>NC_060138.1:297508888-297814930 GCF_021461385.2 Schistocerca piceifrons
AATAGTCCTAGGAAAAGAATAAAGGAGACAATGTCAGTGGGAGATGAATAAGGATAATGGGAAAGTAGAAATGGATGAGAGTCGGTGATAATGATACAACCTGGGCAATAACAACGAGGAAGAGGGAAGTACTGACAGTGTAAAAAGACAGAATGAGATAGTAGAAGTAAGAGAGAGCAGTGACAGTGAGAGAAGATTGTTGTAATAGGACAGAACGAAAGAGATTGTGGCTGTGAAACAGGTGACAGTGACAGAGAAAGAGAGATAAAGAGATAATGACAATGAGTTGGACCGAATGAATGAGTCAGAATGAGTAAGTGGGAGTGGATGGGCAAACATTATTTTCGACTTTTTTGTGCTCAGATAGGAGCGTTTTATCGCTGTTTGTTTACAGAATAAACATTGGCAATCACTTGACACACCGCTCCCATTTAACTCATCTGTGATGCGATTGTCGGTCACATTGTCGTAACGATCTTCCAAAAATCACTCTTAATGCTTTGCGGATTCTCATAAAAACCCGCATAGAAAATTTCTCCAGAAACACGTCCGGGACGTGGCAAAGCATTTAGAAACATTGATTGTAGCATGTAGGGACTTAATACCATATTCTGTTCTTCGAGTCCGAGACCGTGTCCAGTTTTGTATTATTAACCTTTCGTGTATCGTCATGACTTAAGCTGTGATAGAAATATCAGAAGGGAAAGATAATAATCTTTTCGAAATTTCCAGAAGCAAGCAAAAATTACTATAGTTAGTGCGTAGGTCTATGGAAATGGAGATATATCAGACTTTCGGAGGATTTGTATATGCAGAGAGAAGCGACGAATGAAAATTTGAACCAAGGCTGGGATTCCAACCCAGTACACATTTTCATTCGTGGTTTGTCTGCATATGTGTCAGTTAGTTGGTGAATGACGCAACCAGCCATAATTGTTTTGTAAATCTTTTGTTTTAGTGCCAAAACCGATTTCGAACTACCATGTTTAAACCCAAAACATGTCGTCTGTTCCCACTCTGTAAAAAAATATTTGAGTATTTAATTCCACTTTAACGTTGTTTATTTACAGATAATGCAAAATAGTTGTGTTCAGTTACGGAAGTTATAGTATATGACGATATGTTTTGCTGTGGTCCACATGGTTTTCCAGGTCGATGTATATGTTGCTGACTTCCACATAACACACACACATTGTAAATAAATTACTGTGGCACACTCCATAATATTATTAATATTAGTGTTCAGCATCACATATGTGCTATACACGTAATGTTTTTGTTTACAATGCAAAGATTATCATTAATTTCATCAAATACTGAGTAAGGGTGTAAACAGAGCAAAGATGATCCGTGGGATGTGCAAAACGTAATATTTTAATAGCAGAAAAATGTTAGCACTCTAAGAGTATTGTTGAAAAACTCTAGGACAAATTGTTTTTAGTAGTTCTTTTACTGTCAGTTGAAATTACTAAATACTTGGAGCCAACTGATTGCATATAATAAAGCACACATATATGTACACACCCTCGAATCAGGAAACACACAATTAAGTAGTTGGGTGGTGCGATAAGAGCAGCACGTTATGATGGAATAAGAGCAGCACATTTGTTCAAAATGGTTCAAATGGCTCTGAGCACTATGCGACTTAACTTCTGAGGCCATCAGTCGCCTAGAACTTAGAACTACTTAAACCTAACTAACCTAAGGACATCACACACATCCATGCCCGAGGCAGGATTCGAACCTGCGACCGTAACGGTCCATCGGTTCCAGACTGTAGCGCCTAGAACCGCACGGCCACTCCGGCCGGCCAGCACATTCGTTCATCATGGTAGTTTATACATACAAAACTACGTACTGGTCGAATTGACTGTTAGTGGTGCAGTTGATGTTTCATTTCTGTAAACAAACCAAGGAAATTATTTAGAAAATTCTTATTCTCTAGCTCATTTAAAATGTGTTTGGGTGGTGTGAGGGTGTGAATATATACACTCCTGGAAATGGAAAAAAGAACACATTGACACCGGTGTGTCAGACCCACCATACTTGCTCCGGACACTGCGAGAGGGCTGTACAAGCAATGATCACACGCACGGCACAGCGGACACACCAGGAACCGCGGTGTTGGCCGTCGAATGGCGCTAGCTGCGCAGCATTTGTGCACCGCCGCCGTCAGTGTCAGCCAGTTTGCCGTCGCATACGGAGCTCCATCGCAGTCTTTAACACTGGTAGCATGCCGCGACAGCGTGGACGTGAACCGTATGTGCAGTTGACGGACTTTGAGCGAGGGCGTATAGTGGGCATGCGGGAGGCTGGGTGGACGTACCGCCGAATTGCTCAACACGTGGGGCGTGAGGTCTCCACAGTACATCGATGTTGTCGCCAGTGGTCGGCGGAAGGTGCACGTGCCCGTCGACCTGGGACCGGACCGCAGCGACGCACGGATGCACGCCAAGACCGTAGGATCCTACGCAGTGCCGTAGGGGACCGCACCGCCACTTCCCAGCAAATTAGGGACACTGTTGCTCCTGGGGTGTCGGCGAGGACCATTCGCAACCGTCTCCATGAAGCTGGGCTACGGTCCCGCACACCGTTAGGCCGTCTTCCGCTCACGCCCCAACATCGTGCAGCCCGCCTCCAGTGGTGTCGCGACAGGCGTGAATGGAGGGACGAATGGAGACGTGTCGTCTTCAGCGATGAGAGTCGCTTCTGCCTTGGTGCCAATGATGGTCGTATGCGTGTTTGGCGCCGTGCAGGTGAGCGCCACAATCAGGACTGCATACGACCGAGGCACACAGGGCCTACACCCGGCATCATGGTGTGGGGAGCGATCTCCTACACTGGCCGTACACCACTGGTGATCGTCGAGGGGACACTGAATAGTGCACGGTACATCCAAACCGTCATCGAACCCATCGTTCTACCATTCCTAGACCGGCAAGGGAACTTGCTGTTCCAACAGGACAATGCACGTCCGCATGTATCCCGTGCCATCCAACGTGCTCTAGAAGGTGTAAGTCAACTACCCTGGCCAGCAAGATCTCCGGATCTGTGCCCCATTGAGCATGTTTGGGACTGGATGAAGCGTCGTCTCACGCGGTCTGCACGTCCAGCACGAACGCTGGTCCAACTGAGGCGCCAGGTGGAAATGGCATGGCAAGCCGTTCCACAGGACTACATCCAGCATCTCTACGATCGTCTCCATGGGAGAATAGCAGCCTGCATTGCTGCGAAAGGTGGATATACACTGTACTAGTGCCGACATTGTGCACGCTCTGTTGCCTGTGTCTATGTGCCTGTGGTTCTGTCAGTGTGATCATGTGATGTATCTGACCCCAGGAATGTGTCAATAAAGTTTCCCCTTCCTGGGACAATGAATTCACGGTGTTCTTGTTTCAATTTCCAGGAGTGTATTTCTAGTTCCTCTGAAAGGTCTATTTTCTTGCCTTTGTGAGTGGTATTTAATATGTGTTAGAAACAGTGTGTCCATACTGATTCATGTGAGTAGCTACTACAAATTTATTTGAATTTTTTAGTTCAAAGTCATCCTTGTGTTCTCGATATTTTATATTGAAGCTTTTACTGGTCTGTCTAAGATAAAATCTGGGGTAGTTTTCACAAGTAATCTTATACATTCCTGATTTGTCTAGGCCTATGCTGATGGTTTTGGTGCTGTGGATAAGGTTATGTTGCATAAATGTAAATGTCGTGCGACTAGGGCCTCCCGTCGGGTAGACCGTTCGCCGGGTGTAAGTCTTTCGATTTGGCGCCATTTCGGCGACCTGCGCGTCGATGGGGATGAAATGATGATGATGATGATGATGATGATCAGGACAACAGAATACCCAGTCCCTGAGCGGAGAAAATCTCCGACCCAGCCGGGAATCGAACCCGGGTCCTTTTTCTTATTGTTACGTATATAGACTTTTATTTACAGGTTTTAACAATTACAGATTTTCACATGAAATTGATCTACTATACTATTAAGCGTTCATGGACATTTTCTCGTTTCTCTTTTGTTAGTGTTCTTGAACTGTCTTTTGGTAAGGAATAACCCTTATATTTGTGAATTTCCTTCAGTTAATTTTTTGCATATTGTGTTCACGCTGCTGTGGCCAACATACCTTACTTCGGTTTGTTGTATTTTGAGTTTAAATATTTTTTTAATTTTAGATTTATGCTGTATGGCAATAGAAATTGAGCATATGGTATCATGTTCGCGATATTTATGACAAAGGGGAAACAAACAGAAACAAAACAAACAAACAAATATATGAATAAATAAATGAAGGATCGTAATGTGCTGCATTTAGGTGGACACTACACTTTGCATATGTATTATGAGGCAAAGGATATATAAGGTAAAAATTATAATAAATCACAAGGAAACATGCTACATTTAGGCACATGGTGAGCAGAAGTTTGTATATATATGCCATAGGAACAAAAAACAACGTAACTTGAGTAGAGAGAGAGAGAGAGAGAGAGAGCACACTATACCTTGATTCACTTGTTTGGTATCCTTTGCACTTGATTTCTGGCTGATCATTTTCTGTTTGCCTGCTCTGTTTTCCTATGAGGAAAGGACACTGTATCGATAGAATTTGTACACGGGACACACACACACACACACACACACACACACACACACACACACACACACACACACTCTTACGCACTTTCACCTTGTACTTTGCATACCCATTTTAACACACGCTTTTCTCACTACACCGCTCGTGATGTTGGGGTTTTGGTGGGATGGGTGCGCGGCATCCTCAGCTACTGTGGTGTGGGTGTTGTGGGAGGTCGTCGTTCACGGCGTGTCGAAGGCGTCTCGGAAGGCGGCGTCCAGCGGGACCTGCAGGAAGTTCTGGAAGGTCTCGCGGTACTTCTTGCGTTGTTTGGCCCTCTTGTGTTCCTCCCAAAGGTCCGTGAGGACCTGCGCCTTGTCGGTCTGGGTTTGCTGACGATGGCGTGTGTTGTTGTGGCGAGAATCCACATCGTGGCCAGGCGTTTTGGGTTGGGGAAAGGCTTCGCTTCCGGGACAGTGACAGCTGTGACGTCTATCGCCCTTTCGTCAGTTATGTTGAAGTGGGCGATCATTCTTCTCACTGTCGCCCATATTTCCTTGCTCTCTCTGCAACTAAAGCGATGCTCGATGGTGTCGGTATGGTTGCAGAGATCGCAGTTTGGCGATTCGCGCACGTTAATGCGCGCCAGTTTTTCGTTCGTTGGCACTGTCCGGTGAACGATTTTGTACAAAGTGTCCCTGGCGTGCTCGGGCAGTGTCCCTTCAGATATGTTCTTCCAGACCTGTGGCCAGTTGTGGTCTGGAAGTCTCATCTATATTTTCGTTTTGCTTTCCGTCGCCCTCAGAGCACCGTAGATCTTCCTCGCTGTTCTTTGTTGTGGGTTAGCAACGATCGCGGTGATATAGCTCTTGTCAACCGTCATCTGTTTAATGTGCCGCAACTTGAACGGGATGCGGGCGGTGACTACCGGTGCCTCCTCAGATCGCGGTCTATAGGCCTTGAGCAGGTTGGACGTAATGCTGTTACTGTTCTGGTTCTCGACTTTCAGGGCTTTGCAGGAGTAGCGCCGCGCATTTCGTTTTGACGTCTGTCAGACCGAGTCCCCCTTCTTCCCTCGTCAGGAAACACGTCTCCTGGGAGACTTTGAAGATTTCCCGCCTCCACAACACGTAATACGCCGCACCTGCTATTGCTCGCGCTATTTTTGACGGTGCACATGGTATTTGGGCCATGTACCACGCTTTCGGCAGGATCGTTTAATTTATCAACTGCACTCTTTGGCTCAGCGTCAGATTTTTGTTCGCGTGTGTCCTCGCGAGCTCTCTTGTTGTGTTCAAGATGCTGCGCCAATTTTGTGCTGCTATTTTCAGTGGGCACTGTTGTAGCTCTACTCCGACTGTCCTATGGTTGTCTGTCGCTCGGTACCACTGTCTCGCTGTTAGCAATCTGCCGTTGCCTATCGGCAGTAGCGCTGTTTTCCTCGGATTCATTTTGGCACCTGAAGCTCTTTCGAAGGATTCCATGACAGGATGAATTTTTTCTAATTCTTCTTCGTTTTGTATGAAAATGCCCATGTCATCGGCATAAGCCATACATGCGATGTTTGTTATACCTAATGTGTAACCTCTGATGTCGGCTGTTAGGTTACGTAAAAGAGGATCCAGGGTAATTGTGAATAGTGCCATTGATAAAGGGCACCCTTGCCTGACGGATCTTCCTAGTCGTATAGACTTGAAAATCCATCCGTTTACTGTTATTTTAGAGGTGGTATTTGTGATGACGTTCTTGATGGGTCTTGTGAATTTTGGTCCGAATCCGAGGCGTGCGATAGTTTTCAGTAAGTGCCGGTGACTGATCCTGTCGAAAGCCTTGTGGAAATCGACAGAGATTACTGCTGCGCGTCTCCTAGTTGATGCAGCGTGGGCTATAGTGTCCCCATATGTGCGGACGGCGTCGAATATGTTTCTGCCAAGCACTGCACAGGTCTGCCATGGGCTAATGGCTTTCTTGAGTGCGACTTTGATGTTCACAGCCAGGCACTTTGCTACTATTTTGTAGTCAGAATTTAGTAACGTTATGGGCCGAAAGTCTTCGATTATGTTGGCTGCCTGCTTTTTGGGGAGCAGAATCACCTTCCCTTGCAGAAATTTTGATGGCAATTCTGCCGCGTTTAAGACTTCATTTACTATTTCAGTAAGAATACCGCCGACTGCCCCAGAGAGCAGTGTAGAATTCCGTTGGGAAACCGTCAGCGCCTGGTGCTCTTCCGGGTCTGGTGTCTTTAATGGTGGCTCTCACGTCGTCATCTGTCGCATTTTCATTTAATAGTGCCCGGTCTGCGTTGGTAAGGATCCGGTGGGTTTCTTGCAGGATCCTCGCCATTTCTGCGTCGTCGTTGTCTTCTCCTCGGAACAAGTTGTTGAAATGGTCTTCGACGTGGCTCATGATTGCTTTCTTCGTCTATAGTTTGTTACCGTCCTATTCAACGAGTTCCCTTATTTGTTTAGTGTTAGCACTCTGTCTCTCCCTGTGCAGGTGGTGCAGCGTGGCAGGTTCATCTTCGATTTCGCCGTTTGTCTGGTTGCGGGCGATGACATCTCTCATTTTGTCCCTTTTCATGCTCAGTATACGTGGTCTTCTGATCCGCTGCAGAAACAATTCGTCGTCCGCAGGGGCGTCTATCGCGTCTCGTAGGCATCTTGTGAAGAAGTCAGCCGTGTTTCGTTTCCAGAAAGTCTTCTCAGCGCTGTATCTTATCAGTTCCCTTCTTATTTGCGGTTTGGCGTGTTCTACCCACCACTCAGTAGTAGAACTTTACTCGCCTCGCCTCTGTCTGCATGCATGAATCGTGTTAGCAATTCCTACCTTAACTTTTCGTCCGTGAGGTGGCTTGTAATCAGCTTCCACGTCCCTCTTCCTGCTGGCAGCTTTCTTCTTAGTAGACGGAGTTTGCACTGATAGGCACAGTGGTCTGAGAAGATCACAGGGCCGACTTCTACTTGTGTAACAGAGGCGGCCATCTCTCTTTTTATATATACTCTATCGATTCTGCTTCTGCCGCGGTTATACAGGTACGTGAACTCGGTGTGGTCTTGGTGTAGTAGACGCCAGGTGTCTGCTAATTTTAGACGCCTAACTAATTCGATTGACATTCTGTCACGCTGACCACTCAGCTACCGGGGGCGGACTACGTTGCATAGTGTCGCTGGTATGGAAACTTATTTGAACTATTACCCTGTGGTAAATATTGCCAATTTGGTATGAGATTGGGTCTAGGAAGGGAATATGTGCAAATAGTTCCTTTTCTGTTGCTGATTGTGAATTTACTGCAAGTGATTTACTATCTTTATTGTACAAGAGGTCAATTATTTGTGCCTTACAGCCATTATTTTCAGCTCAAACTTTGATAATATTAATTTCTTTCTTCTTGGCAAATCATCTGAGCGGAATTTTATGCATACAGTGTAACATGTATTAGAGATAAGCCATTTGGTGCTGTGTAGGGTGGCATGAAGAATTATTTATAATTACTTCTGTGCTGGTTGATTCTATATTAATTTCAAAAGCATGTTTTTGATTGAACTGATACTCTCTCTTTTCTGATGCTCAAGAGTGAATTAGATATTTGGGGTGCACGTTACTCATGGCATTTGTAAATGTTTCTATTTCATCTACTGTACCACTGAACAAGATGACCATGTCATCAACATACCTTTTGTGATAAAGCAGTTTGTGTTTTAAATGAGTATTGACCCTGAAAAATTTATTTTCCAAACGATTAATGTAAATATCGGATAAAAGCCCGGCAAGACTGCTTTCCATTGCTAGGTCATCTGTCTGCATATAGATTTTCTTGTTGAATCGGAAGTACTTATGTGCTAGAATTAACTCTAACATCTCTGTGTTCGTATATATCAGCGTTGCAAAGCTATTTCTTAAAAAAATTGCATTATTTCAATAGTTCACAGGACAGTATTATTTGTGGACAGCTTTCCAAATCCAGGAAAGCAAATCTGCCATTTATTGGTATGTACACATCGCTTGCATCATTAATAAATCTTTGGGGATTTCTGACAGAAGTTGTCTTCAAATGTGTAAAAACTGATAAGGAAATCTTTAAGCTCCTTAAAGATGTAGTATTCAAGACTGTTCCTTGAGTTAACAACCGGACATATTGGGCACTGAGGTTTATGAATCTTTGGCCAAAATCTTAGTTTATGAGGTACGGAATTCTTGACTGGGCTATGTTGAACATGAGCATCTGATAGAGGGTAGTTGGAATATTTAATTAATTTCCTGAGCTAAATTTGATATTTAGGTGTGGGGTCAGCCTTCAGAAAGAATTGTAAGGTTTTGTTGATTTAATCTTCTTCATACATAACAACTGCAGTGTTTCTAGAATGAAATTTTCGCTGTACAGCGGAATGAACGCTGATATGAAACCTCCTGGCAGATTCAAACTGTGTGCCGGACCGAGACTCGAACCCGGGACCCTTGCCGTTCGCGGGCAAGTGCTCTACCAACTGAGCTACCCAAGCACGACTCTCGCCCCGTCCTCACAGCCTTAATTCCGCTGGTATCTCGTCTCCTACCTTCCAAACTTCACAGAAGCTCCTGCGAATCTTGCAGAACTAGCACTCCTGGAAGAAAGGATATGGCGGAGACATGGCTTAGCCACAGCCTGGGGGATGTTTCTAGAATGAAATTTTCACTCTACAGCGGAATGTGCGCTCATATGAAACTTCCTGGCAGATTAAAACTGGCAGGCTGTGGCTAAGCCATGTTTCCGCAATATCCTTTCTTCCAGGGGTGCTAGTTCTGCAAGGTTCGCAGGAGAGCTTCTGTGAAGTTTTGAAGGTAGGAGGCGAGGTACTGGCAGAAGTAAAACTGTGAGGACGGGGCATGAGTCGTGCTTGGGTAGTTCAGTTGGTAGAGCACTTGCCCGCGAAAGGCAAAGTTCCCGAGTTCGGGCCTCGGTCCGGCACACAGTTTTAATCTTCCAGGAAGTTTCATATCAGCGCACACTCCGCTCCAGAGTGAAAATCTCATTCTGAAAATATCCGAACTTTGTCAGACTGTTTTCAATTATGTGCAAGACTACATTAATGCTGATTAGTGTGTTAAACACAACACGTAAATATAAGATATAAATGAAAGAAGAAACCCTAATTACTATGAACTGTACTAATAAAAATGAATTTCAGCTTATGGAGATAACACAGCAGTTCTAGTAAGACAAAGTACCCCAGATCGTTACGAATTAGCGAAATATGCGCATTCGGCCGCGAAACGGTTTGTGTCAACTTTCAGACCAGTCATAGTGCTGACCTACCAAGAAAGTGTGCAAATTTAGCAATGCATGAAAATTCATAAGGAAATTCAGTTAAAAATCATTCAGTGCCACACGTAAGTCAATTCAATTATTGACAGAATCGGAAAAAGGAAGGCAGTAACAAGTATGATATTCTACAAGTGTTTCATATTAACATCCACAGGACGCCAGTCAGAACAAATGTAGCAATAAAACGTATTGGGGGCGCGAGAATTTCTTAAAACTGCTTTACTGATAGTCTATTTGCCTCCATCGAGATTAGAGCCGAAAAAAAACAACTTCCCTTGCAGTAGCAAACACCTTTCACTACGCTAGTAGACAACCCAGGCCAACAACCCTCTATTATTACCCCAGACATGAATAAGCCGCCAATTTCGCAATTAAAATGGCAAAATGATCTTCAGTTCTGTTGCCTAGAGCTTTCTGGACTCTAAAACATGAATTTTCTACCTTTATGTCACCGCTTATGTGACAATCATTCGGAATGTTTATCGAAATAACAAAACACTGTTACTAGCGAGTAACGGCAACAAGTTCTACACAACGCTGGTGATTACTTTGAATGACAGTAATAGGTGCAAATATGTAACTCTTTTGTAACGGTTGTGAATAAATAGTTGCCACTATCTAAGTTTCAACCCTCTTATAGTCTTACAAATTATTGAAAACAGTCTGAAAAAGATTGGATAGTTCGCCAATTTCACGCCTGTACATAGTATGTTGGTAGCACTTCGTCCCCTTGCCTGTTATACTGTGTAGCAGACTTCAAAGCTGTGCGGATCAGCATAACGAAAAGGCAAGGGGTCTCGCTCGTTTTGTCCACGACTGTACATGCAATTTTGGTGCTGACTACTAATTCTTTGATGTTTTTGTCATAACGTTTTGGTATGATGTTATGTCTGAGACCTTTATTTAGTAAACCATTTTTAGCTTCACCAAGTCATAGATGTTTTAGGCTTGGAAAGATCTCCGGAACCATATAGCGTCTTTCGGAAGATTATCATACACACTCGCCCAAAGATGGCAAGAACATATAAATACGAGAAATATTGTAAAGACACGTGTACTAGTTGCTAACCAAAATAACATACAGAACATTGAGAAAGAGGATCTGTTACATGGCAGTCAGTTAAGCTTTAGGAAAGACAAAGGCACCAGGGCGGCATTCTAACCTTAAAAGTTGATTTTTTATTTATTTATTTATTTATTTATTGTTCCGTGGGACCAAATTAAGGAGAAGTCTCCATGGTCATGGAACGAGTCAATACATGACATTATAACACGATATTAGAAACAGATAAAATGAAATATAAAAAAACATATTCAGGTGACAAGTCGTAAGTTTAAATGAAGAAAATCGACAATGTAACACTGGAATTTGCTTAATTTTTTAGCTCTTCCAGGAGCTCCTCGACAGAATAGAAGGAGTGAGCCATGAGGAAACTCTTCAGTTTAGACTTAAAAGTGTTTGGGCTACTGCTAAGATTTTTGAGTTCTTCTGGTAGCTTATTGAAAATGGATGCAGCAGAATACTGCACTCCTTTCTGCACAAGAGTCAAGGAAGTGCATTCTACATGCAGATTTGATTTCTGCCTAGTATTAACTGAGTGAAAGCTGCTAACTCATGGGAGTAAACTAATATTGCTAATAACAAACGACATTAAAGAAAATATATACTGTGAGGGCAGTGTCAGAATTCCCAGATTTTTGAATAGGGGTCGACAAGAGGTTCTCGAACTTACACCACATATAGCTCGAACAGCCCGTTTTTGAGCCAAAAATACCCTTTTTGAATCAGAAGAATTATCCCAAAAAATAATACCATACGACATAAGCGTATGAAAATATGCGAAGTAGACTACTTTTCGTGTTGAAGTGTCACTTATTTCAGATACTGTTCTAATGGTAAATAAAGCAGCGTTTAGCTTCTGAACAAGATCCTGGACATGGGCTTTCCACAACAGCTTACTATCTATCCAAACGCCTAGGAACTTGAACTGTTCCGTCTCGCTTATAATATGCCTATTCTGTCTGATCAAAATATCGGTTCTTGTTGAATTGTGAGTTAGAAACTGTAAAAACTGAGTCTTACTGTGGTTTAGCATCAAATTATTTCCCACAAGCCACGAACTTATTTCATGAACTACATAATTTGTTACTGTTTCAGTATTACACACAAGATCCTTCACTATCAAGCTGGTGTCATCAGCAAACAGAAATATTTTTGAATCACCTGTAATACTAGAAGGCATATCATTTATATAAGTAAGAAACAGCAGTGGCCCCAGCACCGACCCTTGGGGAACGCCCCACTTAACAGTGCCCCATTGGGACTGAACATCACTACCACTCTCAATATTGCGGAGAATTACCCTCTGCTTTCTGTTCTTAAAGTAAGAGGCGAACCAATTGTAAGCTACTCCCCTTACTCCATAGTGGTCCAACTTCTGCAGTAATATTTTGTGGTCAACACAGTCAAAAGCCTTCGTTAAATCAAAGAAAACACCTAGCGTTCGCAACCTTTTATTTAATCCGTCCAAAACCTCACAGAGAAAAGAGAATATAGCATTTTCAGTTTTTAAACCATTTCTAAAACGAAACTGAACATTTGACAGCAAATTATGTGAATTTAAATGCTCCAGTAACCTTGTATGTACAATCTTCTCGATAACTTTAGCAAACACCGATGGCATAGAAATAGGTCTAAAATGTTCAACATTATCAATGTCTCCCTTTTTATAAAGTGGCTTCACTACCGAGTACTTTAATCGGTCAGGAAACCGACCACTCCTAAAGGAAAAGTTACAGATATGGATGAGAACTGGGCTAACATACATAGAACAATACTTCAGTATTCTGCTAGATACCCCGTCATATCCATGAGAGTTCTTGGTCTTTAGTGATTTAATTATTAACTCAATCTCCCTCTTGTCACTATCATGGAGGAGCATTTCAGGTAATAGTCGTGGAACACTTTTTTCTAAGAGCGCTATATGATTCCCTGTTGGGACTAGGTTTCTATTTAGTTCACCTGCTATTCAGAAAGTGATTATTAAATACTGTACATATATGCGACTTATCAGTAACACGGACATTCCCACTACGCACTGATTCTATATCCTCGACCTGTCTCTGTAGACCAGCAACTTCCTTTGCGACTGACCATATGGTTTTAATTTTATCCTGAGACTTTGCTATTCTATCTTCATACCACATACTTTTTGCCTTCCTAATAACATTTTTAAGCACTTTACAATACTGTTTGTAATGGGCTGATGCATTTAGATTTTGACTGTTTCTAACGTTTTGATATAATTGCCACTTTGTTCTACAAGATATTCTTATCCCTCTAGTCAGCCACCCAGGCCGCCTGTTTGTGCTAGTACCCTGTTTTAAACGTTCTAACGGAAAGTAACTTTCAAAGAGCATGAGAAAAGTCTTGAGAAAAGCATTATATTTATCGTCTACTGTATCAGCGCTGTAAACATCTTGCCACTCTTGTTCCTTTATAAGGTTTACAAAGGTCTCTACAGCAACTGGATCAGCTTTCCTGAAGAGCTGATGACTATATTTAACACGTGTTGCAGCACAAAAATCTTTTAAAGTTAAAATTTGTGCATCATGATCTGAAAGGCCATTCACCTTTTTGCTAACAGAATGCCCTTCTAGTAATGAGGAATGAACAAAAATGTCGTCTATGGTTGTTCTACTGTTCCCTTGCACTCTCCTTGGAAAGAACACGGTTTGCATAAGATTATATGAATTAAAGAGGTCTACCAGCATCCTCTTCCTTGCACAGTCACTTATACAATTAATATTGAAGTCACCACATATAACTAACTTTTTGTATTTCCTATAAAGTGAACCAAGAACCTTCTCTAGCTTTAGAAAAAATGTTGTGAAATCGGAGTCTGGGGATCTATAAACAACAACAGTTAGAAGTTTAGCTCCGTTAAATTTAACCACACCTGCACAACATTCAAACACCTTTTCAGTGCAGTACTTCGAAACATCAATGGACTCAAATGGGATACCGTTTTTCACATACGTGGCTACTCCCCCACACCGCAAAGAGCTCCTAGAAAAGCTGCCAGCCAACCTGTATCCTGGTAAAGGAAGCCTCTGAATTATCTCCTTATTTAAGAAGTGTTCAGGTATACCAATAATTTCAGAGTCAACATCTATAAGCAGTTCACTATCTTTATCTCTAATACCTTGTATATTTTGATGAAATATACTAATTCCCTCATTACTCAGATACCTAAGCTTTGTCAAAAGTGATTCCCTTGTTAGAGAGACTTCCCTTAAGCAGGAATACCTATCAGCTGACTTCAATCTAAAAAAGGTGCAGCTCTAACACCCACTACTGCAGGAATTTTCCCATGAGTGATCCCACTAACCCCACCTATGCTGTCACCTATAAGCTTTGCCAACCTCCCCTTCCCATACCTGTTGAGGTGCAGGCCATGTCTAGTGAAACTCGTCCTGCTGATAGACTCCACCGACACCACTGAAATGTGACCCATGCTTTCTGTCATCAGCGCACCCCAAAGTCTCATGTTATTACGCCTGACAGCTGTATTAAGATGAGGCCGATCGTGACGCTGAAACAGTTCCACGAAATGCACATTCGTGTTGCCAGTCTGAGTGGCTATCTTTTCCAGGTCACCATCTATATCATACTCCCCATCCCTATCAATACTATTACCAGCCCCACCCACAATCACTACCTGATCCTCTTTTGTAAAATCCCTGCATAACCACCCCCCTATGTTAACAGTCACCTGAGCCAACCGTGCATTAGGCTTCACAATGCTGGTGACCTGGTACTCACTCCCCAGCACTTCCTGCAACTGCTGGCCTACACCTCTGCCATGAGAACTACCTGACAGCAGAACCCTCTTCTTCCTCTTCGATTTTGCAACTGTTCTAGGCACAGTAACTACTGAGGTCTGCTGCATACTTCCTACATCTACAGCTACTAGAGATTCCTCTCCACTAGACTCTGACAGTTGGTCATATCTATTGTAAACACCAATAGTAAAACTATCCGAAAATCTTCTTCTCCTAGCAGATCTCTTGCCAACAGCCAGCTCCCATTCCCCAACCCCCTTCTCCCTCCTCATCCTATCTAGCTCCTCCTGTGGGTTTTTCAACTGCACCTGAAGGGCACAGATCTTACGCTCCTGCTCCTCTATCAACTTACTCTTGCTATATAACCTGCAGTTCCAGGAGAGGATCTCACCAGAATGCCCACTGGCTTCCCCACTGCATTCCCCCCCAGTGAAAATACTTCAATCAAGTCTCATACCGCAATCCACTACTCACGATCCTACGGCAAAGCCCACACTTCTCACTCATGGTAAAATTTTACTCTTTCTAAGTTCCGCTACTACAGTAAGAAGATGTTAAAAACCTGACTACAATAATCACAAACTTACTCTAGAAGGGAAGTAACTACTATTATTAACAGTATTAATAAACAACAAATGTGAATATAACAAAAGACTAATACAAAAAGAGAATCAAACGTCTAATGACACAGTAACGAAGCTGAAAACAGTTCCCAAAAGGTTCTTCTGAAACTATTTCACCAGAAAACACCAAGAACACCGGTTGAAGACTACTAAAGTTCCTAAATAAACCACTGTACACAAACAATTAATTAGTACTTAGCTTTCGATGCGCCGCTACAGCTGCAACCGGTCAGCGCGGAATGTAAACACAGGCAAGAGGTTAAGTTGCTCGATACGAAACACTCACAAATATCAGGTCACTACACAAGAAAGGCAGAGGTGAAAGAAGAAACCACTAATACGTCACTTATATAGTAAATATTATCACAAAAACCGTTAAAATATGTATCTGAAACCTAAAAATATATGAAAACTTAGAGAGCGATCTCACACGCAGTCACTCACTTAGGACGTCACACCAAAATAATGAACAAAAGCTAGAAGAAAAATCAAGACATTTTCATAGAAGATCTGGACCTAGTAAAAGCGTTTGGCAATCTAAAGTGGTGCAAGATGTTTGAATTTATTATAAAAATAAGTAGCATATACTCAATAGATACAGACGGGTGATACACTATATGTACAAGAACCAAGAAGGAACAGTAATAATTGGAGACCAAGGAATATGTGTACAGAGTAAAAAGCGTGTGAGGCAAGGTTGCAGTCTTCAATCTGTACATCGAAGATGCAATGTAAGAAAGAAAAGGAATCGTCAGAAAAGAGAAAAAAATCAGGCTGAAGGTATATCAATGATAATGTTTGCTGATGACCTTACAAGTGAAGAAGAATTAGAGGACCTGTTCAGTGTTTGCTGAGCAAAGGGCACGAATACTAAGTGAAAAACTGAAGTGGAGGAGAAGATTAGCGTTTAATATGTCGACAACGATGTCATTAGAGACAGAGCGCTAGCTAGGATGGAGAAGAAAATTGACCGTGCCCTTTCAAAGGAACCATCCCAACCAGGACCAGGTGAAGTGGGATTAGTGACAAACTTAGCATTGAAAAGAAGACCACGTATAGATGAAATAAGCGATTGTTGCTACCTTGGAAGTAAAATATCACAAGCTACTGATGTAGTGGCCCAGCTCATTAGTCTCATTACTCACAGAATGTCACCGATTCGCGAAAGAGTTCAAGCTTCGTGTGCATCTGTACTGGAGAGGTTATTGGCCGTCATCGCCTTAATCATATATGTGGTGTTTGTTCTTTTGTACTGGTACAGACAAAGCATTTATCGCTAAAAGATCAACAGGATCAGATATATGCCTTAGAGAGTATTTTTGAGTAACTGTCTTCTTCATATATCTTTTGAGAATGAACAGCATTATGTGGAAGTGAAACGTGAACAGCGGAAAATCAGGCAAGAGGAGAAACGAAGCGTTTGAAATGGTGTCAGAGAGGAATGCTGAAAACGAATTGAAGAGGGTCACCGCAGAATCGGCAAAGAAAGGAATATATGGAATTCTCTTAGTAAAAGAATGGACGGGGTCATAGGACGAACGTTCAATCATTGGGGAGTAACTTCTGCAGTAGCCTCCTAAAGGGAGTTGCACAGGATGGTGGTGGTGGTGGTGGTGGTGGTGGTGGTGGTGGTGGTGGTGGTGTTTGGTTTGTATGTTGCTCATCTGCGCGTTTATCAGTGCCCGTACAAAGGCTTAGTTTTTCACAGTCCATTTTTTTTTACACAGTCCAATCTATCCACTGTCACAAAGAATGAGGATGATGAGGACAACACAAACACCCAGTCCCCGGGCAGAGAAAATCCCCAACCCGGCCAGGGATCGAACCCGGGACCCCGTGATCCAAAGGCAGCAGCGCTAGCCACTAGAACACGAGTTGCGGTCGAGTTGAAGAGAACAAAAATTTTTGGGGAAGGCAGAAACACAACTTCGGACTTCAGCAGGATAGAACATCATGGATGGTCACATCAAATTAGTGAAAAACAATAAAATCATATCACTTACTTGTATTCTTACTAGTGTTACGAATTTATCATTTTTTCATGTATGTATTTAAAATGAACGGAATCCTGGATGGCGCCAGGCAGGAAGGAACCGTTAGATACAAATAGCATATATGTGGCGTCTGTTCTTTCGAAATGTCCGAAAGAACAGACAGTTTGATCCTGCAGCTATTATGAATCAAGACACAAAGAAATTAATGACACTAACTGCTAGTGGACACTGATTTAAATCAACGGTGAAAGTTGAAGCTTTATGCCGGACCAGGATTCGAACCGATGTCTCCTGCTTGCTAGGCAGATGCACTGGTCACTGCGCCACCTGGACACAGTGGTCATCGCAACTGCACGGACTACCCTACCACGTATGCCATGAGACCTAAATTCTCAGCTTATCTACACGCTACTGATGTAGTGCCCCTAGCCCGTTATTCTCATTAGTCACGCCATTTCGCCGGTACCTGCAAGATTTCGAGCTTGGTGTGCATCTGCACTGCACTAAAGTTATCAATTGGTGGTCCTCAATTATATATGAGTGGTGTCTGTTCTTTCGGACATTTTCATTGGTGAGTTTCGAAACGTGTTGTGCCACAGAAACTAAATTTTATGGGTGACGCAAAAGATTTACTGTATTTGTTCGTGGTGAATGAGCATCCTGTAATGAACAAAAATTCTGTACTCCATAATCCAGGGGGGGATGGGGTGGGGCGTCTCATGGCGAGCATCTGTGGCTCTGTATGTAACCAACTCCACTGAAAAACAATTTAAAAAATACTTTTTTTTAAATGTACTTTCCAACAATATACACGGTGTCCCAAAAAGAATGACCCAATTTTAACTTGTAATAATATTGAGACAAATGTCAGTAGGTAACTGAAATAGCGCTAGATGTAATCGGCACGGTCTAAAGTTTCAGAAAAAAATTCGCTAGATATCGCTACGAGCGCTGACCTGGAGCGTGCAGCCAGACTCGCGCAATATGGCGTCCACGCAGCAGAAGGCGTATTGTGTTATTGAATTTAGTGGTACTCAATCAGTGATCGCAGTTCAGCAGGCGTTCCATATTCGATTTCGTACTAAGCGCTCCTCCCTTACCTCGTGACACTGATGAACTAAAAACTAGAATATCGGCTGCTGTAGCTTCAGTGACAGAAGACACCTTACGCTCAGTTCGGTATGAATTCGGCTATCGGCTAGATGTCGTCCGTGCAGCCAATGGAGGACATATTTAACATTTATGTTGGATTTTTATAAACTTTTGTCTGTTCTGAGTAATTTAGTATGCAATTTGTTGGTGTTACGACCTTCTTCCTAATAAATAATTCTATTTAAAACCGGGTCATTCTTTTTGGGTCACCCTGTATTTCTACACTGCTGAGACAGAATATTGTGATCGTCTGTGCTCCATCTATGAAAGAACAAAAGCAATGATTCTGCGTGGCATGGATTCAACATATCCTTGGTAGTCGTCGGGTTCAGAGTACTATTATAGCTCCATTTTGGCTTCGTTCTGTGGCCAATTATCCTACTGGAAGATGCTGTTGGTTTCGGGCAACACATCAAGCATGAAGGGTGGAGGTATTCACGTAGCCCACAGCTACCATTGTAGCATAGATTATGGCGACAGGTCCCATGGAAGTACAAATAAATGCTCCCCGTAGCATAATACTGTTCCCACCGGCCTGTGTCGGTGGCACGTTTCATGTTTCGAGCAGCCGATCATCTGAATGACTACATAGCTGGTGCAAGAAGAAACGCGATTCATCCGACCAGGCGACATGTTTGTATTTGATCCACAGTGCAGTGCCAATGACCCAGTGCCCACTGAAATCACAACTGATAATTTCTTTGGATCATCATAATAACTCGAAGGGCTCGTGTGCTGCAGAACCTCGTGTTTAACAATGTTCGCTGAACTGCGCGTTCCGAAGCACTAGTGCTTGTACCATCACAGTACTCTGTCGTCATATTTGCCACCGTTAGTCGTCTGTCTTGCTTTAGAGAGTATGGAAGCCTCCAACGTCTCGTTCTGTGGTAAGGCTTGGAAGCCCAACACATTGTTCACTACACGTCGTTTCGCTGACCTTCAACCGCTTTCCATAGATGCTCATGACAGCAGCGCCAGGACAGAAAAGCAGCTTCGCAGTTTCTGAGATGCTCGTTCACAGGCACCGGTCTACAACATTATCCCCTTCTTCAGTGTCACTTATGTCAGTGGATTTTCTCATTTGCACCCTGTATCGTCCCTAGAATGATTCGACGACGTTCGTCCCTGTTCCGTTTGTATACTTATCGTGGCGCAAACCCGCAACCCCACCAGGCGGCATTTAGTATCGTTTTGGTTCATTAGTATATGTCCGCCGGCCGCGGTGGTCTCGCGGTTCTAGGCGCGCAGTCCGGAACCGCGCGACTGCTACGGTCGCAGGTTCGAATCCTGCCTCGGGCATGGATGTGTGTGATGTCCTTAGGTTAGTTAGGTTTAAGTAGTTCTAAGTTCTAGGGGACTGATGACCACAGCTGTTAAGTCCCATAGTGCTCAGAGCCATTTGAACCATCCACCACGAATGCTGAGAATAATTTTAGTGATATGGATCTCCTTTTCTGACACTTCATAAGATTCTGACTGTCCTTCATTGACAGTTACGAAGTAGAAAAAGTTTTAAAGTGAGCGAAGCAACCCTTGGGTAAAAATCACATACACACGACACAATCGCAATGAAGATATCGTCAGTTTCATTAACGTCTCTTTGTACTTTATTTCCTTCGTAATTGTTCGCTGCTACGCCAAGCTATCTAAATTAAGAGAAAGTTATGCTCAATCATAAATGAACATAGACTAAATCACTGAGGTGCACACAGAATCAGCCTACTTTTTCAGGTTACTTGCGTTCATACA
The DNA here is from genome assembly GCF_021461385.2 of Schistocerca piceifrons. Classification (NCBI taxonomy): domain Eukaryota; kingdom Metazoa; phylum Arthropoda; class Insecta; order Orthoptera; family Acrididae; genus Schistocerca; species Schistocerca piceifrons. Next base: position 297,529,125 of record NC_060138.1, read on the forward strand.
AAATAAGCAACCTTCAAATATTTTCAGTAGTAACACCTCGGTTTCGCATGCATGGCACTATCTCTACCACCTATCATCATATCACGTTACAGTTGAGTAACGTCGGTTAGATGTGTCTACCATTTTCTGTTCTGAGAACGATAATTGTAACTTTGCCATTGTTATGTTTCCCATTCTTTTTTACATTTCATGCGTCTTTTCTCTTTTCCAGATTCATCCCAGCCTGAGAATACTTGATTCGTCTGCTTCATTATGGTGAGTGTACTTTGTTACTATTGTTTTTAAATCCAAAACATGTACTTGACAACAGTAACACTGTTTTCAATCTTATTAAAAATACTACATTATTATAGGCTAATAATTTACAGGTACTATCAAAGAGGAAAACTACGATTAGAATGTAACGTTCAGTCGAAGACGGGGCATTGAAGGTGAAGCACAAGCTCGTATTATAGGAGAACGCGAAAGTAAAGCAGTGGTATTCTTTTCAGCGAAACATATCGTTTGCCTTATTCAGCTAACGGAAACCAAGGAAAACACAAATCTGGATGTCACACGGGTGTCAGAAGTCCGTTCCAGTCAGTCGCTAGTCCAGTTCCTTGTGAGCTGCTCCTCCTCACTCAGCTAGTGCTGTCGTATGCTGAACGTTATTTTTTTTACAAAATACTACGGTAGGAGATAAAAAAGTCAAGATTATCTTATATGAATGGCCGATTGCAACAAATCGGTTGAGATACATACACGAATAGGTTGAGTGAAAGAGCAACAAGAGATTGAATACTAAAAGAAGCAGGACACATGATTTAATTGGCGATTTCTCGAAGAAAAAAAGTCTAAAAATGTCACGACGGAATCCTACGAAAGCGAATGGGAGACAGTTTCCCACAGTCACTAAATTAACATCGATTAAAAAACGACGCCACTACGCCGATGATTTGCCTGGGTAGGCAGAAGGTGGGATTACAGAAGGATAGGAAAGTAAACCGGAGGCGTTTGTGATGCACCGTGGCCGTGCCCTGTCGTTACTAATTTATGTCTTGTGAAGAGCACACACTATCAGTGATAGCGAAAGCAGACGATACTAGAGATAATATAGTATGTACCTTCTACCTCACAACGAATTTCACATATACCCATCTTTCGTGAAAGCAGATCTGAGATCTGTGGAGGATATGACAAACAATACGCACTGTGTAACAACGCTGCATTGAACACTAACGTTACACTCGGCTTCTACAGCCCAAAAAATCGGCATTAGCTGAACATTATAGTTCCAATGGCCATTCCATGGACAGGAAAGTCAAGATACTGGCCACAGCCTTACCTTTCTGGGATTCAGTGGTCAAGCAAATTATGTAAACATCATTAGCAGACAACCTGCTCAGTCGGTACGAGGGTTCCAGTTTGACAAATCAAGGAAAACCTTCCGTGGATAGAAAAGTCAAGGTACTGGCCATAGTTTTATCCTACCGGGATTCAGTGGTCAAGCAAGCTGTGTAAATAACATTAGCAGACAACTTGCTCAATCAGTATGAGGGTTTCCAGCCTGATAAATCAAGGAAACCCCCATTCCATGTCCGCGCTCTCAAAGGAAATATTAGTCTAAGTATTCGCTGCCTAGCATTCCAAACATATGTCATCCATAATAATAATAATAATAAACACACACTTCGTAAGCACTGTGGACTGCCTGACTCTGCGCTTGCTTTGAGTGACGGTCTTTCTTGTTACCGACAGTACTACCTCTGACGCCTGCACATTTACTCCACAATATTGTGAAAGTGATACAAAAATCCTGCAGAGCGACTCACCTTGCGAATGGCCGAAAGACTGTCAGCCAAAATATCGAAACAAAAATTAATAATATTCCGAAAAAAATTATTGAATACTCGAGTCGCCAGGGAAACTTCAAGAAACAAATATCGGTCCTTCCAGACAATTAATAAATTCAAAAATGGCCCAATCCTATGGTTTTATCGATCGGAAGTTGCCGTATGTATGTAATTATATCTTTCATACGTTTCATGGAACCAAAAAAAATTTTTTTTACTCCACTCGCCATCAACAGACATCCTCTGATTAGTATTGTCAAATTAATTGATATTTCGTTCGTCATAAGTTACAGAGAAAGTTCCTTTTCTACGTGTTATCCTTCTTCTGTCGGCCATAATGAAGAAACAAACAAGCCACTTTATTTCATTGAGAGATATCTCGCATTGCATCAGGTGTCTGATCGATAATGTTCGTTACTAATATGTAAGGTAATTTCTTTCTCTTACAAAAAAATATTTTCTTTTACATAATGATTTACAACATGCTTTCTATTGCGCAATTACTTTTACCGTCTTACCAGAATTCAGTTATTTCTGATATAAGTATCGAATTACTTTATCCAATATATATTCTTCACTCTGCTAAATAAATATTGTGGTGGGTTATTGGCTTTAAAGAATAACGCAGAATATAATTTCAGTTTATTTCTTTTGGAAATCGAATTGGAAATCTACTTTGGGCTAAACAGAGGAATAATGTGTTATGCTGGAACGTAATATTCCGTTTATTTTTTTCCCTTTGTATACACTCGCTTGTTAGCTTGTCACATATTTCTCTGGATTGAACTATTCTTGGTTTTTCAGAAAAACAAACCTGACTGGTTGCCACCGTCGCTCTTTTTCTATTTCTTAAACATTGAACTAATAATTACCCGCTTCAGGTGTCGGCGTCTCACTACTCTTAGTTAACCCCGGTAAACTTGTTACAAAAAAGAGGTAGATACTCGAAGTAGCCTGTTGTTTAAGCAGTAAATAAAACTGTTCCTTGCTTCCTATAATTCCATAACCTCGACTCGCAAATCGATCAACAAAAAGGTTTTTTTGTGTGTTTGAGTAATGTAAAACATTAACAGTAGCATCTATTTTACCACCAAAATACCCTAGTACTCCAATAAGCTGTCACCGTTCTCACCAATAACGATCGATACAATTGCCGATCTAATAACTTTCCCTGAAATATGTCTCCAAGGCTTTTCGAGACGTAGTTTACTTAGTAATCCCGGACAGAGCATTCCATCACTGTACTGTGAAAGTAAAGGTTCCACCTTTTGTATCGAAATACTGATAAAAGAAAAACACCGAAGGCAACAGTAAATGGAATTCAACCACTGCTTATAGCAAAATGTACCCAATGTATCGCAATGAAAATGTTTTCCTGTTAACAGTGAAGTGAACATACTTCACCGACCAACTAACCCAATTGATTGGAAACCAAAAACTCAAGTCCTTAAAAAAAATTGTGATCCTAAATACAAATTGTAAAAAAAAACAAAGGAACGGTATTAATTTTCACTTTTTAACATGTACTAATAGCATGTAATGGCTGTCAGTTGTCTTTCCATCTGCCAGCATTGGTGCTGTGAGCGTTCATTGCCATCGCTGTATAGCGTCTTATGCATTAAACGAGTAAAAAGTATATAGTAGTAAACAATATTCATCCTATCTGGTGTAATAATTCTTTAATTACGTTAACGTTAATCTATGAATCGGCCTCGTTACAGAAGTGCAGGTTCTAATGTCGGTAAATGAAATAATAGCCTAATTATTAATCAATGAATCCTATCTACCACCAGATATGATACCAATGCTTGACACACTATAAACCCCAAATAGTGAGTGCTCAGTATCTGATCTTGCAGAAAACTGGTTATAGTTCATAAATCGGAATTGAGGTAATAGTCAAGATAACACACAGATACTTCTTTCAACATTTTATTTAACATAGAATATTATGCAGTCATACCTTCTTGTCAGATGTGATCGCAAAAGAGATCAACCAGAAATGCGCGACCTGGAGTGTACTCCAACAATATTCACCCTTTTCAGTTCAGATAAGCTGAGAGTTTCTGCTTTCTTCATAAAGGTCAACATCATAAAAAAAATTTGAATATTAAAAAAAATGGTTCAAATGGCTCTGAGCACTATGGGACTCAACTGCTGTGGTCATAAGTCCCCTAGAACTTAGAACTACTTAAACCTAACTAACCTAAGGACATCACACACATCCATGCCCGAGGCAGGATTCGAACCTGCGACCGTAGCGGTCGTGCGGTTCCAGACTGTAGCGCCTTTAACCGCTCGGCCTCTCCGGCCGGCATTTGAATATTAATCTACAGTTTATTCAACAAATCACAATTCACATAAATTAAACAACGTTATCATTAGTGTTCAGTCTAACATTTATCTGTACGTAAGGTTGCGAGCCAGCTTGCTTACGTGACGAATTATTCATATTTTGGCCCGTCTCACGCTCTTTTTAACAAAGCCGCTGCACCTCGTGTAGTGAGATAATAGCATACCCGTGAATGCTAGAAGTACTACAGCACGTGGCGCCCGTGAACGTACACGGAGTACAGTCCAACCGGCTAGCTTGGTGTCCACAAGCATGGCCAGGAACAAACACGGAACTAACGGGATGTGACAGCGTGAATAATTTAACAACAAAAAAATACAAAGGAGCATAGGCCCAGCAAAAAAGAATTCGGCTAGTACTAGCATGTGACAGACAGTGGAGTATGCACGGCCGGAAGAGGAAAGTTAACGACTTCTGAGACGCTATCCAACGTCTGCAACACTCGCGACACTTAAGATAGATTCGCGCATCACTCCGACTCTCAAACGCGAACACCTCGTCCGATATGCTTGAATCTGGCAAAGATACCAAATCCTTCCCCCCTCCCTTTAACCCTCTGAATCCGAATAACATTTAAAAAAGAACTAATTTTAAAATTTTTCATAAAATTGACCTTTATCATATAAGCAACGAATTCGAGAAGAAACAGGCAAAAAGTAAGCAGAAGCTATTTTCATTTCGGAATATAATTTGTCACAAAATTACACTCCGTCATAATAAACAACAAATACAAGAATAATTTGGCAAAAGTAAACAATCAATATCTTTAAGGAGGTATTTCACTTTTGAACCACTGGAACATACAGCTTTCAACCACCCATCATTTCATTAGGTACATCCAAAAGCAGTTTCCACAAGCACCTGGTCTTATGGCTCCTCTGGTAGGGACCATAGAGAGAATTTTTGGGACAGGACTGCCTGGTTGTGAGCACATGCTGAAGACGCAGTCACCGCGTGCTCGATGGCGGAATAAACCACTGGCCAATACATGTGTCGCTGGGTCAGTGCTTTCATTCCCGACATTCTCCAGTGTGCTGCATGTAACATAGGCCTCTGCCGAAGGCATTGTCACTACGATGGTGGCGTAACAGTGCGGCAATTCTGAACTTCCTTAGTTGGCTGTAGGCTACTGTTGCCAACTTGAGCCTATCGTGAAGGTCGAAGTACACGGAGTGCTGAGTGTGACCCCATGGGAAGAACGTTCGGCCATCCCCGCTGCGCCGCTTAATTATTTTGCGCAGAAGTGGATCCTCACTTGTAGCTGCCGCAGTTTCCCACTGTCAACGGAAATTCGTTTAGAGTATCCTGAAGGTGCTTGTGTTAAGCCGGCCGGAGTGGCCGAGCGGTTCTAGGGGCTTCAGTCTGGAACCGCGCGACCGCTATGGTCGCAGGTTCGAATCCTGCCTCGGGCATGGATGTGTGTGATGTCCTTAGGTTAGTTAGGTTTAAGTTGTTCTAAGTTCTAGGGGACTGATGACCTCAGATGTTAAGTCCCATAGTGCTCAGAGCCATTTGAAGGTGCTTGTCCACTGCAGAACAGGTTACCTTCTGCTTGTGGGAGGTGATAGTGGGACCCACTAGTAACCACGTTTCGCGTCCGTTTTACTTTTCGTAAAAACTCTTTTTCTCTGTTATTTGCTTTATTATTGCTCGCGTAATAACGCATATACGAAAAGGGCCGCGAAATACCTTTTAGTAATGCTGTGCCATGAATTTCTTTATAATCATTAATTTTCAACAAAACAGAATATATTGGATTCTTATTGTTCTGTATCTGGCTTTCTATTAAAGGAACATTTTCCGTTACTGTAACTCACTATAAAAGTCAACGTATCTTCCCTACTTTATAGTTATTGAAAATGGAAATTACTTTGTTATGAATACTGATGTTACAGTTCGCAAAGATTGTTCAACATCAAAATTTTGCAGTGGATTTTTGTCAAGAGTAAAACACCAATAACTACCACGACTAGCACAAGAACATGAGACTATTGTCGGAGAAAAATACGTTTTTACTATAAGGTTTGCCAGACAAGAACTAAGCACAGCAAAATTCCTATTATGTTACGAAGGTAAATTATTCTTTTTGTACTGTTAGCAATATATTATCAGCAGCCCGCGTCAACCTGCAAAACACATCACAAAATCTGCTGCACTGCTCTGCAAGTCCGGAAGCTGAAATAGATTATTTTATTTCACTATTACCTTCCCGCTTCTTTGCGGTATGATAGATTTCTTTTAATGCAGTTTGAATGCGCCGCGGCAGCGGCTCGTTCGTTCGTAGCGCAGCTCTGCACCACGGATAATATTTAAATAACTGAAAATGTCTTAAAAGGATGGGATAATATTCCAAGCAAGCTACTACAAATAATAATGCAAGGTTTCATTAAATAACTCCATTCAAAACATTCAAATATGTTAACTAATACACACCTTTTACAATGAGTACGTAATGGCGTACATCTATCGACTATGACAAAAGAAGACTACGTTAGCATTTACTGCAACGTCACAGGCTATCTTACTCGTACAACTCCAAGAAGAAGACAGAGAAATTAATGTTCGTTCTGTATTATTTATACTAGTGGTACATTCTTATCTTTGTATGATATTTATCGTCTGTGCGGTTTCAGTACTCGCCGACACAGATATTATCTAAAATAAATAATAATAAAAAAATACATAATTCCATACAATAACAGAATATGATGCACAATGTTCTCTCTTTACTACAAAATATGTCTTTTGCTAAGGGACGTTACAATGCCCCCTGGCAGCAATTGACTAACGTTCAGAATGTTCGGCAATATGCTGCCACTAACGTCCGTTTTGTCATTGTCTATCACCTTGTTTGGAATATTCACTGTTCACTTCTTTGCTCTTTTACATTATAATTTTAATTACACTCTTTATAGTTTTTTCACACTTTCCGAGGTGACCGTAAACCTAGTCCCAGGGTCATTACAGTTTTCCGGCTCCCCCATTTGGGCTACGTGCGGTCAGAAAACCTGGGAAAACTGCGCCGGAGCCATGGTCATCTCGCATGGTTTGTCTTAAAACACAGCTTGATTGTTCATCAAAAAAGGTTGGACTTTATCCAATGTTCACAGATAACGAAGGTTATTTATGACAAAATGTTAAACTTTTAGTCTCCTTATTAAAAATGTACCTTCTACACTCTTTCACATTTGTGTTCTGTGTCACAATGAAAGTCAATCATTCAACAGTTTTACAGTAATGTAATGAATTGTCTCTACACTTACTCACGGCAAATATTCCGCCATGGTATGGCATTTGTGTCAGTTTGCTTCACTAATATGACGAACACATATCACATATATCATTGAACAAGTGAATGTTTTGAGTTTATACACAGTAAACTAAAGAAGAGAAAAAAATGTTTGTCACGTAATTTCGTGTCCAATAAATCATTTTCATATTAGTACATTAACAACGTAGTTGGTAATGTTCGGTTGAACGTCAACAATGTCGTACGGAGCGGGCGGCGCGAAACAATTGTTGCGTAGCGTCGTCTGGAACGCGGCGTGCCAAAGTCCGCTGAGGTCGACAACCTGCTCGCAGTAACAGCGACGGCGTGCTGAGGTGGCACCCGAGCAGTCGCGAACCGCGCCGAATCATTCCCCAATGTCGGCGTGTTGCAGTGGTTTCCGCGACAGGCTGGCTGGCGGCACGGCACCCGTCTCTGCTTCTTCGCATGGCTCCCCGTCGTAACGCATGAAACAAATATTCCACAACGGTGTACTGTCTTTAAGGATACAAATTATTAGCTGTGGAAGAAAATGCACTTTGGTTAAAAGCGTTTATTGTTCATTACGCCGTCGCTTCGCTGGTATGCACAGGCTGTTTTGGCGTGATAACGTGTTTCTTGTGACACTGGTATTTAGGGTTCGTCACACACATATTGTACTACACACCTCCATTTGTTCTCACGGTCGATTCGCTGCCAGAGCGTCTCTCAACACGGGAAAATGTTTCGGTTCACACACACACTAAATGTTTCCGTCGAGCGATGTTTGTTTGTATCGACTCCGAACGGATCACTAATTACCGTTTTTTACTCACAGTGTCTTGTTCGTTGAGCACTGCATTATGACAGTTAGTCACTCAACACTTAACTTATACCGACGTATATATTGGTGCAGATACAACAGTCATTTTCTGTCCCTACTACAAGACAATATTCCGTCCTTTTCTAGATTGTTTATGCACACAGTTTATTTTTAATGCATAACAACTGTTCTTAGCATAATCACTCTCATTTACATTGAGTTCATTGTGTTACCCTGTCATTACACACTTTTAATACTATTACTAGACATATATGGCTTTTTTGTAATTATTTAAAGGTGTGTGATTTTTGGTACATAGCTTTCTTTTCCTTTTTTAGTGTAGCTTGCCAGGTTATCACCCATCTAGCAAACAGATTTTACCATGTGCATGACAGCTTGACTTGGGCATATTGCTCAATAAATACTTCATTGAGTACTACAATTATTTTTAACGGTCTGTCCTACAGGACTACAGTGTAGTTTCCGCGTAACTTGATTCGCGTACCGCGTAATTAATATTCAAGGACGTGTACCAAGTACACAGGCTTCAATTGAAGCATCGATACATACAAAGCGTAGGTTACACGGAACGAGTTTGTTTTTGATTGGATTCTGCTCCAGTGTCGTTCTCAGATCACTATTGGCAGTAAACATTACATCACATAATTATTTCGTACAACAAAGTCAATTTTTGGCTAGTAGGGACTCTCTCTCAGGGTTCCTTAATTCTAACACAATTATATCTGTTACATAATTCTATGAGATTTCATCATTAATTGTACTTACTTACTACAAAATGATTCAAGAAATTAATCATTATTTTATCAACAAAAAGATTATTCATTGCTTGAAGAGCATATAGTATTTTAGTGACACTAACTGTTTGTAAACAAAGTCTTCCATTTGCATGCTATTGCTCAGGCTACTGATTCTACTTCCTCAAAATTTTAACTATAAACAAATTCTTTCTTAAAACTAACATTCTTATACTCTAAAACACAATTGAAATCTCATAACTACTACTATTTACATCAGACATGCCATTGAATAAATAATTTTACTATCCCACTCTAACATATTTCAAATCTCTTTAGCCACTACTTCCCTCCTCGACCAAGGGATGGAGTAAGATGCGCGACAGTATGTTTTGTGGGGCATCACCTCTATGTGATAGTGGTACCCTTTGATTATTCCTGGTCGGTCGGTAAATACCATGTTATATTCTGATAACAGCTGCGTCAACTGTTGCTTTTGTATGTTGCTTAAACTTTCAGATTCCTGTACTTTGGTTTGAAATTAATCAACATTTGGTTCAAAATTTCTATCTTCTATATTCGGATAATAGAGATCCGTCACAGGTGAATAATCATTAAAGTGTAGTACCCAAGGGTTCCTACATTTGATGTTAATTCGATTACAACATGGCACAAGTACCTCCTTCGATTTCATCATAGACAACTCAATCCTTCTACCTTTATTAACTATGCTTAGTTTTCCCGAGGAGAGGTCGATCACTGCCTCCCTCTCACGGAGAAAATCTACTCCCAGAATGCAGGCCACCTTTAACCCTTTAACAATGAGGAACGAGCTCACTATGGCTTCGCCCTCCTTACAAATTTCCACCTGCACCTGGTACTTAACTAATTGGCTCTGTGCACTTATAGCTCCAGACACCTTGCAATTATTAACCGGGAAAGTCGGTATGCTACGTCCCTTCCCTAGCGCTTTAAACAACTCTGTACTCATTACACTCACTGAGGCACCTGTGTCAATGATTATATTCACTGCAACATCATTGATTTTCGCTTCTATTATGGCTTGCACATTTTCGTTGCTATCTTTCGTACATTCATGCGGTTCGGTCAGTAGATCTTTATCCATACCGATACCGTCGTTGTATCGCAGCATATGTACTCCAGGGATATTATTGTCATTCGTGTTGCTCTCACTCCACCCCTCGGCCAGCGATGAAGAGCATATCGAGGCCGATTCTAGTTTGTTGGATGGCTTGCTTGCGAGGTACTTGGACGGTTATTGTCCGCGACCTCTACTATGTTTACGTTTTGGTTTGTGGGCCGCCACGACTGCGCAATAGGCGCGTTTTGCAGTGGTGGTCTGTTGTTATCGTACCGGTCATTACCCTGCCGTTCTGAGCTTGGTCGCTGATTCTGATTCCAATTACGATTACCGTCGTTGTAATTGCTATGCCACTGACCTCGCGCATTTTTCCAGCGGTTGGTCCCTGGCAGTCCGGAATCGTACCGGTCGTCAAATCGACGCTTTTTATTATGGGACGGCTGCCCATACCCGTTCTGACTCCTACCATTATTACCATTTTGCGAATGCTCTTGCCGCTTGTTACCACCCCTACCATTTCCCTGGTTGTGGTTTTGTGCACTATTATTTCTGTCATGTTTACACCCTGATCCATTATTCCGCGAGTGATCACACGCTGCTTTTGCGTCTTCCTGGATTAAGTCTATTGAATCTAGAACAGACAGGAAATGTTCCATGTCGCTTTCTGGTACGTGTATTAATTTCTCTTTGATATGAAGGGGTAAATGTGATTTTAGGAGTCCTATTATGTCTCTTTGAGATAGGCTCGTCCCAGTAACGCGGTTTGTTTATGTACTTCTCGAAATACCGTCTCAGATTCCCAAGACGGGGTGAGTACGGTTCGGGATTGTATACTTCTTTTCTTAGCCGCTCTTGTATACAAGGCGACCAGTATTTCGACAAAAACGCCCTCTCGAATTGTTCGTACGTCATGCAGCTGTCTGCTACTTCCGTAGCCCACAATGCTGCATCACCCTGAGTGTATGACATCACGTATTGAATTTTCTGTGCTTCGTTGCACACACTAGGCAAGATATTTTTGAAGCTTTTTATGAATACTACTGGGTGTACTGACTTCCGTTCAGTAGTAAACGTTTGAAACTGCCTATTTTTTATTAAACTTTCTTCAACTAATATTTTTGGACTATACTGGTTTGTTCCTGGGACATAGGCTGTGTGCTCCGAACCGAAGCTACAACTCTTCGCATTATCGCCTAAAGATTCACCATTGTTGCGTCGCGTATAAGTTTGTGCGTTGCCAAAAACATTGGCTGTTGGCGACATAGTTTCATGTTCAAGATGTTTGCTGCTTTGTGCTAAACCCTTTTCCAAGTCGGATATCCGTTTGTTAATATTCACTTGCCACTGCGGAATATCCTCACTGAGTATTTGTTTGATGGTTTGCACGTCGTTCTGTATCTGACTATTTATTGCGGTACTGAACGGTTCGGAATCTCTATCTGCTATGGCTGCTTGTACCTTATAATTAATATTTTTGTCGATCTCACTCTCCTTCACTTCTAGCCATGAGTTGAATTCGGTTTCAATTTTAGTTGCTTGTTCGTTCCACTTCTGCTCTACAAGCTGTGTGGAATCTATTTCTAACTTTTCTAATCGGTTGGCTGAGACACCTATTTCGTCTAACCTGTTAGTGTTTGCTACTTGCAGGTTGCTGACCTGTACAGTCAACTCCTGCACGGCCTTAGGTATGGACTCATAATTCTGTTTCACACAGGCAATCTCTTTTTTCATATTTTCTAACGATTGCACAAGTTGCTGGCGATCCCGTTCAGCTTGCTGGCGATCCCTCTCAGCCTGCTGGGCAAGTAAATTTTCTGTTAACTGGCGATCTCGCTCAGCTTGCTGGCGATCTCGCTCAGCTTGCTGGGCAAGTAAATTTTCTGTTAACTGACGATCTCGCTCAGCTTGCTGGCGATCCCGTTCAGCTTGCTGTTGCGCAAATTTTGCCTGGTAATCCAGCACGCGCTCTAATATCGCCTGAAGTGAATATCGAACAGGCAGATTACCACTCTCTGGTTCCTGCTTTTCTGGAGGTGGTGCAATTTCTTTATCTACCTCTCCTTGAGCACTGGTGGGCGGTGGCATCACTTCCTGTGCCCCTGCCCCCACATTTTCGCATGGTATATCCTCAAAGAGAGTACTTATACTGCTTAATGCACCCGTTTCTACATTTCCTGCACTAACTAATGGCTGTTCCTCAGTATCCATATTGCTCGGACGTTGACTACGCAATTTAACCATATTCATAAATTACCTACTCGAACAAAAGATCTGACAGTTTTTTCACTTGCACACAAAATATGTTAATTTATCTACAATACACTGCACACTAAAAATTACTATCTACAATCAACTTTGTCCTGTCATAAACACTAACATCAAACTACACACCACTAGCGATATGAGATCACTTCACTGGAGTTAAGCTTCTACAAACAGGACAACTACACTGTAGTCTTACCTTTAGTTCATCTGATCTCGGCGTTGGGCTGCCCCCGGATTATGTAGTCGTTACAGTTTCTCAGTACTATCAGGATCGTTTCCTCTGACTCACTTGCAGTGATGCGGTTTTTCATGAAAGAATTTTTGTACATTCATTAATACATGGCATTAATCATGATACACATACATACATTTATCACTAAATACATACATATATATATAACAATAGACACTGAAAGAAATTACATAAACATTTATTTTCGTGGCCACTGCAAATTCGGGCCCCGCGTTTTTGGGCGACAGTTTTGCGTCCGTTTCACTTTTCGTAAAAACTCTTTTCTCTGTTATTTGCTTTATTATTGCTCGCGTAATAACGCATATACGAAAAGGGCCGCGAAATACCTTTTAGTAATGCTGTGCCATGAATTTCTTTATAATCATTAATTTTCAACAAAACAGAATATATTGGATTCTTATTGTTCTGTATCTGGCTTTCTATTAAAGGAACATTTTCCGTTACTGTAACTCACTATAAAAGTCAACGTATCTTCCCTACTTTATAGTTATTGAAAATGGAAATTACTTTGTTATGAATACTGATGTTACAGTTCGCAAAGATTGTTAAACATCAAAATTTTGCAGTGGATTTTTGTCAAGAGTAAAACACCAATAACTACCACGACTAGCACAAGAACATGAGACTATTGTCGGAGAAAAATACGTTTTTACTATAAGGTTTGCCAGACAAGAACTAAGCACAGCAAAATTCCTATTATGTTACGAAGGTAAATTATTCTTTTTGTACTGTTAGCAATATATTATCAGCAGCCCGCGTCAACCTGCAAAACACATCACAAAATCTGCTGCACTGCTCTGCAAGTCCGGAAGCTGAAATAGATTATTTTATTTCACTATTACCTTCCCGCTTCTTTGCGGTATGATAGATTTCTTTTAATGCAGTTTGAATGCGCCGCGGCAGCGGCTCGTTCGTTCGTAGCGCAGCTCTGCACCACGGATAATATTTAAATAATTGAAAATGTCTTAAAAGGATGGGATAATATTCCAAGCAAGCTACTACAAATAATAATGCAAGGTTTCATTAAATAACTCCATTCAAAACATTCAAATATGTTAACTAATACACACCTTTTACAATGAGTACGTAATGGCGTACATCTATCGACTATGACAAAAGAAGACTACGTTAGCATTTACTGCAACGTCACAGGCTATCTTACTCGTACAACTCCAAGAAGAAGACAGAGAAATTAATGTTCGTTCTGTATTATTCAACGAGTTAAAATTTCATAGAGTGGCTATAGGTCCGCCATGTTTGAAGCAAATTGAAGTTCTGGCCGCCATGTTTTCTTTAGTCAAGGCATTCGTCTGCTGTGTCCCGCCCCCTTGTAACTGCGTTTGACTTACTTGAAATAGCCCATACTAGCTTTATTTTTTCTAAAACAAGCAATAGACAGCAGTGATTTCAGTGTACACTGACAGCAAAAAGGGATGTTTTTGTCGAAATATGCCTAAACTTTTCGATGTAGATAACACTACAAGACAACTCAAATAAGTCCGTCCAACGTTACTTGTTGCCCATAAATTAATGCAATTAGAGCAGGTACCACCAGAATATTACGGTGAAACTCCTAAACACGCTGTGGTTAACTATTAGAAACAGTAACGGGCGCAGAAATGCGATATTTTTGTCTCTATTTCAAAGTAAACAGTCAAAGCCTCAAAAACCAGTACACTGTGAACGAGAATATTGTTTGAAATATGTGTTACAAGTAGTTAACACAAGCATAGTAATTCAATAATAATAATATACAAGAAAAGTAAAATAATTTATTTACATTTAATTTTTACAATGTTTTAACTGACATTCGTATTTTTTCGGTCTTTTCACTGACCTTTAAATAAAATAAGCTTCGTGTATAGTTGTCTCACAACTTTACCTCTCTGCTCAGATGATTTTGATTTGCATAAGTGATTTATTCGACATACAAAAAAATGTTTGAGCAGCAGTTTTATCAGTTTAACATAATGGGTTTCTTCACCAAATTCAGTTTCTGTAAAAAGATGTTCATTGTTTATAAATAAGGAGCCTCTCACCAATTGCAACACTTCTGTCTGGAACCTCAACAAAACGTTTTTCTGACATTTCAGGATTATGTCATTATTTCTGAAAACCTTCTCAGCAACATTACAAAGTTTAACAACATCATTAGCTGGATTGATTAAACTGATTTTCACATCTTTCACTGCAATCAATCCAGTTCTTTTACCCTCAATACAAGCAAAAATACCTTCTAAGCAGTCAGTACAGTTAATTTTGTTTGTCACCTGTCTCACTATAAACAGCCTCTTATTTTTTCCCCATCCCAAACAAGGTCCTTCTTAATAGCCATCTCATCAAACATCAATGTTGCAAAAATTTGGGTTGTGCTATTCTCAACTTCAGAGGCAATTTTAGTGAAACCCTCCTCAGTAAAACCTGGATGGCCACCCACAGACATTGCCCAACGGCGAAGCGTTCTTGGGTGGGGTAATTTCACGAATTTTCGTAAGTAGCTGTATGCCTTGGCAGAATAAATGTGTAGGGTCAGGGCAAATTTCCTTATTTGCTGAGAATAATGGCATACTTTAGCAATGCACTGAAGTTCCAATAGCTCCTTCAACAAACCAACTACATGTTCACTGTTTAACATATCAGAAACTGAACTACATAGCCTTCTTCTCAAACCAGCAACTAAAGTCTGTAACTGCACTATTCTTCTTTTGTGTCGTTCACTGAGTTGCTTCATTTGCTTTATCCGCTTCTTTAGTCACACATTCTCTACTTGTACTCTGTTATATTGTGTTTTCAACTTCTTAGGGCTTGGTAGACAGTAATTGTGGTCAGCAGAAACAGATGTGGGTCCGACAGGCACTGAAAGAATGCAGTTACATCATAAGTTTAAAATAGAGTTACACCATAAGATTATAATAGAAAGAATGTAATTCAAAGTAATAAGAACACCGAGTAAAACTAAATTATTGACTTACTTTGTGCTAATGATGTCACTGTAACAGCACTATCTTGCAAACTGTCGAAAGATCGCTTTCTGGATTGTGGTCGTAATACTTTATCTTGCTTTTGTAAATGTGATGGAAAGTTAAAGATAGTAGGTACTGCTTTTGACAAAAGGCGCCTCTGGACATTTGTGTGGTACATATATTTCTCTTCAAAATGAGCTGAACAGAGGTAACTGGCTGTAGTAGGAAACCAGTTTTCTCGCTTCATATTTATAACCCATCTTTTTGTAATTTCCTTATCTTTTAAAGGAAATCTGTAATCAACGATAAATAAATTACTTTCCTGCATTTGTCTTAAGCATAATTACAGTTCCAATGCAAATGACTCTTTAATAAACATTAAAAAACGTGTGTCGTATTTCGGTACTAATATACTTACTTATAATATGAAATATTTGTTGTTTTATCGCTGCGATTTGTGCAGTTGAACGCTGAACACACTGCAAGCATGTTGACTTTATATTTTGTAACAAAAAAGTCAACTAGAAAAGTTAAATATTGCGGTAATATCACAACAGCTGACACACTTCCAACACAAACAACAGTAACGCTTTCCTAATGTTTTGACTAAGGAGAACATGGCGGCCGAGTTAGTGTTGGTTGCCGCTAGGAGCGCTGTAACTAGTATCTCAGCCACTCTATGAAATTTTAACTCGTTGGTATTATTTATACTAGTGGTATATTCTTATCTTTGTATGATATTTACCGTCTGTGCGGTTTCAGTACTCGCCGACACAGATATTATCTAAAATAAATAATAATAAAAAAATACATAATTCCATACAATAACAGAATATGATGCATAATGTTCTCTCTTTACTACAAAATATGTCTTTTGCTAAGGGACGTTTCAGACGACAATGTTTCTGCATTTGCGTGCTGTGAGGTGGGCCGGTAGTGAATGTCAAGAATAAATACTCACAAGGAACCCGTTCAGTGCGAAGTTGCGAAAGGCTAATGACGCTCCACATATTGTCTATTATGCACTCACAATATTGGCTGCTAATTGAAATAGGGGGGCGGGAATGGAGGTATCCAGTGGTGAGCACAGCATGAGGCTACGGGAGCGTAGCTGGACTGCTTAGTCGACGAGTAACTTAAAACTGTACTACAGTGCTAGTGGTGTTGATTCAAAGCAGAACAATGGCAACGATAAACAAAGCAAACATTGCACTATATCTACAACAATAGTAGCCGAAATTGACATTTCGTCAGAGAGGAATTCAAGAAATTTTGCAGAATGAGGAAGTGCCAGATGAAATATTAGCGTTTCTGCAAGATGAGTCAGTGGAATGCGTAGTGTCGTATACGCTCGACTGTGCCGGCAATTTACATGAGGAGCACAATGACGACGATACGTGATTGGCAAGTGAAAGTGATATTGAAACAGGTGTCGAACCATGTAGTTTATCATTCTTGTCGGACAGGATGCCACAAATCCCGTCCCTAGTGACACGTACTAAAGAACAATCGTTCCCAAGGAGCGGGCTCTAAACATAATTACGCACGTGGAAGATTATCTGTAGCATAGTAAAAAAAAAAAAAACAATTATGAACAGGTTTCGAATAATTCCGCAGCAATATGAGCGTGTAGTGCATAAGAGAAGTTACGGATATTCAAGGGAGGACAAGGTGCTCTTGTTACAAAAACTGGTCATTGCGCTTTTCAAGGATGCTCATAAAGTTTACAGGACGTGCGTGATAATAGTGACCTCAAATTCCGGGAGGCGTAGATTTCAAGGGAAGCAGTTTATTGCTGCATAACTTCAAACAGTGTTCCATATAGAGTATTTGACTGAGTTCTGGACATTGTCTTAAATGATTAATTATGTCATTTTATGCTCTTGACATGCCTTTTTCCTCTTGAATTTCAGTATTCTTTTATAAAAACGGAAATGAAATTCAAATTATTTGAAAGCCCCTAAAACTCTCCATTCGAGTACAGTGATGCCTGTGACGTCACAGGCTAGCTCGCTGCCCCTACTGTCATAATACTAAAAAAATAATTCACAGTGATGTCTTGATTTGGAATTTAATTTTCAGCAAATGGATTACAAATGGTGTGTAGTGCCATACTGTACTAATACACCTATAAAAACTCCTGAAAGGTTTTTTTTGGGTGTTCCATATAATCAGAAGGTGAGCAAAATGTGGTTACGGTGTACCGGCAAATTGCCACCACGTGGATGCAGAGGTTCACTAACTCAATTAAAAATGTGTTGCCCATTAAGTTACCTCCGAGATATGCTCTCTCACCATCATAACGAGGGGCAGTATCACTCAGCGAAATTAAACTCCTAGTCAGAGGAGGAGGAGGAGGAGGAAATGGCTCAAATGGCTCTGAGCACTATGGGACTTAACATCTGTGGTCATCATCCCCTAGAACTTAGAACTACTTAAACCTAACTAACCTAAGGACATCACACACATCCATGCCCAAGGCAGGATTCGAACCTGCGACCGGAGCGGTCACGCGGTTCCAGACTGAAGCGCCTAGACCGCACGGCCACACCGGCCGGCGAGGAGGAGTACATGAACATTAGTTTTTAACGTCCTGTCGACAATGAGGTCATTAGAGACGGAGCAGAAACTTGTATTAGGGAAGGATGGGGAAGGAAATCGACCATGCCCTTTCATAGGAACCATCCTAAAGCGATGTAGGGAAATCACGGAAAACTTAGATCAGGATGGCCAGACGCGAGTTTGAACCCTAGTCCTCCCGAAAGCGAGTCCAGTGTGCTAACCACTGCGCCACCTCGCTCGGTTTTCTAGTGGGCGTGATCTTGCAAAAGTGGTAGGGAATATTTACGTCACAGCAAGTACGAGTGGAAAAATGGGCGTAGGAGAACTAAAACTGTGGTTTGGCTATTAGCTGATCTTAATAACTTGCTTTTGCTTGATTCCTGGTTTGTGTATAAAAATAATACTCCTTTAGAGCAAAATATCACTCCTGATAAGTGTGTGACATTGCAATTCATACCGCCTGGAACCACTAGACAAATTCAGCCTCTGGATGTCTTTTTTTTTCCGTGTCTATAAAACATTATCTGACCACCTACTTAATAGCCGGTTCGATAGAGCTCAGGTCTGGAGCGTGTTGGGAGGCCATGACATCAACTGGAACTTGCCACTGTATTCCTCGAACCATTCCATCACACTCCTAGCCTTGACATAGCGCATTACCTTCTTGAAAAATGCCACTGCCGTCGTAAAACATGATCATCATGAAGGGATGTGCGTCGTCTGCAATCAATGTACGATACTCCTTGGCCGTCATGGTGCCTTGCACGAGCTCTACTGGACGCATGGATGCCCACATGAACGTTGCTCAGAACATAATGGAGCTGAACTCGCGCGCTCCCATCAGTATGCTGTGTTCAGGGTGTCAGCCAGTCAAGGAATATTTTAGGGAATTGGTTTTAAAAAAATTATTTCAACGGCCCCAGTCAGATCTTTACAAGTTTTCTCTCAGATAAACTTCAGCTGTGCCTACGGGACATAGGGTGCCTGCTTTTCAGAACCGAGGCAGTTCTGCCCAGTTTAAGCTGGTGATAAGAGACGCCTTGAAGCCTCTGCTGAAACTGCTATAGAATTCACACCTTTGGCTCTACTCAATAGCGAGCGTGGGATGCAGGTCACGTGTGTGGACTCTGGAGGATTATGCTGTGCAGAACACAGTTGCTTCGCTCTCTTGTGACCCAGACCTCGAGCAGAACAGGCGTCTTTCTTGGGAGGCAGAGCCTCTGCGTTCCATGACTGGGCACTGACATAAGTTAACATGAGCCGCCTCCCCATCCGTTGCCCACATATTGAGTTGTTCGTCCTCCTTGACTGGCCTACACCTGGTAACTTCCGACCCTAGGCACGCCCCTTGTATACCGTACATTGAAATATATTCTCTTCATTTTATCTAATTTCCTTTTCTGTTATTTAACCGCAGCCCTAGATGCCCAATTAAAAGTCCTAACCGCCCAACCTCCTGTGCGTTGTCGTAGTAAGCAGAATCCAACAACCTTCTTCCCCCTCTTCCTGCCCACGTACAGCTGAAGAAGGTATCGGGATTCATCAGACTATGCAACACTCTGCCATTGCGCCAATGTCAGTGGACACGTGCCCATTTCAGCCATAGTTGCCCTTGACGTGGAGTTAACATTGGCACGTGCATGGGTCGTCGGCTGCGGTGGCCTATTTTTAGGAGTGTTAGGTGCACTGTGCATTCAGACACATCTGTACTCTGCCCAGCATGTTAGTTCCGCCACAGTTCGCCACCTGTCCTGCTTTACCAACCTGCCTAGCCTACGACGTCCGACAGTTGTAATGAGGGGTAGCCACCAAAACGCAAGACGTCTGGAAGTAGTTTCATCCTGGTTTCGCCACGTGTTGAAGGCTCTCGCCGCAGCACTCCTCGAACACCCGACGAGTCGTGCAGTTCCCGAATCGCTCGTGCCGAGTCTCCGGGTCATCACAACCTGCCCTCAGTCAAACTCAGATAGATCGCTTGCCTTCCCGTTTCTACACATAGACAGCGTGCTCACCGATGCGACTTGAAAAGTTCGTGTATCTGAATAGCGATCACTCAAAGCCAGGTGATGCTGCTTTCGCCTGGACGGATTTATATCGATAGTAGATCGGTGGTCATGATGTTCTGGCTAATCGGTCTATTATCGAACTGTCTGTAGCTATGCGTTAAAGGATAGCGAGGTTCACGATAAGCTCCCCGACAGACTGTTCCATATTCTTTTGCATGCCATCACATTCCATCAGTCCTCGTCACCCCGTTACACCAGTATGCTTCTATATGCATTCTTTGAGAGTGGATATCTAGCTGAACGTCCTGCACGGTTCGTAACTCCCAAGAAGTTAGTCACCGATCTTTATGCGAACCTTAGTGATCACTGTGGCGCAATTTTTCATTCGGTGTTCATGGTTCAACTTAACGGCTTGCTTTGAAAATTTCTTGAATGTCGACAATGTCCATTTTATGAAGTGTTCAAGAATGTTCAAATGTGTGTGAATTCTTATGGGACCAAACTGCCGAGGTCATCGGCCCCTAGACTTACACACTACTTAAACTAACTTATGCTATGAACAACACACACACCCATGCCCGAGGGAGGACTCGAACCTCCGGCGGCACGGAACGCACAATCCGTGACATAGCGCCTCTAACTGCGCGGCCACTCCGCGCTGTTTGTGAAGTGTAGCACATACAACCCATAGAAGGTTAATTTCTGCACTCCTGGATACTCACTTTCTATCTACCTTCTGTTGCACATGGTGAGTTATTAGCAGCTAATATTTTTCTTGTCATAATTTTTCATCAACACTTTCAAACGAGCCTTAGCAACGATTGAAATTGCGATATCCCTTTCAAGGGGTTCTTTGCCAGAAACATGACCAAATGCCGTAAACACTGTGTCATTCTATACAGAGGCTTCCACTGGGCAGAAAACAGGGAGTTGAGCGGCTTATGGTCTGTAATGAGATGGAAAGTAGTGCCTCATATGACTGTGAGTTCGCAGCTCGTGGTCTTGCGGTAGCGTTCTCGTTTCCCGCGCAGGGGGTTCCGGGTTCGATTCCCGGCGGGATCAGGCATTTTCCGTGCCTCGAGCTGATTGGGTGTTGTTGTGTTGTCTTCAACATTATCATTCATCCCCATTACGGTCGGAGGAAGGCAATGGGAAACCGCCTGCGCTAGGACCTTGCCTAATCGGCGGTGCACGTGTCCCGCATCGTCTCCTAAGCTCCACGGAGTATGGGACCTCATCATCATATGATTGTGAGTGTCTCCTTTTCAATCTGTGAATAATTTATTTGTCCTTCCGACAGCGTATTTGAGGCGGACGCAGTGGCCTGCTCCGACCTGCACTCCCGTGAGTGAGAACGCACCGATGCTGTATTGGCATGAATCTGTGGCCAGAATTACGGGCTTACTGGGGCTGAACGTGGTCAAACACGGAATGGAGTGTAGGCGTTGCTTCAATTTCTGGAATACGTGTTGACTCAAACTTCGCTTCTTTCTTATGAAACTGATTTAACAGGCGACCAAAGTGGGCAGCCTGTCGCATGAATTTCATGTAGTAATTTATCTTCCTTAAATACTATAGTGGAGTCGCAGATGGGTCCGATTCTTGACTGTGAACAACTTCTCGTCTGATGTTGCGGTATAACCATCTCCTGGTCATAATTATTGTCTAAAAAATCAAATAAATCAAGCTAAAACTCATTACGTATATTAATCTTGAAGATCGTAGCTAAAATAAAAGTTCTTGAAGTCTGATGGGTGTAATTCAGATAGTTATATAAATAAATAAATGTTGATGTGAGCTTACTTATTTTCGATGCTCTGCTGCAGTTGATTCTTCCCGTAAGTTTCTTAAGTAATGATGGGCATGAAAACACCATTATTCTCTAATAATGTGAAATGTCCAAAAGTGTACGCAGATACAGAACTCTGAATGTTATTTATTTCTTGGCTCGATGTTACTTCACACAGTGCAGCTCAAAATGTCACATTGTACGGGACTACTCCTCGCGATTTCTTGAGGACTTGCGTACATTCGCTGACATTGTTAATATATAGTAGTATCGTTCATTACGATCAGAGAAATTGTTCAAAAATACAGAAACTGGAATCATTCGGTGGTTACAATTAAAATACATATGTCGTTTCCATGTAAAAATAAGTGAAATGATTGAAATAAACAACGGTGATTACATTTCTGTTAACTGCACTGAAACTACATTATCCCAAATAATCCTACCTTGTTTCCTGCTTCAAATATGACATTTTGTTAGTGTAGACGGAATTGCAATATACGATCCAGTAGCCTAAATAAACACTTCGTTTACATTCGGAATTTAGTTTCGTATTGTGAATTTCAGTAATCACGAAGTAATTAGATGTTTTTATATTAAACAATAGTGTAAAAATTGCAAGCGCCCCTACAAATGAGTGTAAATACTTTTAGATACTACTTTGACATGAAGGTGTTGAAAATCACACTTATATAATATATGGGTCGTACCTAAGGACACAACTGTTAATCAGGCGATCCAAATTAGCTTCGAAATCATATGAAAAATGGGCTGTTGAGTTTCAACGTGTATGATATCAGAGAAACCGTCTAGGTGTTTGCCTCATTCAACCAGAAGAGAAGGCAAACCATAAATCTGGGTGTCCACTTGGGGATTTGAAAACTGTTTCACCCATGTGCCTTACGAACTGTTCCACCTCACTCGGCTAGCACTATCATGTTTTGAGCGTTATTTCTGACAAAAGGGTACGGTGGGAAATGAAAGAGTGAAGATTTCTGTGTATTAAAGACCATTTGATACAAATTGGTTGTGGTTCACACAAGGATAGGTGGAGTAAAAGAGCACCAATGATGGCATACTAAAAAAAAAAACTATAATACGTAATTTAGCTAGCAATTCTCCTCGAAGGATGTCTTAAAGCGCCATGAGGAATCCGACAAAAGCAAACTGCAGACTGTTTACCGCAGAACTGATAACACCAATTGAGAAATGACGCCCCAGTGCCGATGATGCATCTGGATAAGTGAGCGCTTTGCCGCCGATTGAGGATGAATATCAAGCGCCCAGAAATAAAATCATGAACAATATAGATAAAAGAAATTAAGCTGATTAAATCAAAATAATTATTCACAATACGAGAGGTAATTATAAAGTTCTAATTATCACTTCAAAAAAATAGTTAAGTGATTAATTTTTTGTTATCGGGTTCATGCCTACAGCCATGGTACACACTGAAATACTCGCGCCACAGTATCGTAACACAACATTGTAGAAACGAAGCAAAGTGGTTCAGGCCATTGACAGAGCGAAGTTTCGTGCGGTAATTCGTTTTCTGCATGCAAAGAGGAACTACCCAGGCTGAGTTGGCGGAAGTGTACGGCCTAATGCATAAAAATAAAAAGGGTGGTTACGTGGAACAGGCGTTTCTAGTAGAGTCAAAAGAGTCTGAATGACGAAGAATCGAAGTGTCGGGGCATCTCTCTCTGAAGGACTGGGAATCGCAAGAGAAGTGGAGGCATTGGAACTTGAAGAGGCGATAGTGGGAAAAGTAGAAAATCAGTCACGAATCGCAATTCAGCATCTCGCATTACATTTTGTACATGTAAATATGCCTTCTGGATTCCGCAACTACTCACACGCATGCAAACAGCCCGCCGAATGACAGCAGAGTCAGTGGCTTGGAGTGTAACGCTTCATAACACTCGCATTGATCGCGTTACCGCCGTGAGAGCGGACCCAGAAAGCGCAGATCTATGAGCCTGAGCAATCATGTGCGTCTGCGTTATCCAGTCAATGAACGTATGTACTCGCTAAGATCTATATCATGAACTACACTGAGCGGAAAAAGTCATGGGACACTTCCTGGCCGGCCGCTGTGGCCGAGCGGTTCTAGGCTCTTCAGTCCGAAACCGCGCTGCTGCTGCGGTCGCAGGTTCGAATCCTGCCTCGAGCATGGATGTCTGTAGTGTCCTTAGGTTGGTTAGGTTTAAGTAGCTCTAAGTCTAGGGGACTGATGACCTCAGATGTTAAGTCCCATAGTGCTTAGAGCCATTTGAACCATTTGCACTTACTGAGAGCATTCCGGGCCTCCTTTTGCTTGCCGTCGTGTAGCAACTCGACGTAGCATGGTCTCAAGAAGTCGTAAGTTCCCTGTAGGAAATATTCAGCCATGCTGCCTCTATAGCCGTCCATAATTGGGAAAGTGTTGACAGTGCAGGATCTTGTGCACGAACTGGATTGCGTCCCAGAAATGTTCGGTGGGATTCATGTCGGGCAGTCTGGTCAGCCGTATCATTCGCTGGAATTGTCGAGAATGTTTAATACAGTTGTGAACAATTGTGGCCCAGTGACATGGCGCATTGTTGTCCGTAACAGTTCCATCGTTGTTGGAACATGAAGTTCATGAATGGCTGCAAATGGTCTTCAAGTAGCTGAAAATAACCATTTCCAGTAAATGGTGAGTTCAGTTCGACCAGAGGACTCAGTCCATTCGATCTAAACACAGCCCGCACCATTATGGAGCAACCACCGGGTTGCACACTGCCTTGTTCACAACTTGGATCCATAACTTCATGGGGGTCTGCGCCACTCTCGAACCCTACCATCAGCTCTTACCAGCCGAAGTCGGGACTTATCTAACCGGCCACAATTTTCCAGTCGTCTAAGGCCCAACCGATATGGTCACGAGCCCAGGAGCAAAAGCAATCGCGTCGGTCGTCTCCTGCCATGGCTCATTAAAGCCAGATTTCGCTGCACGTCTTAACGGACATGGTCGTCGTACGTCCAACATTGATTTCTGGGTTATTTCACACAGCGTTGTTTGTTGTTGGCACTAACTATTCTACTCAAACGCCACTGCTCTCGTTAAGTGGAGGCCATCGGCCACTGTGTTGTGTGTGGTGAAAGATAGTGCCTGTATCTCGAATTCTCGGCAAGCTCTTGACACTATGGATCTCGGACTATTGAATTGTCTAGCGGTTTCCAAAGTGGAACATCCCATGCGTCAAGCTGCAACTGTCATTCCGTGTTGAGAATCTGTTAATTCTTGTGGTGCGGCCGTAATCACGTCGAAAACTTTTTCGCGTGAATCACCTGAATACAAAAGACAGCTCCGTTAATGCACTGCCCTTCTATACATTGTGTACGCTATTACTGTCATCTTTATATGTGGATATCGCTATCTCATGACTTTCGGCGCTTCGCGTGTACTCCTCATGCCACCTTACGATGTGTGACGGAGGGTATCTATGACAACGTAACCCGGGCGGCGAAGCTACGTTGCATCGCGCTTGGCATGTACGCTCTAGGCAGGAAACTTTCACATGATGCACGTTGCCTATATTGAAGCGTCTGCTGTTCTTCTTTAATCCTAACTGTTAACTGACCTATACTAAGGAGAATTGGTCAAGAACCTAAATGAGTCCTTTGGAATGCACTTCTTTTGTGGATGAATTAATTTCCTTAGAATTCATCTGATAAATCTGAGCCTGGCATCGGCTTTTCTATAACTATTTTTATGCAGTCATTCCGCTTAAGGTACTTTCACTGAGGTTTTTTAGTTATATTACCTCTCGAAATGATATAAATTAAATAACAAGACCAGTGATGAAAAAATATAGATTATATTGTGTTGGCAGAAGAGCCAACACCATGTTACCTGAGGAGGCCGAAATGCACGCGTTTTAGCTCACGCAGGCTGGCGTGAGGAGGGAACAACTATACTGACGTGAGGTCTGAAACATGACAAGGAATTAGAATTCAGAAAGCGGACGTAATTAGTTTGATACTTAACTTTAATCCATTAATGATGAACGTCGCTCTCGACGGTACATGAGTCACAATATTATCTGTTCAGAAGACATAGTAACTGAATATGGCGCCTTGCTAGGTCGTAGCAAATGACGTAGCTGAAGGCTATGCTAAACTGTCGTCTCTGCAAATGAGAGCGTATGTAGACAGTGAACCATCGCTAGCAAAGTCGGCTGTACAACTGGGGCGAGTGCTTGAGAATCTCTCTAGACTAGACGTGCCGTGTGGCGGCGCTCGGTCTGCAATCACTGATAGTGGCGATAGCGGGTCCGACGTATACTAACGGACCGCGACCGATTTAAAGGCTACCACGTAGCAAGTGTGGTGTCTGGCGGTGACTCCACAGATAAAAAATTAATTGTGAGCGGGAGTCAAACCGTCGCCTCATGCGCATGTGTTTCAAAGCTCGAACACTATCACTTGACCACCATGCACTCTTACGCACAGGTACATCAGTTACGTAATAGACGCGTAAAACTTCTCTTGCAATTTTCTTAATATTACAAGTGTGGTGCACCTTACTACTTACACATGATGTTGTTTTAATGGCCTGCTAAAGATGTACAAAGTTTGAAGTAAATTTGTGATCCCAGCGTCGTAGCCTCCCCTTTTCAGTTATCCGCGAATAAAGCAGAGTGCACAATTCACAGTTTACTCAGTATTAATCACGGTCTTTCTCCAGTTCACACGATAAGGTATACATATTAATTAGATGTTTTAATGGTGTCTTTACACACAAAAACCAAAACAACAGCCACATCAAATGTCAGCAATCAGCTCCTCCTCGTCATACTTTACCACTCGCTTATTGATGGTCGAAAACAGGCTCTTATGCCAAAGATACAAACAGTCTCATAGAAACTTTCCGACAGAGGTATTATTTGAATGTATTAACATTTATTGCTAAACATAATGAATAAAACAAAAACCATCAGGAAAACATTATACTAAATGAAAAGCTTTAGTTTGCTTTTGTTCTACAGAACCAAGAGCCGACGGAAGATTCAGTCAACATGAAAACATTATTTATGAAGACTCCTCAGATCTACTATTACAATCTGCAGGTCTTCCTGAATTTCGCTACAACACATTGGTGTAAGCCTTCCTACGCTTTATTCTTTGCCATCTTACATAATAATTTTCTGTTCTCCATAATATCTGTAGTTACGTTGTTTCGAAAACCATTGTGACCTGATTGCACTTCACTTTATCCAACACTTTAACAAAATACATCATCAAACATTAACCAAGTTACAGATATTGTCATAATTGGGAAAAGTCTTCTTTCGAGGCAGCCTATGGGTAGTCGCGATCCAAAAAAAAACAAAGGCATTGATTAATTGTCTACTGACAATATTCTGAGATGGTACATCAACCGCATTCTGAGCCATTCGATATTTAGCATTGTAGGAGTGCTCCTTCCGTTTCGCTATGCAGGGTGATTCACGAAGTTATGCAAATATTTTAATATGTTATTCTATAAGTAAAACTAAAGAAAAAAGTTCATATAAATATAGGTCCGCAAATGTTCAGTTACGGAGTTATGGCTAATAAAAGATTTTGCCTGAAATTTAGCAATTTTGCTAGTATGAAGCGATCGCAAAACTGTACGAGGTTAAAGTAAAGCACGGTTTCCATTTATTTTGTTGTTATTGATCTGGTGAATCTAACTAAACATGTTTCAGACGTGTATCTGCAGTAGTTTTCCAGAACATCCAGAGAAGCAAAGATTATTATACAAGTAAATTTATTTATTTTCCATTAAAAATGTAGAAACGTTTGTCATTGTTTGCAACCTTGACTGAGATATTTCAGTCGTTTGCTAACCTTGAAACGCGTTATGTTTCTGTATTTTTCAGTGAAAGAACATAATAACAACAATGTATTTAAGTGAAACCACATAGTAACTGTTGTAGTTTGTAGATTATTTATGAAATAGGGATATCTTTCAAATTTACGTCAGAAGAAGACGCCGATATGGTGTTTGTTTATGGCACATGTGATGGTAATTCTGCGGCTGCAGTTAACGAATATCGCATACGTTATCCAACTCGGAGGATTCCGAACGCACGAACCGTTACCGGAGTATTGCGAATGTTCCGGGAGACTTCTGCAGATACACGTCTTTTATTAGCCGTAACTCCGTAACTAAACATTTGCGGAGCTATGTTTATATGAACTTTTTTCTTTAGTTTTACTTGTAGAATCATATAAATATATTTCCATATCTTCGTGAATCACGCTGTATGTCATCCATATTTGTCCTACGTGCACACCTTGTAGTTAGCTAAAATATTCTAGTCAACGCTCGTAGATTCATATACGTTCTACCACTACAATCTTACTTTATAAGACGCGAGCCTTGTTACTGTTTTCCATTTCTGAGTGACGGCTAATCATCTTTTAGTCTGGTGATCAGCTAGTCTCTGTCTTGTATCTGCTAAAGTGTTTTAGTTGCCTTTCTTTACCTTTTGGTTATAAATTTTTGGTTCACAATAATTTAACGTTACGCATTGTCCGCACACGTGTGTGTGTGTGTGTGTGTGTGTGTGTGTGTGTGTGTGTGTGTGTGTAAGTAAGTAAGTAAGTAAGTAAGTAAGTAAGTAATGCACCCACGAACATTGTCGAACATGAACGTTTTGGTGGTCCTGGTGTTATGGTGTGGGGAAGCATAATGTTGCACGGGCGTACTGAGCTCCAAATCTTTTAATACGCTATAGTCACCGATCAACGTTATCGTGACGCGGTGCATTCGGCCCTGACTTCATTTTTATGAATAACAATGCGCAATCGCAGCGAACAGAGGAGGTGGAAAGAGAGGATATTCGGCGGATGGACTCGCCCGCTCGTTCGTCAGACATAAAATCCCATCAAGCATGTGTGGGAAGCGGTTGCGAGACGTATCATCCAGCAGTTTTCAACAGCGCTGACTAAAGGATAGAGCGCCCTACCACAAGAACTTCACTCTGTTAAGAACCATCTCCCCCCATTTGTTATACCCAGGACACCAACATAAATCATGAAACTTCAGTGTAATTATTGTTTTTGAATAAAAGTGTCATTTCTGTTCGTCTTACTGCGCTTTTCTTTCAGTTACCTTCTGTACTATACTGCAGCAGTTCCTGTTATGTGTGGACGAAGTTTCATCCAGCTATAGTACTTGACAGCGACATCACGCGACTGTTAAACATAAAAAAATGTACATTAATAATGAATAATTTAGCTGAGACGTCATTTTTTTGCTTTTTTCATCCAGAGGCGAATTCGAACCGGGGGAAGGGGGAGCGTTCTATGGGGCTTCAACCTGTTATTCCGTAATCTCAAAAGAAAAAATCATTTGCAACATAGCTGTCAGATTTAATAATCTCAAAAATTTTCCCTCCATTGTAGATGGTATTATAATGCATGAAGAAAACACCTTCGTTTACTTTAGAGACGGCACGGTGATAAAAAAAATTATCCATTTCATTATATAAATACGTGCATAATTTGCGTGTTAAAATTATATAAAAATTCTGGCTCTAGTCATTAGCCAACACCCAGAGAAACCCCACGTAGTTCCCTGCGCTGACGATTCTTACCTTTCCTTTTGAAACGCAATGAGCACCAGATACGTCTCCCCATTCTCTGCTGTCGTAGAATGTCGACGGTCAGAATGTTTCTGTAGGAAGACAGTTACTTCTCAACCTCATAGGACGTTGACGGTACAAATTTTAGGAGGTGAATAATTCTGGAGAGATGTCCACTGGAGGGTCTTCTCCCCACTGAGGATATCGCAGATGTATCAGAAGTCGAATAACAAAGATTTCTTTCCAAAGCAGCCTCATATATATTCACTACCCACTGCCCAATATCACTTCTAATCTGTCAGCTTGTACTTGATATGGTTCAAATGGCTCTGAAGCACTATGGGACTTAACTTCTGAGGTCATCAGTCCCCTAGAACTTAGAACTACTTAAACCTAACTAACCTAAGGACATCACACACATCCATGCCCGAGGCAGGATTCGAACCTGATTGTAGCGCCTAGAACCGCTCGGCCACTCCGGCCGGCCCGTACTTGATATACTTGACGATTTCTGCTGAATTTTATGTAGCATGAAGTTGAAATACCTCTAAATACGTAATGTACTGAAATATGTTAAAATACCTAACAATAAAATGAAGTATCTCAGCGCTGACAATCCGTGAACATAGACGCTACCCACGTGCGTGGAAGCGGATGTAATTCCACAAAAATCCTTGCTCTACTAATGGCAGACATTAATAATGGAAAGCACGTGGAATTACTGTAACATTTGACAATCCAACTCAACAAATTTGAACTGTTATTCTTTTTTTTCTTGCTCATGTCACTCATGCTGATATGCAAATGCAGTAGCCACGTGTTTATTCGTAACTACAGCTGCCTTAATATCATTGTTGTATTTGTTGAAGAAAGTAAAGAGGCACCTCTTTTTTCAGAGGTTCCGGTTCTGCGGAGATCTGGACTGCCCAGATTGGATTCTTGCAGAAATAAATATTTTGGCGCGTATGGTACGTATACTGTAGTTCACAAGTCATTTATGTGCAATTGCACTTGACACGTATCATTTTAGAACGTTCTTAGCTGATCACGTTGTGTGGTCCTCGTCAATTGATAGTCTCTTACATTGACTGGAAATATTTTAAAAAATGGTATCCATTCGAAATATAACCTACGCAGTTCTGCGCCACAGGCACGTTAGTTATTGTGCATTTTCCTTGTTCCAGACGTCAATTAAAATGAAGCTGCTTTGCCAGCAGGTAGCGCGGTCGCTTATAGGAGAGGACATCGACGTAAGTATCTCCTAGTCTGGATTTTACTTTTTCCCTCTAACCGCTCGTTTTTACACTTTTCATGTAGTAGAAACTGTAGAAAATAACGCTACAGGTAGCTTATATTAATGTTTGTATTGTAAAAACAGTCAGTGGATGATTCCTCCGTTGTGCAATTGAAAATGAAGTATTAAAATGAAAATAAAACCGGTAAATTTTACTAATTTTTTGTAGATGAACTTGAATATGAACAAAATACAGCCAGCGTTTCATGAAGCAAACTGTGTTCATTTGCCGCTAAAACTTAAAATGGTGTTGTTACAGACATAACTCAGCAAATTGAAGTTGATGCACATGTATTTGAAATTCTCGTAATATCTAAGAGATTCGTCAGTACAGAGAGAACCTTGTAGTATTTATATAAAGCACAAGAACAGTATTCATGAAATTATATCGGACATTAAATAAATTTAGTGAAACTAATAAAATATAAGACAAGTAAATGTTACGGATGTAACGTTTTGCTGTTACAGGTGTAACACATTCATTTAACTTATAATGACGGACTGAAATTATATATGAAGGACTGAAATTATGTCTGTGACAGTTGTGTAAACTAAAGTTGAAGGGGGGCGGGGGCGGAGAAAGGAAAGGGGAGAAGCTAATTATATCAGCTGCATCAGAACTTTTTGCGAAATCAGCGGTGATGAGTGAAAATGTGTGCTTGACTAGTAGTCGAACCCAGGATCTCCTGCTCACTAGGCATTTGCGTTAACCACTGTGGCACCTGGACACGGTGTTTATCGCAATTGCGTGACTATCTCGGCATGCTCCCTTGCTGACCCACACTCTCACCTGGCGTTGCCTATCCATAGTCCCTCATCCATGTCCTTCATGCTCATTAATCCTATATTCCCGCTGCATCTGCACTGAAGTTCGTAGATTCACGGCCCACCAAGGCAAACCTGTTACATGAATGTGTGGTGTCTGTTCTTTCGGACATGACTGAAAGAACACTCGTTCATATAATATCTAACAGTGTTGAACTCGTTGTGTAATGGTATATTTATGAATACGGAAGAGTATTCAGATAACAAAGAACAAATTTAGTTAAAAATTTTAATTTCATTTTAGCGGAAGTTAATCTTTCCCGTGAATCTGTGATCGGCTTTTTATTGGGAAATGTCAGCTTCACTAAGATCATCCTTTTCTGGCCATGCAAATTTATTCTGTGCTCTTTTAAGGAATTTAACAAAAATTTTTTCACACTCTTCGCTGCCAGCTTGTCCAATAAATTAATGGAGATGTCCTTATTCAGTTTTTAACGATAACCTACTGACCAAAAGACAGTGGAAAGTTACCATTCAACTACTTATGAAAGAAGTAATGAGGTTATCTTCTCGAACATTCTGTTTTTCGATGGGTCTGAAATGGAAGTGTGTACCATTTTCCTCAGATAACAAACCTATTTTAACTGTGTTATTTCCCAATGGTCTGGACACTGCGGATTTAAAGAGTGTTAGGAAGAGATCTGATAGCGCTCCAATGCTGTTGTAACTAATCAGCATGCTTTATAGCTTCTTTGCTGGAACTTCTAATTATTAATTTTATCAGTTATGTATTTCGCGCATCGTACATAAGATGTGCCATCAGTAATGAGAGCTTTTCTATCTTTCACACACTGCCGCAGATGTTGCTTCAGCATTCCATTAACATCATCACGAGATCCTTTACATTGGATGTACAAAAGAAAAGCCAGTTAAAGGCAATACCACAATATTCTTTGTTGTAAGTCATATTAACTGACGTGTTGATCACCTCCATGAGAAAATAATTCCTTCACTTTAAGATTAGGAAATTTATTTTTTATGTTCGGAAGTATTTTCTGATTGCAAATATGAACAACTAGCATATGCTGCAGATAATCAGGTACAATAGCATATGAAACTGGACTGGTAACTGTGTAAGCTGATCCAGTGCAATTAGTGATTTGTTAATTACTGCAGCGTGCGCTCTGCACCCCATCCTGATAATCGATAGCGAACTTTCCTCTGGAATAAATCTAGAGAACACAGATACTACAAGAAACATTTTGAACTTTTGTCTCTTCAAAAAAGGATTGCTGGTTAACATTGATAAAACAGTCGAGAAGAAACTTTGGTAATTTGTTCTCTAAAATTGTAATATCATCTATAGAACCTTCCTGCACACTTTCTCTTCTCATTGTTCCACTGACACCTGTTGATGTTGTAACCTCCCCACAAAAATTTGAAAGAAAGAAACATGACAATATTTAATTATGAATGCTAATGGACATTGCTCTAAGCGTAATCTGCCCACAATGAAATGTACTGACAATGGCAACAAAAATGTGAAATTCGCAATCTGACTCAAATATAAATTCTTCACAAAAAATTAAGGTCAATTCAGTGATAAGAAAATTCAATTAAACCGAAATATCGGTCTTTGGCCCTGTGTAAAACAATCAGAATTAAAGTCTTACCTCAGAATAACTGGATGTCAAATTTCTGCTCTTTTTCGTGCGCACGGCTTGGAGGAACTGCATTGCAAATAATAATATTCCCTTTTTTTTGTGATTTTACTGAAATTTTTCTTTAAAAAGAGTGGAGTGAAATGGGAAGTGCAACGAAACCTTTAGTTCAATAAAAAATAAAATTTTTGAAAAATGCTTTTGAAATAAAAATTATTATTGGGGCATTTGTTGGAAATTAATTACAATAAATAAATTTTTACATTATCTAATGATTATATTAATTAACAGTATACCTCATTCAGCATCTTGACCAGTGTTGCCGACCGCCTACATCACACAACCGCACTGGGCTGCTACTACTGACCGACCGCTCTGCATGACGACTATTAGCGTACTGCACTACATGACGACTAGTAGCAAACTGCACTGCACGACTACTACTGACCGACTGCTCGTAACTAAATCGAGCTACAGACTGCCACGACTACAGACAGAGTACTGCTCTGCATAGCGACAACTAGCGAACAGCTCGCAACACTCGCGCGGTCAAGCGCAGGCTCTCTGGTCAGAGATGCTGCAATGCCTCGCCATCGCTGCTGCGTTACATACGTGTTTCATAACCCTCCACTGGGGGGGCAAAAATTTGGCAGCGATGGTGAGTCATTTGGACTTGCCAATCGCGGCAAAATTTTTAATTAACTAATAAACTTCTACAATTTACAGAATAATTAGATGTAGTACATAAAGTAAATGTTGTGCACACGCACTAAGTACAAAATATATCAGACAAAGACAAAATGTGAGTACAAAACATAGTAACAAATCAGAAAAATGTATATACAAATTATTTGATAGATAACAAAGTGCACAGGCACTGAAAAAATTCTTTAGCATATTCAGAACAAATAAACAGACTGGCAAAATATTATGTTGACAAGTGACATGAGTGCACTCGCACTGGAGTTGAGAACATATCAGTAAATGATGAAATGTATATACAATTAGTAACAAATGATATAAGTGCATACGCATTGAAGTATTGAATATACAGTATAGTACAAATCATATTGAAAAATGAGAAAAGTGCACAGGCACTGAAGTTCAATAGAAAACATATTAACACCTAACATAAGTGCACATGTACTGTAGTTCAGAACATATCATAAAAATAAAAATGTATATACAATATAAAAGACAAGAGTGTACATATACTGTACTTCAGAACAAATCAAAAAAATGTCTTTAGTATTTTCGCAATAAATAAACATAATGGCAAAAAAAATCATGTCCAAAGTGCACACGCACTGAAGAAATGTCTTTAGCATTTTCACAACAAATAAACATAATAGCAAAAAAAAAAAATCATGTCCAAAGTGCACACGCACTGAAGAAATGTCTTTAGCATTTTCACAACAAATAAACATAATGGCAAACATCATGTCGACCAGTGACATAAGTGTACTCGCACTGGAGTTCAGCGAATCGAAAAATGTATAACCTATGAACATAAATGATGTTACCAAAAAAATTTTTTCTTTATGTGACAAGAATCAGGATAGGAAAGGGAAGGATTGCATCATGGTTGTAGCACTTTAGATTGCACACAGCTGTTCTGAAAGTCCATATCTTTCCACAGAAGTACAACACCAAGTGACACAACTTGAAGTTCTTTTCCCATCAGAATTTATCAGCGTACCCAAGACACTGAATTGTCGTAGTAATATTCCATGTTTTCATTTTGGCAGTACATTAGGTACACCAAACGGTGGGACCATAATAACGTCTTCATCGCTCACGGTGGTGGACAGCATGTCGTGTCAACACCACGCTCTTGCAAGGCACACCAACGTAGAATTAGTGCAAAACCAAAGATAGTGCTCCATGATCACTGGGATAAACAGGACAAAATGGACATTGCAGTAATTCAGGGTAGTTAGCTCATGAGGTGAAGGACATTAAGTCACATAATATTGACAATTACAGTTTTCATTAGTAGTTTGTGGCATTCATAGCCCAGTTATTGAACATTTCTGTACCAAGTATGTAGTATTACAGAAAAATGTTCATTAATTGTTTTACATAGAATCAGTAACCTTCTTTTCCTAGCTACAAAGCATTATGAAATAATCGCATTCTTTTCCAGTTACAAAATATAGCATAATTAATTAATCATTTGTCTTCCAATAGTAATAATCGTTAGCTTTTTCCTAACCACAAAGCATTATGAAACAATAGCATAGTTAATTAATTATGTGTCATTCCAATCTAGTAAGAATCATTAGCCTTCTTCTAATTACAAAGCATTATTAAACAGTCACATTCATTTCCAATAACAAAGTATGGAATCGTTAATTAATCATTTGTCATTTCAATAGTAATAATCATTAGCTTTTTCCTAATTACAAAGCATTATTAAACAGTAACATTCCTTTCCAGTTACAAAGTATAATTAAGAATCATTAACCTTCTCCTAATTACAGTTAATTAATCATCTGTCATTCCAATATAGTAAGAATCATTAGCCTTCTCCTAATTACAGTTAATTAATCATTTGTCATTCCTATATAGTAAGAATCATTAGCTGGCATCATGGGTAATCGTATTACAATAAACAGTGGCAGTCCTTGGCCAGTTACAAAGTATATTTAGTATGACAGAATAATGTTCATCAGAAGCCTTAATTGAAAAGGAGAGTCAATTATTGGCCTAGCATTAACATAATACATTGAGTGATACAAATTATTGGCACTCATTGGCCATTAACCAAAACATGAAAACTCAACATGGAAAACAAGAGCTAATTAATGGCATAATTAATAACAATTCTTCAAGTGACATTAATTATTGGCACTCAGTGGCCAGCAAGTATTGAATAGAATAAAACATAGTTCATCATTCAGTATTATTCAGATCATTACGAAGTCATTATTAAAAATCAGTTAATTACAGTCATAACATTAATAATCATGGGCATTATAAGTAGTCTCATTACAATAAACAGTGTTCCTCATTCAGTAGTATTCAGATCATTACAAAGTCATTATTAAAATCAGTTAATTACAGTCATAGCATTAAGAATCATGGTCATTATAAGTAGTCTCATTACAATAAACAATGGCAGTTATTAGCTAGTGACAAAGCATTATTTTATATATATATATATATATATATATATATATATATATATATACCTCCTTTTTTTTTGGTCTCATTAAGAAGTCATTACTGAAGTGACATACTATTCAGAGCTAATCAGTATTATTCAGAATTTTCTCAAACTGGTATCACTACTTGGGACTGGTAATACATTTTTTTTTGTTGTTGTTAGCAATGCATTGCGTTGGGGTCGATAATTAATTGCTGAGGCATAACACTATTTGCTTTTGACCTATTGCTGCAAATGAGGATAGGTAACGTCATTCGTCATGAGTCAGCTGTAGCAAGGTTATGTAACAAGGCAGTATATGTGATCACATTTATAAATGATAGACACAAATGGGTAAAAAATAAAAATGCAAGTACTAGAACAGGTATAATAAGTAACAGGTTTAGTAAGTATCATGAAAAGCTTCTCCTGGAAAAAATACAAAATGGATTATTGACCTGAAAGAAGAAACGCACACTATGCTGAAAAGTAGTGAACTTCGAATTAACAGGCAGTGAAGTGTGTATAAAAATGTGTTCCATAGCTGTCTTTTCCAAAACTTTCTGTCATCCTACTATGCAATGTAACATCTGCTGTCAAAGCAAACTGCAACAAATACTTAAATAACTACGTAGCATAAATACATAACTTCAACATTATCCTCATCTGTAAAGAAAAAAAAACTTCATTATCCATCACTTCATTATCCACATTACCATAACTTCACTATTATCATCACCTGTAAAGAAAAGCTTCATTATTCATAATACCATTTCCCTCATCATTATTCATCAGTATTCATTATCATCTGCAAAAAATCACTTCATTACTCATATATAACTATTCCTTATCACTAGCATATTTCATCACTAAAACTAAGATGTGTAGTTCTGTCTGACAGCCTGCATCAATCACCTTGTATTCTGAAAGAAAAAATTAGTTAAGACTGCTATTCTATGATGAGTATAGTATATTCTTGTTAATGCTTGTTAATCCTGATCCATTTACTCTTCCTCATAAAGTTATTGCATCTCCTTTCGTTTATTCCGTAGGTGAAATTCCCGTTTCTGTTGAATTTATTTCTTACACGCGTCATTTCTTTCTGAAATTAATGAACAAAGATTAGTGTCCTGCATTTAAATCATACACCCACTAAATAGTGACTGGTTTATGGTGACATAATTAACCATACAGCATAACATGACAGGAAACGTAATATGTCAAAGACATTGACAGTGTTCAAAGCCAAAATGTACAGAGAATATCACAATGCAGCAGCAAAAAATGTAAAACAGTCACGATGTTGAGATGTCATAAGGCAAAAAAAATGTCAAAGTCGACTGGTGTGTGTTATATCTTAACTATTTCACAGTGCATATAAACAAAACTGGAATACAATCGTACATAAAAAAACAAAATGTGACGTTCGTTGTGTTCAACTTGTATGTAGTGTAGTTAATCGAGGCGAGACTTAAAGACTTTAATGAAAAAAATGTAATGAAATTAACATGTCATTAGCTAACATTGCATAATTAGTCATAAAATACGTAAGTTCGTCTGGAAAAGTATGCACGGTCTGATGTGTAACGACAAGAAAAGCGACCTGCTAACCTTACCTTGTCGGGCACTTGCCAAGAAAAAATACGATAATCATCAGTAATTAGTCAGGTGAAACAATTGCATTAGTAAATGGCATCATAGTATGTTGAATCATACAGTGGTTTCACTCAATAAACGGTTTAATGTTTGAGATATGGTGATTGCCTTTCGATTTTCTGGTTCTCAAAGTTTCGACGTGTACAACATTGGGGTGAGGAATGCTGCGAATCCGATATGGACCTGCATATAGAAGTTCAAATTTACTGCCCTTACCTTTTAATTTGCTGGATAAATAGTGTGTACGTATTAATATCTTCTGTCCAACGTGAAAGTCGCGGCGTGTACAAACCTGTTTTTGCTGTCTTCTCCGGCGCTCTGCGGCACGTTTGATGTTCTTCAGCGCAATGTTAATTATTTCGTGGTGTCGTAGGCGACGACTTTTGGGGAATTCTATTAATTCTTTAATTTTGTTTGGCGGTTCAACGTTTTTCAGTATAACAAACGGAGATAGCATAGTGGATTCATTTGGTATGGAATTAATTACATCTTGGAATGAGAGTATGTATGTATCCCAATCAATATGTCTTTTGTGGCAGTATATTCGGCACAGCTTACCAATTTCTTTCATTAATCTTTCACAGGGGTTCGAAGAAGCGTGGTACTTGGATATATAGATCGGAGAAATGTTTCTGGCTCGTAACATGCGTGTCCATACGGTACTACGAAATTGAGATCCATTGTCAGAAATTACTCTCATCACATGCCCTACATGAAATAGAAAATGTTTTACAAATGCTTTCGAAACAGTTTTAGCAGTAGCTTTGCGTAATGGAGTGAAAGTAACAAATTTTGAAGTGAGCTCAACAGCGACAAAAATGTAGCAAAAACCTCTGTTAGTTCTGGGAATCGGACCAAAAATATCTACTGCGGCCATATGTCTTAATTTAACAGGTATAATTGGATATAATGGAGGAATATGTGAAGTGGTGTCTGATTTAGCTTTCTGGCAAATTTTACAAGACGCTAAAACTCGTCGTATACGTTTCTCCATGTTGGCAAAATAACAGTTCTGTCTCAGTATAAGAAAACATTTTCGTGCTCCGTAATGTGCGTAGCTTAAATGAGTGTACCAAATTAATTTGTTAACCATTTCGTCAGGTACGCATAATAACCAATTGTTGCTGTCAGGATGAGAGCGGCGAAACAGAATGTCATTGCGTACAGTGTAGTGGTTCCTAATCGTAACATTATTCTTATCTTGCCAAAGGTGTTTAATTTCTTTCCACACGTTGTCTTTATTTTGTTCTTGTGCTATGTCCTGTAATGACGATGAAATAAAGTTTTCAAATGCAACTTGCTGAATGTACATGACACTGAAATTTGTTTTGCAGAAGTTGGTTGCTACGTCTTGCTGATTGTTGCTGAGAGAACGCGATAGTGTGTCTGCTATAACATTTTGTGTGCCGGGAATGTGGACTATTGTAAAATTAAATTCTTGTAAATAAAGTTTCCATCTGCTTAATCTGTCGTGAGTGAATTTAGCCGAAAGTAAAAATTGTATTGCTCTGTGGTCTGTGTAAACGGTGGTATGTCTGCCATAAAGAAAATTCCTAAATCTCGTAAAAGCCCATACAACACATAATGTTTCAAGTTCTGTAACGGAATAATTTCGCTCAGCAGGTGACAAAATGCGGCTTGCAAATGCGATGTTTTTAATTACTATTGAACCATCTTCTTCTATTTCCTGGAAAATGTGTACGCCTAAAGCGGGGTTAGAACCGTCGGTGGCAATGGAAAAATTTCTAGTAAGATCTGGGTGCGATAACAGTGGAGCATTCAACAAAGCATGTTTCAGGTTCACAAATTCAGAATGTGCTTGCTTATCCCAAGACCAAATAGTATTTTTACCTGTTAATTTGCATAATCTGGGTGTATCTAAAGCAGAGTGATGAATAAATTTGCGAAAAAAGTTAATTAAGCCCAAAAAACTGCGTAATTGCTTCTTCGTCGTAGGAACGGTAATGTCACGTAGAGCTTGAAGTTTTTCCGGATCAGGTGCAATGCCTTCTGCTGAAATTACGTGTCCAAGAAATTTTATGGAAGTTTTGCCAAAGTGCGATTTACTAAGATTAACTGTAAGTCCTTGTGCATGAAAAGTTTGCAACAGTTGTTCAAGAATCATATTGTGTTCGGACCAGTTAGCTTCTGCGATAAGAATGTCGTCTACATACGTCGTAATTCTGTCTTTAAGTTCTGTCGGAAGGCGTCAAAATTAATAACATTTTCGTGAAGAAGATTCTGCGTGTCAAAATTATTGCTTACGTTACTGGAATATGAAACCTGTACTGTATATGGTCAAATTCTATCGTACGTGCTGTTATTTACGGGAGAGTATTGTGGCATATCCACTATATGAACTGTTCTGTTATTTCTTACTGACGTGTTACGCTATGGATGACACCTATTGTCTGTTTCATTCATCATAATATGTTGTTGCTGCTCATAAGATCGACTGTTATTAAATGTACGCTGAAAATTGTGCTCGTTATTTTTTTTACGTCTGTCATGATAGTAATTTCTATACGGCGCATTGCGATACGAGTTGGAATAGTGTGTTATCTGTACGTAGTTATTTCTTTGCTGCCATGCGTTACTATTTGTTGGAGCTGGGACTATACGTGCACGCGGCGAAACATTAAAGTTTGGTTGACCTTGTAGACTGCATTGTTGGTTAGGTATGCTAAGCGGCTGACTTTCATGCTATTGTAGTGAAAAACATCTATTATTACAAAACTGTGGTTGCGACTGCCGAAAATTTTGTACATACTGATGATTACGATTTTATCTGTTATTAAATTTACGGCGGTAGTTGTCATTACGGGAGTGCCTACTGAAAATTGTCACATTCGGTAAAATATTTGTCATATCCGGTTTTCATTACATGTTTCTTAATACTAGGTAGAGCAATAGTTAAAGAGCAGTTTTGATAGATATAAAGGATAGTAGAAGAGAAGGCAGCAGTGCAGAAAACTAAAGATGAAACAGCACTACTACAGCTCGGGGCCCTATGCTCGCTACGGCACATATTCATTAAAGCGTAATGAATCCCCTGAGGTCGATTACGCACTGCAACTAAATTTTAGCTTTTGCGTTGCACGCAATTGCGGTATAAATTCAAAAGCAAATAGTTGTATCCATGTTAATTCTAGTTTCTTCATTATAGGCAATGCTGTTGTAAATACAAAAATAAATTGTCGCATCTTGTTCAAAGCTAGTTTCTGCATTACAGGTAGTAGCGGTGAATGTACAAAAATAAATTGTCGTATACAGTGCAAATCGTGTATCTGTGCTCTGTCATTATTAAATTCTTTACATTTTCTTACAAATGCAAACTGCTTATTATCAACGTTCTCGTCACTGAATTTGAGAACACGTTCGGGTTTGTGTGTGAATCTGTTTGTCTGTGTCATTTCGTACTTCAAGTTGCGTAGCTTTTCAGATTTTAAGTCGCGTAGCTTTTCGGATTTTAAGTCGCGTAGTTGCTGTAAATTGCTCACATTATACACGCTGTGTGACTCTGACAAATGCTCGCAACGTGGCGGATTCTGTGACGTATTGGTGACTGAAATAGTTTTCAACTCTGTTACTGTAACACTTTCGTCAATTTGGTTGATCTGTCGTGCAAATTTCTCGTCAGCTTCCGTATTCGGAGTGTGTGAAACTTCCAATGACTTCAAATTAAACTCGTCGCGAATCTGTACTGCGTTTTTAAGGCATTGTTCAGTGACTGCATTAATTTCGTGTATCTGTGTTTCGTTTGCTGAACATTGTTCGGTGACTGCAATAATCCCGTCTTTATGTGATTCTGTTGTGTCTACACGTGTGCTACTTAATTCTTGTGCAACAGTGCCAACTTCTTTATTACTGTTTTTAGCACAAGCCTCAGTATCCTCACGTAAATGTACTTTATTGTCCCGACATTGCACGATAATAGCTGTATTCTGTTCACTAACTTGTCTGCTCCGTTCGTTAAGGTTGTCTTGTTTTTCGTTCGTCAGTTTGAAACTTTCATTAATTGTTTCGCTAAGTTGTTTGTAATGGTTGTCAAAACTTTCATTAAGTTGTTCGAAATAATTATTCATCATTTCTTTCCGCTGTTTGTACTGTTCACTAAGTTGTTTGAGATCTTCGGCATAATAGTCAAGTTTTTCGTTCTGTTGTTTGACCTATTCACTGAGTTGTCTAAAATTTTCGTTCTGTTCACTAAATTGTTGTTGTAGCAATCTTGCCATAATTTGTTCAAAGCCAAAGTTAGCGTTTATACTCTCTGTGCTGTTTAGTGGTGGATCTGGAACTCTCTCGCTTACTGTAACCATTTGGTTATCCTGAGATTTACAAAAAGGTTTGTCAGTCGGATGTACACTGTCAGACATTATTTCGGAAT
Organism: Schistocerca piceifrons; assembly: GCF_021461385.2. Classification (NCBI taxonomy): domain Eukaryota; kingdom Metazoa; phylum Arthropoda; class Insecta; order Orthoptera; family Acrididae; genus Schistocerca; species Schistocerca piceifrons. Next base: position 297,571,584 of record NC_060138.1, read on the forward strand.
TAAATAAATCTGTCCTACTTTCAGTACACTGTTCATTTTCACTAGTCAAATTTGTCTGTACGTTACTTGAATTTTCCAAATCGGGTGTGTTAAGCTCGGCAGCGCTCATTACAATAGAGCGTCCCGCGTCATCAATTGTCGTCAAATTAACAGACGAGACAATTGAGTTCGTTTGTTCATCATTAATATAAAAGTCATCACTAGTGGTTGTAATGCACTGATTGTTAGTGAACACAGGATTGTCATCACTACACTGCGTGTCACAATTACTATCGGTCACGCTGTTTAAGTCGGTAATTTCATTCAAAATACCTCGCGATACACTATTCACAGTCTTTCGCGGCATTTTTACAATAGTCACAATTTTTCACAAAATAAATAAGCACAATGCAAAAGCAACACATAAATACAACAGAGCAACGAATTGCCGTTGACCTGTAGAAAGAAAGTCACAAGTTAATAAAAGCGTTGCGCCAAATCCTAATTATATCTAAACAAATAAGAGCAGATATCTGACTGTTGTTCAAAAGACTCTCAACGAAATACGATCCTGGACTGGGTGTCGCCAAGTGTAACCTCCCCACCGTAATTTATAAGGAAAAAATAAAATGACAATACTTAATAGAAATGGGAGCCGAGTGTAACCTCCCCACAAAAATTTGAAAGAAAGAAACATGACAATATTTAATTATGAATGCTAATGGACATTGCTCTAAGCGTAATCTGCCCACAATGAAATGTACTGACAATGGCAACAAAAATGTGAAATTCGCAATCTGACTCAAATATAAATTCTTCACAAAAAATTAAGGTCAATTCAGTGATAAGAAAATTCAATTAAACCGAAATATCGGTCTTTGGCCCTGTGTAAAACAATCAGAATTAAAGTCTTACCTCAGAATAACTGGATGTCAAATTTCTGCTCTTTTTCGTGCGCACGGCTTGGAGGAACTGCATTGCAAATAATAATATTCCCTTTTTTTTGTGATTTTACTGAAATTTTTCTTTAAAAAGAGTGGAGTGAAATGGGAAGTGCAACGAAACCTTTAGTTCACTAAAAAATTAAATTTTTGAAAAATGCTTTTTGAAATAAAAATTATTATTGGGGCATTTGTTGGAAATTAATTACAATAAATAAATTTTTACATTATCTAATGATTATATTAATTAACAGTATACCTCATTCAGCATCTTGACCAGTGTTGCCGACCGCCTACATCACACAACCGCACTGGGCTGCTACTACTGACCGACCGCTCTGCATGACGACTATTAGCGTACTGCACTACATGACGACTAGTAGCGAACTGCACTGCACGACTACTACTGACCGACTGCTCGTAACTAAATCGAGCTACAGACTGCCACGACTACAGACAGAGTACTGCTCTGCATAGCGACAACTAGCGAACAGCTCGCAACACTCGCGCGGTCAAGCGCAGGCTCTCTGGTCAGAGATGCTGCAATGCCTCGCCATCGCTGCTGCGTTACATACGTGTTTCAATGTTTATCTGAGCAAGGAGGCAATGAGTTAGGAATTTCTTCGTGCTCCTTCAAATTTCCACAGTTCAGAAGTATGCCAAAACATCCTTTTGAATCATGTTTTAGAACGCATTAGAAAGTAATGTCTATAACAGCACTTCAGACAATACATAATGCTGAAAAGTAATTTTTTCCACCAGAAATTGGTCTGTTGTTGCTAATTAGAATAGCATAATATCTTTTTGAGTTCAATGTAGAAACAGCCAACGTTGCAAGAGTCACTTTTTATTTAACTGATTACTAGTTTTGGGTTATCAGAACCAGTTTTCAAATAATCTTGTGAGACGGAAAGTTAAAATTACAGTTTATCCCAACTGTCACAAAAATTATTGAGTGCTTATAACAAGATACCCCCCTCCCCCCACATGAAACATGGACCTTGCCGTTGGTGTGGAGGCTTGCGTGCCTCAACGATACAGATAGCCGTACTGTAGGTTCAACGACAACGGAGGGGTATCTGTTAAGAGGCCAGACAAACGTGTGGGTCCTGAAGAGGGGCAGCAGCCTTTTCAGTAGTTGCAGGGGCAACAGTCTGGATGATTCACTGATCTGCCCCTGTAACACTAACTAAAACGACCTTGCTGTTTTGGTACTGCGAACGGCTGAAAGCAAGGGGAAACTACAGCCGTAATTTTTCCCGAGAGCTTTACTGTATGATTAAATGATGATGTCATCCTCTTGGGTAAAATATTCCGGAGGTAAAATAGTGCCCCATTAGGATCTCCGGGCGGGGACTACTCAAGAGGACATCGTTATCAGGAGAAAGAAAACTGGCGTTCTACGGACCGGAGCGTGGAATGTTAGATCCCTTAATCGGGCAGGCAGATTAGAAAATTTAAAAAGGGAAATGGATAGGCTAAAGTTAGATATAGTGGGAATTAGTGAAGTTCGGTGGCAGGAGGAACAAGACTTCTGGTCAGGTGAATACAGGGTTATAAATACAAAATCAAATAGGGGTAATGCAGGAGTAGGTTTAATAATGAATAAAAAAGATAGGAGTGCGGGTAAGCTACTACAAACAGTATAGTGAACGCATTATTGTGGACAAGATAGACACGAAGCCCACGCCTACTACAGTAGTACAAGTTTATATGCCAACTAGCTCTGCAAACGATGAAGAAATTGAAGAAATGTATGATGAGATAAAACAAATTATTCAGGTAGTGAAGGGAGATGAAAATTTAATAGTCATGGGTGACTGGAATTCGACAGTAGGAAAAGGAAGAGAAAGAAACGTAGTAGGTGAATATGCATTGGGGCTAAGAAATGAAACAGGAAGCCGCCTGGTAGAATTTTGCACAGAGCACAACTTAATCATAGCTAACACTTGGTTCAAGAATCATAAAAGTAGGTTGTATACATGGAAGAAGCCTGGAGATACGGACAGGTTTCAGATAGACTATATAATGGTAAGACAGAGATTTAGGAACCAGATTTTAAATTGTAAGACATTTCCAGGGGCAGATGTGGACTCTGACCACAATCTATTGGTTATGAACTGTAGATTAAAACTGAAGAAACTGCAAAAAGGTGGGAACTTAAGGAGATGGGACCTGGATAAACTGAAAGAACCAGAGGTTGTACAGAGTTTCAGGGAGAGCATAAGGGAACAATTGACAGGAATGGCGGAAAGAAATACAATAGAAGAAGAATGGGTAGCTTTGAGGGATGAAGTAGTGAAGGCAGCAGAGGATCAAGTAGGTAAAAAGAAGAGGGCTATTAGAAATCCTTGGGTAACAGAAGAGATACTGAATTTAATTGATAAAAGGAGAAAATACAAAAATGCAGCAAGTGAAGCAGGCAAAAAGGAATACAAACGTCTCAAAAATGAGCTCGACAGGAAGTACAAAATGGCTAAGCAGGGATGGCTAGAGGACAAATGTAAATGTAGAGGCTTATCTAATGAGGGGTAAGATAGATACTGCCTACAGGAAAATTAAAGAGACATTTGGAGAAAAGAAAACCACTTGTATGAATATCAAGAGCTCAGATGGAAACCCAGTTCTAAGCAAAGAAGCAAAAGCAGAAAGGTGGAAGGAGTATATAGAGGGTCTATATAGGGGCGATGTTCTTGAGGACAATATTATGGAAATGGGAGGAAGATGAAGATGAAATGGAGATATGATACTGCGTGAAGAGTTTGACAGAGCACTGAAAGACCTGAGACGAACAAGAACTACTGACAGCCTTGGGAGAGCCAGTCCTGACAGAACTCTACCATCTGGTGAGCAAGATGTATGAGACAGGCAAAATACCCTCAGACTTCAAGAAGAATATAATAATTCCAATCCCAAAGAAAGCAGGTGTTGACAGATGCGAAAATTACCGAACTATCAGTTTAATAAGTCACAGCTGCAAAATACTAACGCGAATTCTTTACAGACGAATGGAAAAACTTGTAGAAGTCGACCTCGGGGAAGATCAGTTTGAATTTCGTAGAAATGTTGGAACACGTGAGGCAATACTGACCCTACGACTTATCTTAGAAGAAAGCTTAAGGAAAGACAAACCTACATTTCTAGCATTTGTAGACTTAGACAAAGCTTTTGGCAATGTTGACTGGAATACTCTCTTTCAAATTCTGAAGGTGGCAGGGGTAAAATACAGGGAGAGAGAGGCTATTTACAATTTGTACAGAAACCAGATGGCAGTTATAAGAGTCGAGGGGTATGAAAGGGAAGCAGTGGTTGGGAAGGGAGTGAGACAGCGTTGTAGCCTCTCCCCGATGCTATTCAGTCTGTATATTGAGCAAGCAGTAAAGGAAACGAGAGAAAAATTCGGAGTAGATATTAAAATCCGTGGAGAAGAAATAAAACCTTTGAGGTTCGCCGATGACATCGTAATTCTGTCAGAGACAGCAAAGGACTTGGAAGAGCAGTTGAACGGAATGGACAGTGTCTTGAAAGGAGGATATAAGATGAACATCAACAAAAGCAAAACGAGGATAATGGAATGTAGTCGAATTAAGTCGGGTGATGCTGAGGGAATTAGATTAGGAAATGAGGCACTTAAAGTACAGGGCTATTACAAATGATTGAAGCGATTTCATAAATTCACTGTAGCTCCATTCATTGACATATGGTCACGACACACAACAGATACGTAGAAAAACTCATAAAGTTTTGTTTGGCTGAAGCCGCACTTCAGGTTTCTGCCGCCAGAGCGCTCGAGAGGGCAGTGAGACAAAATGGCGACAGGAGCCGAGAAAGCGTATGTCGTGCTTGAGATGCACTCACATCAGTCACTCATAACAGTGCAACGACACTTCAGGACGAAGTTCAACACAGATCCACCAACTGCTAACTCCATTCGGCGATGGTATGCGCAGTTTAAAGCTTCTGGATGCCTCTGTAAAGGGAAATCAACGGGTCGGCCTGCAGTGAGCGAAGAAACGGTTGAACGCGTGCGGGCAAGTTTCACGCGTAGCCCGCGGAAGTCGACGAATAAAGCAAGCAGGGAACTAAACGTACCACAGGATGGTGCTCCACCGCACTTCCATCATGATGTTCGGCATTTCTTAAACAGGAGATTGGAAAACCGATGGATCGGTCGTGGAGGAGATCATGATCAGCAATTCATGTCATGGCCTCCACGCTCTCCCAACTTAACCCCATGCAATTTCTTTCTGTGGGGTTATGTGAAAGATTCACTGTTTAAACCTCCTCTACCAAGAAACGTGCCAGAACTGCGAGCTCACATCAACGATGCTTTCGAACTCATTGATGGGGACATGCTGCGCCGAGTGTGGGAGGAACTTGATTATCGGCTTGATGTATGCCGAATCACTAAAGGGGCACATATCGAACATTTGTGATTGCCTAAATAAACTTTTTGAGTTTTTGTATGTGTGTGCAAAGCATTGTGAAAATATCTCAAATAATAAAGTTATTGTAGAGCTGTGAAATGGCTTCAATCATTTGTAATAACCCTGTAGTAAAGGAGTTTTGTTATCTGGGGAGCAAAATAACTGATGATGGTCGAAGTAGAGAGGATATAAAAAAATGTAGTCTGGCAATGACAAGGAAAGCGTTTCTGAAGAAGAGACATTTGTTAACATCGAGTATTGATTTAAGTGTCAGGAAGTCGTTTCTGAAAGTATTTGTATGGAGTGTAGCCATGTATGGAAGTGAAACATGGACGATAAATAGTTAGGACAAGAAGAGAATAGAAGCTTTCGAAATGTGGTGCTACAGAAGAATTCTGAAGATTAGATAGGTAGATCACATAACTAATGAGGAGGTATTGAATAGAATTGGGGAGAAGCTGAGTTTGTGGCACAATTTGACTAGAAAAAGGGATCGGTTGGTAGGACATGTTCTGAGGCATCAAGGGATCACCAATTTAGTACTGGAGGGCAGCATGGAGGGTAAAAATCGTAGAGGGAGACCAAGAGATGAATACACTAAGCAGATTCAGAAGGATGTAGGCTGCAGCAAGTACTGGGCGATGAAGAGGCTTGCACAGGATAGAGTAGCATGGAGAGCTGCATCAAACCAGTCTCAGGACTGAAGACCGCAACAACAACATAACAAGATACAGAGCATATCGTACCAGGATATGTGTACCAGACAGACAAACCAGTATTTTCCAAAATAGCGTATAAATCATGTAAAGATGATACATGTATGTATAACAAAATCACGTTTACCAATGAACAGTGACAGAACATACAGAAAATGATAGTCTACTTTCGTGACTCCCCCAAGGAAACCTCATGTAGGGCGTGCCATATCAGAATATATGCAACGTCTTTATTAAAACTTCCAATCATCGAGGATAAAACAGTTAATACAATAAAGGTACAAGTAAACTACCACAGTTAAACTATTTAAATTTTTTCCAAAAACAGAAGGGTTTAAAACCAGTGAGCAGTAAACAGCAGCAGCGCCACATCCAGCATATACAGACGAATGTCGTATGCTGTAGCAACATGTAACTTCACCCATTTTGGTCCATATAATAGTGTACAAAGAAATCAAAACAGCTAAACCAGAACTTACTGTCCTAAACAGTCCCATTGATACCCTCATCTATCCCAACAATTCCCCCTGCCAAGACCCCACTGCTGAAGACAAAATCTAATTCATGACAGTCATCCTCCAAAATATTCATCCATGCCAAATCCACACATCCTTCAACAGATTTTGCTCGCTGCCAGCTCCATCTTCCATCCCAACACCTAAGACACCTACTCTCACAGCCAGGTTCACTTCCTCTTTACCTGCTTCGACACCCTAGTCTAAGCTCCATCTAGTCCTCACCAACACACACCTCTGCAAAATACTGTAGGAGAACATCTGCTCCCTACCCTCCAATAAACGTCTTTTGATGCATACTCTGTCCCAACATAACATCCTTAGTTTTATTCTTAATTAAATCTTCTAGCAAACCTTTCATACTATCTGAACCTCATCCTGTATCTTCCATCACACAGATAGCACCCTTCCCCTGGACAGTGATGGAGTTGCGATTGGCCACCACAAGAACACCCTTGTTTAGCCACAATCCTTATACAATACTCCCACCAAACACCTTATTCTTACCCTCTTTTTCCAAACCGTAACCATTACCTGTGCAACCATCTACATTTGACGCCATTACCATATCCCATACGACTTTCTCACGGGCACGAACCATACCTTTTCAATCTATATTATTGCCACTGATCTCAGCTTCCACAGTAGGTCCCCCACAGAACTCCAGTGGTGGCGTCAGTTTACCGACTCCCTGCAAGGTGACATATTTCCCATCCCACACCACACCCATCTTGAAAGTAACACCACACATGATTTTGTCCAAGCATTTCGCAATCTCCTTGGACGCCTTATTGCAGTATTCCTTGATCCAACTGAAAGTGACCACCTACTTACACTCTTCGCCATCTCCTAGACACGTCATCCCCATTCAGTCCAGTCCCTTCCAATCTCCATCCAAGATTACTCATGCGCCAACTGGAATGCCTGCTGGGAATCCATAGAAACCCAGATTGGAAGCTGCCTCCTGGCCTTCCAATAATCAGACGGTATCCCTCTTACTGCATCCTTCCTGCAGCAGACCTTGTCAGGCGCTATATCCAACCACATTCCTACCAAGACCTTATATTCTCACTGTGACACCCTCCCTGCACAAGACTCACTCCTCCTTCCAGAATCCCATCTCATATGTTGCACCTTCCTGCGACTTCATGAGCAGGATAACTCACATTCCACTGGCAAAAATAGAGACACGTCAGGAATGTATTAAATACAAAAAAGGCCGGACTGGCGCCAGATGTGCACCAGACACGGGTCTACACTCCCCATAAACTTTTTAAAGTGCTGGAAAGCATTCCATGGACTCACTAACCTCACTACCTGTTCCTGACGACTCTCATTTTGATTACTCTCTGTTCACTACCACCCACAAACATACTGTCTCACCCCTGGCTCCCAGCTTCAACTACTTGCTCAACATACCACAAACAGAATTGAGTACTTGATTATTCGAGATATGCTGTCACGGGATAGTAGGTCCGCAACTATATAGCACTGAGGAAATCAGATAGTTTATTTTATCCGTCTCAGTTGCAAATTCAGCTGTAGTGGTTACCGGTTTCAGGCTGCCACGCCCCTTCGCAAACCACACACCTAAAAATTACACAGTGCATGTATTGCAATAATGTGTACAAATAGGATGTATGTCCATATTACAGGTACTCATATGCTTACTGACATACCTTGCAGTAAACAGTATTTCATACAGTATGGTGCCAAAAGGCATGAGCAGTTTGTGTACAGCAATGTACACAGTGAGCGACAAGCACCCTCAAACTGTAAACAATAAAAAAGGAGGCTTTTTATATCACGCAACTACTTAATTTAGCATACAAACAGTTGTCACCGAAGCGAAATATGGATTGAAGATCCAATTTCAGAGGTGAGGTTTCTTGCTGCAAATACACTCCTGGAAATGGAAAAAAGAACACATTGACACCGGTGTGTCAGACCCACCATACTTGCTCCGGACACTGCGAGAGGGCTGTACAAGCAATGATCACACGCACGGCACAGCGGACACACCAGGAACCGCGGTGTTGGCCGTCGAATGGCGCTAGCTGCGCAGCATTTGTGCACCGCCGCCGTCAGTGTCAGCCAGTTTGCCGTGGCATACGGAGCTCCATCGCAGTCTTTAACACTGGTAGCATGCCGCGACAGCGTGGACGTGAACCGTATGTGCAGTTGACGGACTTTGAGCGAGGGCGTATAGTGGGCATGCGGGAGGCCGGGTGGACGTACCGCCGAATTGCTCAACACGTGGGGCGTGAGGTCTCCACAGTACATCGATGTTGTCGCCAGTGGTCGGCGGAAGGTGCACGTGCCCGTCGACCTGGGACCGGACCGCAGCGACGCACGGATGCACGCCAAGACCGTAGGATCCTACGCAGTGCCGTAGGGGACCGCACCGCCACTTCCCAGCAAATTAGGGACACTGTTGCTCCTGGGGTATCGGCGAGGACCATTCGCAACCGTCTCCATGAAGCTGGGCTATGGTCCCGCACACCGTTAGGCCGTCTTCCGCTCACGCCCCAACATCGTGCAGCCCGCCTCCAGTGGTGTCGCGACAGGCGTGAATGGAGGGACGAATGGAGACGTGTCGTCTTCAGCGATGAGAGTCGCTTCTGCCTTGGTGCCAATGATGGTCGTATGCGTGTTTGGCGCCGTGCAGGTGAGCGCCACAATCAGGACTGCATACGACCGAGGCACACAGGGCCAACACCCGGCATCATGGTGTGGGGAGCGATCTCCTACACTGGCCGTACACCACTAGTGATCGTCGAGGGCACACTGAATAGTGCACGGTACATCCAAACCGTCATCGAACCCATCGTTCTACCATTCCTAGACCGGCAAGGGAACTTGCTGTTCCAACAGGACAATGCACGTCCGCATGTATCCCGTGCCACCCAACGTGCTCTAGAAGGTGTAAGTCAACTACCCTGGCCAGCAAGATCTCCGGATCTGTCCCCCATTGAGCATGTTTGGGACTGGATGAAGTGTCGTCTCACGCGGTCTGCACGTCCAGCACGAACGCTGGTCCAACTGAGGCGCCAGGTGGAAATGGCATGGCAAGCCGTTCCACAGGACTACATCCAGCATCTCTACGATCATCTCCATGGGAGAATAGCAGCCTGCATTGCTGCGAAAGGTGGATATACACTGTACTAGTGCCGACATTGTGCATGCTCTGTTGCCTGTGTCTATGTGCCTGTGGTTCTGTCAGTGTGATCATGTGATGTATCTGACCCCAGGAATGTGTCAATAAAGTTTCCCCTTCCTGGGACAATGAATTCACGGTGTTCTTATTTCAATTTCCAGGAGTGTAGATGTTTCTGTCAGCATACTCTATCTCTCCAAGAGGAAACGATTATCCATTAAATCTGTTGCATTTCAATAGCTTTGGTCAACTATTGCACTCGTGTACAGACTAAAATCTCTAACCTCTCGTTTTCTTATTGCGCATTTATACATGTGAGCATGTGATGGAGAGAGCACTTATCGGCGCGACGAATGGAATACTTTGGAGATCTCCATCTTGGGGCATACAGAGACCCATAATTATTTTCCGTTGACTAATTTCGCCCAGAAAATAATCCCGTATGATATTATGGAATGAAATTAAGTATAGGATGTTATCTTTTTTTTATTTTTATACCATCTATGCGTGACATCATTCACATAGCAAATAGAGATTTGTTTAGACGATTCAGCAGTTTTGTGGTACACTCCTCGAAGTTAAATTTATTATCAAGCTGTAACCCCAATAACTTAACACGGTCAACGTCTTCTCTCTGTTTGTCGTCATATTTTAGGCATATACTCCCAGGAAACCTTTTACAAGTGCTGAACTACATATAGTATGTTTTTTCAAAGTTTAATGGCAGAATTAACTGAGAACCATTTTTTGATGCCGATGAAAATTTCATTAGTCGACCGTTCTAAGGCTATACTTGATTTACTATTTATTGCAATGTTTGTATCATCTGAAAAAAAAACATACTAGGAATCTGGTAATGTTATCGATGAAACGTCATTGATATATGCAAGAAAAAGTAAGGGCCTTAAGATGGAATCTTGGGGGCACCACATGTCATTGGTTCCCAATCGGATGATGCCTGATTGCTTAATACGTGTCTCTTTACTATTGACACATTCCTGTTACACCGTAATTTACTTAAAGGGAAATTGTGATTTACGCAACCAAATGTTGCTTTGGTAGTCTCCTTGATGACACTGTCGATAACTCCGTCCACTGGCCGACCTCCGTGTCATCCTCCGCCAGCTGCGTCACTGGATGCGATATGGAGGGGTGTCGAGTCAGCATGCTCTCCCGACGTTGTCACTTTTCGTAACCTGGAGCGGCTATTACTCGGCTCCTCAGGTGGTATCACGAGGCTGAGTGCACACTGCTCCAGTCTTCCCACCAAGGAAAACTACCTGGCAGTACCGGCATCGAACCCACGTCCTCCACATGGAAGTCTGTCGCGCTGATCGCTCAGCTACAGAGGCGGACACACTGCCGTAAGAACAGAGCTTCATGTAACCATGACGTTTACTTTTCTCTCGAGTGTCGTCAGTATTACTACTTGTTAGGGTCAGTTAACAATTAACCTTAGGTTGTTTGCAGATGACGCTGTCGTTTATCGACTAGTAAAGTCATCAGAAGATCAAAACAAATTGCAAAACGATTTAGAAAAAAATATCTGAATGGTGCGAAAATTGGCAGTTGACCCTAAAAAACGAAAAGTGTGAGGTCATCCACACGAGTGCTAAAAGTTATCCGTTAAACTTCGGTTACCTTATAAATGAATCGAATCTAAAGGACGTAAATTCAACTAAATACCTAGAAATTACAATTACGAATAACCTAAATTCGAAGGAACACACAGAAAATGTTATGGGGAAGGCTAACCAAAGACTGCGTTTTATTGGCAGGACACTTAGAAAATGTAACAGAGCTACTAAGGAGACTGCTACCCTATGGTTGTCCGTCCTCTTTTAGAATATTGGTGCGCGGTGTGGGATCCTTACCAGATAGAACTGACTGAGTTGGCTCTGAGCACTATGGGACTTAACATTTGAGGTCATCAATCCCCTAGAACTTAGAACTACTTAAATCTAACTAACCTAAGGACATCACACACATCCATGCCCGAAGTAGGATTCGAACCTGCGTCCGTAGCAGTCGCGCGGTTCCGGACTGAAGCGCCTAGAACCGCTCGACCACCACGGCCGACACTGACAGAGTACATCGAAAAAGTTCAAAGAAGGGCTACACGTTTTGTATTATCGCGAAATATTGAAGAGAGTGTCACTGAAATGATACAGGATTTGGGCTGGACATCATTAAAACAAAGGCGGTTTTCGTTGCGACGGAATCTTCTGACGGAATTCCAATCACCAACTTTCTCCTCTGAATGCGAAAATATTTTGTTGATACAGGGAGAAACGATCACCACGATAAAATATGGGAAATCAGAGCTCGTACGAAAAGCTATAGGCTTTCGTTCTTTCCGCGCGCTATAAATTGTAAAGGTGGTTCGATGAACCCCCTGCCAAGCACTTAAATGTAATTTGCAGAGTATCAATGTAGATGTAGTAGAACGCGTTCGGCATTGCTACAAAAGACTTTCTTTTACGTCGTTAATGTATCCTAATTCCTCATTTGATAGTACACAGTTTTGTCGCCCCCTATTATTCCAGTATGCTACGTGTACGAGGGGTGATCGGAAAATTTCCAGCCCGACATATTACCGTAATGTCTCGGACAAACACCACCTTTTATGGTGACCCTTCGTGGGTATGCAAGTCAAATTTCGCGGCCCAAGCTTAGTTTTGCCCTTGGATGCATTGGATATCGTAGCGTAAGCAAAATTACGAATATCGAGAAAATTAAGAACTGTGATGTGATTGAATATCTTCATTTGAAGGGAATGATGTCCAAGGAAATAGTGGAGGACATGCGGAATACACTTAAGGACTGTGCTCCTTCTTATGCAACAGTGAAAAATTGGGTGTCCGGCTTCAAACGTGGAAGAAACTGCAGTTCACGATACGATTTTGCAGGATCGTCGAACAAAGTTGCAGCACATTGAAACCACGTTTGGAATCTCCCATGGGCGTGCTCATGACATTGTTGTGGATGTTTTGGGAATTGGAAAGTTTCATCTCGGTGGGTCCCGAAAGACTTGAAGGCAACTCAGAGACGGGAGCGTGTGCAGTGCTGTGAGGAAATCGTCCGCCAATTTGAAGCGGACGAAGTAGGCTTTCTTGCAAGGTATGTGACAATGGACGAAACGTGGGTTCACCACTTTGATCCTGAGACAAAACAACAATCTCAGCAATGGAAACATCCTTCATCCCCTATCCCCAAAAAAAAAAAAAATCCCAGGTGCAAAAATCAGCCGGAAAGGTGATGGTATCGGTCTTCCGTGATGCGGAAGGACAATAATGATGGATTACATGCAAAAGGGCATAACTATCAATGTTTCATACTATTGCACCCTCCTGCGCCGTTTGAGAGAAGAGAGAAAGAAAGAAAGAAAGGCCCAGATATGCAGTCAATGGAACTATAGCTGTGACTGTGACGCACATTGTGGTAGACAAATGCTCCTTCTGCCGCAGCCAATTTTAATTCTTCGTTATTTGAGACAGAAGAAATTTGTAAAAGTTGTTAACAAAATAAAAAATTGCAGTAGTTAATAACAAAAGCATAAGATTTCAATATCACAATTTTCTGTTTGCACACCTAATGTTGTACTGAGAAAAGACGGAACAAAGGAATTTTTTCATGAGCGGCGACTCTCCGTGAAACCCGGTACAGATGCCAATGCTTCTCGGGAGAGATGCCGCAGCAAAATAATTAATAAAAAAAATGAAGTTTAAGCCGATTTCTTCAACATTTATAAAACTGAGCGTTGTAACATACAACAAGGAAATTATGTGCATACAACAGAGTAGTAACACGAATTGAATCATAATTTACAATATTAATTTACGTAATATTTTAATTTCCTCTTACAGCGTACAAGGTATTAATTTACATAGATTGTTTTTTGAGGCTTTGTTCTCTAGCATGTTTTGTGAAGCCACTGGTTGCAATTTACAGACTGGATCCAGTCATCTTTTTATGTGGTTAGGAAATAATTTTCCCAACATTCACAGCAGCGGTTGGTTTCTGAATTTATTGTATACTTTCCAGTTCCTGCGATAGTTCTCTTACCTGGTCGTGTCCTGCCTCGTGCAGTGACGGATGATACTGTTTTCACCTTTTCCTTTTGTTTTCTTTCCTTAATTTCGTTTTGCCTTTGTTTTTCACGCTTCTCTGCTTGTAGGATCCGTCAGAAAGTGGTTCGGATTGAGCTTTCGTCTTACGTTCATTTGGGCAGTTTTGGTATCGGGTATATTTTCCGGAGAAGTTTCGTTGATGTCATTTTATCAGGTGACGTACTAGAAGTGGAAGGTTGTGAAGAGTTCTGGGAAGAACCAGCAGGAAAGTGAGGGATCCATAGAACTGGAAGTTGTTGTATTGACGCTGATGGTGGTGATTCATTTGTGTGTGACATTGAGAAGTGTTCAGGTACTCGGTTTGGGTTACAGAGATAAATGTCCATGGCTTCAAAGACACTAAGCGCTGTTCCTACAGACGCGGCTTTACTCCAAGCTGCACCAACTAGTCGACCCATTTAAAACTGAGTGATTTTCCTTTGTTTTGTGCAACCCATGCTGAAGCTTCTTTCAGAAATATGCTTTTAGGGGCCCGAAAAATGACGCGTCCAGAGGCAGCAAGGGATGAGTGCAGTGGTTAAGTAGGCAGATCATTACCACACCGTTGCCAACAGCTGTCTGAAGCAACTACGTTAAGAATTGCTGTGAAAGGCGTGTCCCGATGGCTTGTGTTTCAGGAAATGATCAGTGAACCACATGTAAAACAAGTCTGTACTAATGTACGATGACTTTCGGTTCATGTAAACGTCGGAACTTGGAGGCAAGCCATTAGCATACTTCGCTTTCTTATTTACCCCCTTAAATATCAGACAGGAGGCATAAACTGGCCTGCAGCATTACAACCCAGAACAGTCACATTTTCGCATTTCTCTTCTGATGTTAGTACAGGAACAGATTTGGTACCTTTCTCCATTATCACAGAATCAAGTTGGTTGTTTGCCGACATTCCGGAGTCATCCATGTTAAAAATAAATCACTTTCCTTTCGTACTTCTGCCAATACTTCAAAATAATTAGCAACAATTTCCTTACTTATTCCCGCCGGTCTTTCTAGGAAAGACCCTCAGACTTGCGTATACTCAGCTCTGGATTTTTACGTGGGAAAGAATTTAACCAGTCATAACCCGCAGTTTTAGATTCGTTGATGAATTTGTTTGGTAGTCTCATTTTCTTTGCCATTCTGTATGCAACCCGTCTTGCCGTCAACCTGTGAGTCGCAAACCCAGCTGCTGCAACAGCCTTAATATGGCCAGCCAATTTCTTCTCATTTCATGGTCCAAATGAACCTAAGTTTGTGAAAGGAAATGGAAATAAATTGGTCATAGCAGATAATATTTTTTAAAAATATTATTAATATTTATTTTGATTAAATTTAATTTAAAAGTATTACGGTTATTAATTAGACTTAGGTAATTATTGAAATAGTTGTAGCTGTTGGACCCAGTGCGCCGTTTTCCAAATTGCCGGACTCCATTCCTCGTTTTAAGGTTCGTGCCGGAATACTATAATGCCTTTCTGCTTCCCCGAATAGTATTTTCTTTGCTTTCAACCTTCCTAAAGCTTCTCTTGAATTTTCCTCTGTCCTCTGACCTCTCTTGGCAGTGCACTTCCATTTGTATTGAGTAGGCATGTCATAAATATTTGTACATTTCTGTAAATAATAGAATGGTATACTGCCACAATGACGTAAATGTAAGAAATAAAATAACTAGTGTATTTATAAAATCATGAGATGACAGCGGTTTCTTTTGAATAGCATGGAATGTTTTCAGATCACTTGTAAAATCTGATGGCAATAAGGCATCTCCACCGGATTGCTGGGCTGCAGCTCCCCCAAGCGTCAGACACGCGATACCTACCGCAAGGCTACTACGGCCGAAAGAAAGTCTTACTCTCTGCTACAGTAACGCTTATAACTTTTTTGTACAAAGAATGGCTGATTTAAGCATTTGAAATCAATTTAATATACGATACATGAACACAAGGAAATACTGTGGCAGAAGGAAACCTGCACTCACGTCGACTACAATTTGCGTAATATCCGACCAACTTGCACCAGACCCGCACGCAGCTGTGATTATAAAGAAACTAATACAACATGCACACTGCCTTTAGTGGTTTGTACCGGATTTACCCCACCTTAAAAAGGACGGAAGTACGCACCTTAAACTTGTCATTGGTGGTACTATTAACTGAGAGAAATAATACGATAAGAAACGCAGTCCCTCCTCGAGTACGACTTATAGCAGTAATAAGGTTCGTATCTATGAGGAAGAGATTTGGATAACATGAAGTTTAACACTATTGTATTACCTCAGGCCCTTGGGAAAATTATACCTGAAACATGTGAAGCCATTTACAAGGTTCTATATGGGGATGAAAAATGTGCATTTAATCACATAGCATTATTTTTTATTTTAACACAATTACAAAAATGCAAATTACGAAAAATCTTCATATGCAGACATAAAAGTGACCGGTGAATTGCTGTTTCTTTGCTGTTGTTCGTTATGACAGTAGCCTTGGTTTATATATAGTGAGTTGTGGTGGTGTGGTTTCTGTGGGGTGAATCCTCAACTCGGAAAGCATAATATTTCTTGCTGGAAAATTGAGGGAAACTGAGAAATTTGCGATAATGAGTGATAGCGAGAAGGTAATTGGGCGAACAAGTGCATAACTTCCACCTAAACTTCCATCTTCAGCTTCAAGCAACACAAAAGTAAGAATTTCTCCGTAAACAGCCGTTGGTTACCATCTAAATCGCGGAGTTTCAGACCGCAGAAGGTCGCCTCACCTCACACGCTCAACCGCATCTGCGCGCTCCCCAGTTCGACCACTTGAACAAACGAGCTTTAGTTCGTTCTCCGACCGTCGAACTATACAGGCCAGCTGGATCCCGCCGATGTTGTGGCGGATTATTCACGACTAACAGTTTTGCCGGAGTCTTTAGGAATGCCCGCGTCACTGTTTGCACTGTGTTCACAAGAAATCTTATGTTTGTAAAGGCTTCTGAGTAGCTGGATACTTTCTGTGAAGCCCTTAACCACGTATCTGGTGCAAGAGAAGAAGCAATAGCCGAGAGAAGGAACAAGTACAGAGGATGGTTTATCCAATGATGAGATTCCCTTTTCATATCGTATGTCGAAGACATTTATCCTAATGAAACAGATTCCATGTGACGACCACGGCGTGAGCGTGGCGTCCACGTCCACGTCTGGTGTGAAACATCTTACAAGAAACGAGAGTTAACTCATGAAAGTTGTAGAAGAAGCAAAATTCGCCAGCCAGTGATTTCCTAACGCGTGAACTACTTCAGAAGCTTGCAATGACAGATTTTAAGTATGCAGATGATGGTCAAGCTAGCCATGAGTTAAACTCCGAAACTCGCCACGGAACTCGTATAAGAGGCTATCAGGACAGGTTTTAAGCAAACTTGATCCTCTTCACATTCCATGGAGAAATTTTTCTTTTATTTCTCGCGCAGCGTTGCCATAAATTAGATAAAACTAAGTTGTCGTTTAGTAAAGCATTATGACAACTGTACACTTTCGTGTTCGTATTAGAGTATACCAAAATGATAATTTATATCGTTGTCTGATTTACGGCGATTGGTCAGTGTTTTGATCACAATAATGACCCGATTTTAGGCCTGTGAATTTCTTTATGTGTTTGGATATGAATGCAGAAGAGCTGGTTGCTTGCTTTTTGAAATTGTAGAAATTTCTCGCAAAACGCCAAGCCATTTTGAGAGCGTTAGGGAGTCATTAAAAGTTAGCTGCCAGTGGTGCGCTCGTGTGCGTGGAGGCAGTTTAAACATAAAACGGTGTGCAGTAGACCACATGCATTTACCTCAGCACATCATTTACAAGTCCGTATGTCTGCAATTGCGTATCTACGAGACTTTCGTCTCATAAAAAGTTTCTTTTTTTTCCTTCTCAACCAACCCAGAAATATAGTAAGTGATAATTTGACACCTAGAGAAAAATTAAATTGCTTGTAGACATATGCAGCCACCTCTTATGAATCTTCCGCGACAAATGTCTGGAGGTGTGACTGCCACTAGCGACATTGCAGCGAGACATTTCGTATCCATTGCGAGGTGTGTCAACCGCTGTCTAAAGAAGGGGGAATAAAAACGGGGAATGAAATCTCTCCGGGCCGTGTATTATATTCGTGAGACAACTGGTAGCAGCATTGTCTGTATACAGGATGTTTGGAAATTTCATTTGTAGACTCCTAGACTTGCAGAGGGAGGTGAAAACATAATATTTTGAATAGAAACCCATGTCATGTTCTAAGACTGTTCCAGTGCAGATGTTGAACTCATCCACTGCTACTTGAGGAATTGAACTAGGCATGACGCAGCTCAGTTATCAGGTAACAATTCGAAAAGAAACGTAACGACATCTATTTATCACTTAATCATATTTATTTTTATTAACACTGGAACATTGCGTGTTTACGTTATTCCAGAGAAGAAAACCGACATACTGTACATTCAGAACAGTACTGATGCATTACATCGGTTCGCAGTGGCGACCACCAATGTTGTTACAACATCGTACCTACGAAGCATGTTCTGCTACACACCCTCCATCTCACCTTGTGTTTTTTCAGTTTATAGTGCAGCGGCCACAATTCCTGCCAGCAGATCTTCCTCTGTCTCTACACGAGCCTCGTAAATTACACTTTCCATACGACCCCACAAGAAGCAGTACACGTCGTCCTGTCTACCCTGTTGCATACCAGGACAGGCATTCTTAGACTTTTCTCTTTCCCTCAGCAGACGTGGAGACGTTGCACATTTGAATTAAAATCGACGTAGAAAGGAAATTGTTTGTTTCCGGACCTGGGTTACTATTCAAAATATTATGTACGCACTCTCCTCTACAAATCCTAGCAGTTTGTAACGGGAATTTCCGAATACCCTGTGTATGTGATCGTGGCCACCAGACTGCTCATATGGCAGAAGCAACGGGCTCTGAGAAACTGTGGGTAGTCGCATATCAAAAGAAAGGCGAAGGAGGTCTTCGTACTCGCCAAAATGATGGAAGACTTAAAGCAATTATTACCGGCAAAATTCAAACAATTTTAAATGTCAGTATCGATAATCCAATCATGTCAGCTACAAAAGCTGTACGAACCCTCAATTTGTGCGCATACTCTCCGCCGACGTCTTCATTCTGCTGGCTTCCATCACTGCAAAATTGCAAGAGTAACATGAAAGAAAACGGACCAGTACACCGCACTCTATTCCCAGTACCCCTCAACTGCCAAAAAACGCCAAGGACTGTTATGGTCCAGAAGGATTTATGTTCGGATGTGAATGGTAGACTGTCTTGGAAACCCAATAGACACTCTCTTCTGTTCAAGTCTGATTGTTGCCTTAACACCGAGTGAAAGGATAAGCTTATGACTGGAGTTTGACTGCAGCCGCAGTAACAGAATTGACTGGGGTTTCACCCAGGATGCACACGGAAGAACGCACTGTCGTTTGAGAATAATGTCCGCTGTCAACTGTTCGATTCCTTTATCTAGCCGAAGAGATGCGTATCATCTATTTCGTGTTCTATAACAGCAGCGAGCACACTTCGAAAATAGCCAAGAATTGGCCGGACAGTGACACCCAGAAGTATCGACATTGGAAAATTCCGAAAAATTCTCAAATTTATATCCTACCGAACATGTTTGCACATTAACGATTCGAGAGCAGCAACCACTTCAGGAAAATACGCGAGAAGTTCTTTAGAATTAAGTTTCTTTAATGTGGCAGAGCACGAAATAACGAAATGTTGGACAGTTGCGGATAGTTCATATCAAATTAAAAAGAAAATGAGCACTTTTTAATAGTTCGTAGATTTTGTTATATTTTGTGTACAAAATAATGCAGTAATACTCGTATCCTTCGACCCGTAAGAATTTGGCCCTGTGAGGATAAGTGGTGTTCATATAAATAGAAATACGATGTTATCTATTTTCAGTCCCTCATTTTTTAAAATTATTTTGTTATTGCTCCACAATGACGAGCCATTAAACCCCATCGAAAAAGGTTTTCTCCCTTCCGTTGTGCACGTTTTACCATATATCTTTCAATAAGAAAGAAAACATTGCTTATTTTTAATTTATTATCACGTATTTCATCTTGATACAGCCAACATAACCACTGGGACGTATTCTGATCAGGCACACCTTGGGCATGTAAAACATGTAATATAGGTGAAAGAAACCACCAACTCATCTCTTTTAAAAATTATATATTGTAAATTCAGTGATCAGGTTTGGAATCTCATAATCATAAATAAATTCAATTGGCATTAAAAATTTAAGAAACCATTCTCATATTACAAATAAGAGTTTTCATCTATAAACACGTTATTATGACATATTTTGCGATAAAAATCAACGAATGTAAAAAGAAAAATTGTCTCTTAAACGCTATGCGTGTTGTTACTTACATTTTATGTGAGGGGACAGTTTTCAAAATAATGAAGTCTTATTTTTAAACTACTGCTTTGCTTCTCCCAGCTCAGCGCAGCTCAGTGTAGGCTCTGACAAAAGCTTAGCGCCCGTTGCTTCACTCGCGTAGACTGTATGGCGTGCAGCGATTCTTTTTATGTTGTCCACAAATAGCAACACCTTCCAAATTTTTTACGCTAATTAATGCCGTAGAAGTGTGGTTTTTCCGAGTGTAGTTCTGACCAGTAAGCGATTCTAGTAGCTAGAGTCTTAAGGTTTTTGTTAATCATCCCTTTTGCGTTCTTGTTGTGATATTTCCAGAGAAACTTTCATCCTCCAACTGAAATACCAGTTTTATAGATTTAGCTTTAAATTTTTTAATGTAATGAAGTACTTTCTTTAAAAATTTCGTCCAATGTATCACCCCCTTGAGGATTAAATTTCAATTCGTACTTTTTTTTTAATTTCTAATTGATAATTCAGATACCAGTTTTCATAGATGCAGCGTTAAAAATGGTTTAGTAATTCTTCAATAATGATTAATTTCTTTCAAAAAAATTTTCACCCGCTATTTTACCCATTAGTGGTTGAATTTCTTTATTTCTGAGCAACCAAAATCGGTTTTCGTAGTTCTAGCTTCAAAACTGTCTTAATAGAGACATACTTTCAAAACGCCTTTCATCTCCTATTTCACCCCCCATAGGAGTGGAATTTCGAGCAATTCCTTCGTAAACGATGCCTACAATATACGATCCACACCCTCTCCAAGTTTAAAGTCTCTGTCTTTACCGGTTTGGGTTGGGCGATGATGAATGAATGAATGAGTGAGTCAGTCAGTCAGGACGTTGCCATTTATACACACATCAAAAAAAGTTTTGCATCACCCGGGTTCCCAGAACTCCTGAAGATAGACGTTGACTGTGGGTATTGTATCACAGACACAGTCCCTTTGACTGTTCAGATGTCACTAAACCCGCCCACAGATGTAAACAACCATTCATGAGCAGCGCCTGTTAGACGGAGGGGGTCCGACAGCCGATCAGTTTCAGTCATTCCACCAGGAAGGAGGTACACAGCTCTTGTTGTCTGTAGTTCAACCATGCCTAGACGGTCAATACCTCGGTTCGATCGCGTCCGCATTGTTACGTTGTGCCAGGAAGGGCTCTCAACAAGGGAAGGGTCCAGGCGTCTCGGAGTGAACGAAAGCGATGTTGTTCGGACATGGAGGAGATACAGAGAGATAGGAACTGTCAATGACATGCCTTGCTCAGGTCGCCCAAGTGCTACTACTGCAGTGGATGACCGCCACCTACGGATTATGGCTCGGAGAAATCCTGACAGCAACGCCACCATGTTGAATAATGCTTTTCGTGCAGCCGCAGGACGTCGTGTTAAGACTCAAAGAAGTCATGGTGCGTAACTTCACTCCCGAAGTCTATGACGAGGTCCATCTTTGCAACCACGACACCGTACAGCGAGGTACAGATGGGCCCAACAACATGCCGAATGGACCGCTCCGGAATGGCATCACCTTCTGTTCTCCGATGAGTATTGCAAATGCCTTCAACCAGACAATCGTCAGAGACGTGTTTGGAGGCAACCCGGTCAGGCTGAACGCTTTAGACACACTGTCCAGCGAGTGCAGTTTTGCATCACCCGGGTTCCCAGAACTCCTGAAGATAGACGTTGACTGTGGGTATTGTACCAGAGACACAGTCCCTTCGACTGTTCACAGACGTCACTAAACCCGCCCAAAGATGATATTTTGGGGTGGCATTATGTGGGGCCGACGTACGCCGCTGGTGGTCATAAAAGGCACTGTAACGGCTGTACGATACGTGAATGCCATCCTCCGATCGGTAGTGCAACCATATCGGCAGCATATTGGCGAGGCATTCGTCTTCATGGACGACAATTCGCGCCCCCATCGTGCACATCTTGTGAATGACTTCCATCAGGAGAACGACATCACTCTACTAGAGTGGCCAGCATGTTCTCCAGACGTGAACCCTATCGGACATGCCTAGGTTAGATTGAATAGGGCTGTTTATGGACGACGTGACCCACCAACCACTCTGAGGGATCTACGCCGAATCGCCGTTGAGAAGTGGGACAATCTGGACCAACAGTGCCTTGATGAACCTGTGGATAGTATGCCACAACGAATACAAGCACGCATCAGTGCAAGAGGACGTGCTACTGGGTATTAGAGGTACCGGTGTGCACAGAAATCTCGACCACCACCTCTGAAGGTCTCGCTGTATAGTGGTACAACGCGCAACGTGTGGTTTTCATGAGCATTAAAAAGGGCGGAAGTGATGTTTATGTTGATCTCTGTTCCAATTGTCTGTACAGGTCCCGGAACTCTCGGAACCGAGGTGATGCAAAACGTTTTTTGATGTGTGTATATAGAGATTAATTGTGGGGCTTTTGTTAACGAACTACTCTTCGGTCCTTGCGGTAGATGCACTTTGAAATTCGTCACCGGACATACAAAATCACTAAAGCAATAAAATATTACGAGGCGCTTGTTTCTTTCCCCTTTCGAAATTGCCGTTCATTAAATTCTGTTGTCGGTAGATATGTTTTTAGATGGCAGAGGACCATGAAAACGACAAAGGTTAGATCGTAGGCATCTAAAATCTTTCAGAAGATTCGCCAGATTATTTAGGAAAGTCGGCTCTCTCATACATTGTATACAAAGAAGTCCCAGAAAAAATGTTTACTTTGAATTTTGTCAAATAAAAATGTCATTTCTTACCGACAGACAGTAAAGCTTCGCCGCATGTGATGAGACATCCATGCACAGGAAAACTCGATAAGTGCAAGGTCGCGTCTGCCACTGAATGGCTGTCTCCTCCCGGCGTAACACTCTCCTCCCGGGCGCAGCCTTTGGCGACGCGGGTTTACCGACTGTGATACAGTAAGCCAATAGATTAACCGTAATCAAATCGGGTGCCGTAAGAGGTGTTGAAAGGATAGTCGTAATGCAATAACGCGCCATTTCTATAACGGCGCCGGCACCGGCAAAATAAGTCTGCCCCGCGAAAAGGGAGCCATTAGCCGGCCAGCACCTCAAAGCGGCGCGGTGCTCCCAGCGGCTACGGCATTGCCCTCTGACGCACTGCGCGAGAACCACCGCGGGAAAAAGGCCGCCTCACTACGTACTCAGGGACACGACTGCAAACTTTACTTCTACAAAAATAGCTATAGCCATTTCCGCATCTAAATCATTGCTGGCAGCAAATTATTTAACTGACCTGAACGTGAGCTCCTATCAATATTACATAGCTTGATTGAAAACAGCACCGGCATTCAGGAAAGACAGATCAAGCGCAACATATCTCGCCCTCGTTGTATCTTGGTCCCTCATAAGTACATCTGACAAAAAATTAATCACCCCCAGGAAACAACCTGTTACCATGAACAGTGTCTCTAACCTTGACAATAGTCTCAATTCGGCAAGGAAGATAGTCCGCAAGTTCCTTCAAGAGTGCCATATCCAGCCGAAGCCATCCATTGACAATTAGATGTCGTAAAGCTACTAAATTGCTATGAAGTTGCTTGTTTCGTTTCAGCTGCTGTTTCAGAAAGTCCCAGATATTTTCTGTGTGATTGAATTGGGATGATTCGACCGTCCAGTGGAAGTGTCTGAATGTTCGTCGGACTAGGAATCTACAAAATGCTCATTATGAAGCTATAAGAAAAAGGTAACACTTGATTACCTCGAACGTAGAACTAAACAACTTAGTTTATGCTGACGGTAAACTGAATGAATGAGCTCAAGTTGTGGTACGAAAAACACCCCCAAAACTTTACAAAACCATCTCCGATTTGAACTACACACCCTGCGGGTTAAATGTCTCATTGGGCCGTCGATGCGCTCGTGCCTTTTATTACTTGAAAAGGCGAAAAATCGCGATCGTCGGACCACACTACACACCTCCAGTCAGCTGCTGTACAGTTTGTGTTGTTTATCCCACTGAAGGCGTGTAGTTTCGTAAGCGAATGCAAGCAGTAGCCTTTTGCGGGATAGCGGAAATGCCCATTGCATGCAGAGCCCTTCGCGACGTCTGTCGGAAATTTTTTTATAGTGAACATTAGTTGGGACTATATACATATGCACCCACTTTATTTACTGCTATATTGGGCGGAAATTTTACTCGGCAAACATTGGTTGCTTTGAAAATGGGCATAGCCCGAAACCAGTCACCGACTAAATAAACATCCATTTTAGTTGCCACTCTGACTGTCTCCTTTCGCATAACACATTTTTTTTACGGTGCTGTATAGTAGGTACGCAGAGATGTAAAGATTATAGAACACACAGGAAGAGATGCGTGACGGTATCAAATCAGTTCTAGATTGATTAAGTGTATATAATGCTTAACTCTAGCCTCCCTCATAGCCACTGACCGTTGTTCAGTCTTCGTTGGTTGTTTGTTTGGGTGAGTTGGGGAAGGGGGCCAAACAGCGAGGTCATCAGTCCCATCGGATGGGGGAAGGACGGGAAAGGAAGTTGGCCGTGCCCTTTCAAAAGAACCTTCCCGGTATTTGCCTGAAGCGATTTAGGGAAATCAGGGAAAACTTAAACTACGATGGCCGGACGCGATTTGAACCGTCGTCCTCCCGAATGCGAGTCCATTGTGCTAACCACAGCACGACCTCGCTAGGTCTTCCTTGCTTACTAGCAATGTATTCCAGGCAGTGTCTTATAAGCCGCTGTCAGTTGTCTTATACGGGAGAACCATTATGGCGTCAGTTGCAGGAAACGATGCGTTCATTTTGTAACTCCCTTCTTATTTGCTCAGTCCCTCTAGAAAAATGAAGAAAAGGCGGACGGTAAAATAAAGATAAAGAATTTCGGTAATGATTTTAAAGGGGTAAACAAGACTAAGTTTTTTGCGTGGTACATCTCGTGTTACTATCGTAATTAATAATTAAATTTTCTTGTTGTCCATTAACTCTTCTGCGAAAATGACGTACAGGTTGGAGGTAACTGGGGATGAAACTCACAATGTTTCATATTTATGGTCACCAGTCTTTAACCTGGCATCGGACACTATCTGGGTATTTTAAGTTTCCCAGGCTTGTCCATACTTCCGCACCCCATCATGTACATTCTCCCAATCTCCCAGGCAAGCACACATCCAGTTAACTCATGGCTACATATAATAAGCGAGAAAAATGATATAAACCGGATTTATTTTTCCGAGCTGGAAGGCAATGTGCAGCTGATGGCTAGGTGCTACGTCTTATCTAATTTGCTGAAATTATTTGTGTATGTAGTGCACTTTCCTTCCTTAATGTTGAACACACGAGCCGCTTCTGAAAACAACTAAACATTGTCGAAGGAATTCACAATTTTGGCACTGATTACAGTATTTGATTTACTGAATTAAAGTCACACAGTGCAGAGAGATCCATCACAGACAAAATAACAATGGAAATGTCACAATTTTTTGTGCTGCCGTAATTTCGGTATCCAAGAGATGGTATCAATACTGCAATACTAAAACCATTTCGTTTCTACTTGTGTTTCAGTACGACAAAGTTAAGAAGCTTACGGCGGATGCAAAATATGGTAAGTCGTCAGACAATTCCACGCATCGCTTGCAATGCGGGGGCGTGTGGCACACGCGGCGACGCAGAGGAAATGAGCAGAGCAGCGTCTGTCAAAGCCAGCCGGACGCCACACCCTGCTCGCCACCGCTCCAGCAGCCGTGCTCTTCATTCCGGGAATTCACTTTCTCCTCGTATAAGATAACAACTAGCACGTCCCGTTGTTAAACGCTCGAAGACGGAGTCAACTCTACAG
The DNA here is from genome assembly GCF_021461385.2 of Schistocerca piceifrons. NCBI lineage: Eukaryota > Metazoa > Arthropoda > Insecta > Orthoptera > Acrididae > Schistocerca > Schistocerca piceifrons. The sequence goes on from NC_060138.1 coordinate 297,597,662, forward strand.
ATATTTTAAAACCTAGTTTTCAGTTATGAGTTACAGAATTAAAATTATGGGGAAGCCTTTCGAATATTTCCTATACCCATTGAAATATTGAATGTCTGCGTTTTTTAGAACTGCTAACTTAGTGATTTTTTCTCTCTTAAAACAGTAACTAGTCGTAAGGCTACGCTTTGAAATGTCGGTTAGCTCCATGTAGCAGGGGTTTGGGGCATGACTTCTACGGAGCTCGCATGTGCTTTCAGAAGGCTCAATGAGATGAGCCAAAGGGTGTCGTTCCAAGATTATCGTGATTTTAACTCTCCGATGCTTACAATTAACGGAAAGCAACAAAGTGACTGAGTCTTCACTGTCAAATCGCTGTTTCTGCATTTTTGTATTATGCTTTAATACGTCAACAACCGAGTCTACATTTAATACCGTTATTTTCACAGGTGTAAAGACACTTTTTTGTTTTTGGCATTAGCAGGTTAACTTCGTAAATGTTTCGGCAGAGTGCACAAGACTATGGTAACGTGTCACCATCTAATGGTAGTTTTCACGAACGATTAGGATGAAATAAGGTCTTGAAACATGGGGTGACTTTCAGTTGCTAAAAAGCGCTTACTTCCTAACGGCGTTTGCTTGACAAAGTCTGTTATTTGCACATTTCTTGCTGTTCCTTTGGTGCATTTTGGCTGCTTTCGCAACGTGCGCATTAGACAAAATTGGCAAGAACAAGTATTTTTAGGGCATAATTACAGGGGGAAAAATCTGTAGCACTCTCAGGCATTCGACAATTTGGCCACATTGGTAACAAGTTTTCGGCATTACCTACCACTGAAACCACAAATTTCCTCTGAAAACGACTAAATGTTCTTGAAAGGATTCTCAGTTTTCTCATTGATTTTAATTGTTAACTGAATAAAAGTCACGCAGTCCAAAGAGATCTATCGTGGAACAAATATCTAGGGGAATAAAACTATTTCAGGAGAAAAGTTCACTGCAACCAGTACACACAGGTCGTAGAAGATGATGAATAGAATTTATCGTCCCATCAGCATCACGTTCACTAAACGAAGTACTAGCTCTCTTGACTCAAGATGCGTCAGGAAATCGGCTTTGATCTTATGGAAAGAAGCATCGCAAATTCTCTCAACAAGTGTTATTCATACCAAAGAAATCCTGTAGCACAGTCGGAATTCAAAACACGCGCTTCTGGAATACTGAGTCCCGGAGAATCGTGCAGACATACCGTCGTGTGACCATCGCACAGAGTTCCGTATGGACGATGTAGTAATAAATATTCCTTGCCGTCGAGAAGCAATTGAAAGAGTTGACAAATAAGTCGCCAAGTCCGGATGGAATCCCGATTAGGTTTTACAAAGAGTATTCTATGGCACTGGCACGCCACGGCACTTATTTAGGTTGAATTTATCTGAAATCTTTCGCCCAACACAAAGGCCCAAGCAAATTGGAAAAAATCGCAGGTAACTACTGTATATAAGATCGGACCCTTAAAATTACAGACCGCTATCCTTAACATCAGTTTGCTGCAGAATTCTAGAACATATTCCAAGTTCCAATATAATATATTTCCTAGACACCGAAACGCTTATTTCCGAGAATCAGCACTGTTTTAGAAAGCATCGCTTATGCGAAACTCAGCTTGCCCTTTTCTCACATGATATACTGCGATCTATGGATGAAGGGTAACAGGCAGATTTCATATTTCTAGATTTGCGATAAGCTTTGATATTGCGCCTCCCTGCAGGCTGTTAACGAAGGTACAAGCATACTGAGTACACTCCCAGATACGCAAATAGCTTGAGGACTTCAGAACACTACTGGCCATTAAAATTGCTACACCACGAAGATGACGTGCTGCAGGCGCGAAATTTAACCGACAGGAAGAAGACGCTGTAATATGCAAATGATTAGCTTTTCAGAGCATTCACACAAGTTGGCACCGGTAGCAACACCTACAACGTGCTGACATGAGGAACGTTTCCAACCGATTTCGCGTACACAAATAGCAGTTGACCGGCGTTGCCTGGTGAAACGTTGTTGTGATGCCTCGTGTAAGGACGAGAAATGCGTACCAACACGTTTTCGACTTTGATAGAGGTCGGATTGTAGCCTATCGCGATTGCGGTTTATCGCATCGCGACATTGCTGCTCGCGTTGGTCGAGATCCAATGACTGTTAGCAGAATGTGGAATCGGTGGGTTCAGGAGGGTAATACGGAACGACGTGCTGGATCCCAACGGCCTCGTATCACTAGCAGTCGAGATGACAGGCATCTTATCCGCATGACTGTAACGGATCGTACAGCCACGTCTCAATCCCTGAGTCAACAGACGGGGACGTTTGCAAGACAACAACCATCTGCACGAACAGTTCGACGACATTTGCAGCAGCATGGACTATCAGCTCGGAGACCATGGCTGCGGTTACCCTTGACGCTGCATCACAGACAGGAGCGCCTGCGATGGTGTACTCAACGACGAACCTGGGTACACGAATTGCAAAACGTCATGTTTTCGGATGAATCCAGGTTCTGTTTACAGCATCATGATGGTCGCATCCGTGTTTGGTGACATCGCGGTGAATGCACGTTGGAAGCGTGTATTCGTCATCGACATACTGGCGTGATGGTATTGCCATTGGTTATACGTCTCGGACACCTCGTGGTCGCATTGACGGCACTCTGAACAATGGACGTTACATTTCAGATGTGTTACGACCCGTGGCTCTACCCTTCATTCGGTCCTTGCGAAACCCTACATTTCAGCAGGATTATGCATGACCGCATGTTGCAGGTCCTGTACGGGCCTTTCTGGATACAGAAAATGTTCGACTGTTGCCCTGGTGAGCACATTCTCCAGATCTCTCACCAATCGCAAACGTCTGGTCAATGGTGGCCGAGCAACTGGCTCGTCACAATACACCTGTCACTACTCTTGATGAACTGTGGTATCGTGTTGAAGCTGCATGGGCAGCTGTACCTGTACACGCCATCCAAGCTCTGTTTGACTGAATGCCCAGGCGTATCAAGGCCGTTATTACGGCCAGAGGTGGTTGTTCTGGGCACTGATTTCTCAGGATCTATACACCCAAAATGAGTGAAAATGTAATCACATGTCAGTCCTAGTATAATATATTTGTCCAATGAATACCCGTTTATCATCTGCATTTCTTCTTGGTGTAGCAATTTTAATGGCCAGTTGTGTAATGCCGGCCAGAGTGGCCGAGCGGTTCTAGGCGCTACAGTCTGGAACCGCGAGACCGCTACGGTCGCAGGTTCGGATCCTACCTCGAGCATGGATGTGTTTGATGTCCTTAGGTTAGTTAGGTTAAAGTAGTTCTAGTTATGGGGGACTGATGACCTCAGAAGTTAAGTCCCATAGTGCTCAGAGCCATTTGAACCATTTTGAGTAGTGTAATAGGAACCAATATGTTGTTCTCGATGACGAGTGTTCATCAGAGACAAGTGTACCGTCGGAAATGCCCCAGGGAAGTGTGATAGCACCGCTATCATTTTCTATATGCATAAACGATCCGGCAGGCAGGGTGTTTGCTTATCATGCTATGGTGTACGGGAAGGTGTCTAAGTTGAGTGACTATAGGAAGATGCAAGATGACTTATTTGGTGTGATGAATGGCAGCTGACTCTAAATGTAGAAAATCATAAGTTAATGGTAGTGTCCTGCTTGACACAGTCACGTCGTTCAAATGTCTAGCGTAACGTTACAAAGTAATATGAAATGGAATTAGCACGTAAGGACTGTGGTGGGGAAGGCAAATGGTTGACTGCGGCATATTGGGAGAATTTTAGGGAAGTGTGGTTCCTCTGTAAAGGAGGCCGCAAATAGGACGCTAATGCGAGCCATTCTTGAGTAGTGCTCGAATGTTCGGGATCTGCTCCAGGTCGAATTAAAGGACGAAATAGAAGCAATTCAGAGGCGGGCTGCTATATTTGTTGCAGGTAGGTTCGAACAACACGCAAATAGTACGGAAATGCTTCGGGAACTCAAATGGGAACCCATGGAGGGAAGGCGACGTTCATTTCGAGAAACACTTCTGAGACAATTTAGAGCGCTAGCATTTGAAGATGAGTGCAGAACGATTCTACTGCCGCCAACTTACATTTTGCAGAACGACCGTGAAGATAAGATACGAGAAATTAGGACTCATACAGAGGTATGATTTAGAAAAGGTAGGGGATGCAGTATCAGAATCAGAATTTAAGAGAGCTTTGGAGGACTTAAGATCGAATAAGGCAGAAGGGATAGATAGCATTCCATCAGAATTTCTAAAACCGTTGGAGGAAGTTGTAACAAAACGACTATTCACGTTGACATGTAGAATGTATGAGTCTGAGGACATACCATCTGACTTTCGTAAAAATATCATCCACATAATTCGGAAGACTGCAAGAGCTCACAAGTGCAAGAATTATCGCACAATCAGCTTAACAGCTCATGAATCCAAGTTGCTTACAAGAATAATATACAGAAGAATGGAAAAGAAAATTGAGGACGTGTTAGGTGATTATTAGTTTGGCCTTAGGAGAGCTGAGGGCACCCGAGAGACAGTTCTGACGTTGCCGTTGATAATGGAAGCAAGACTAAAGGAAAATCAAAACATTTTGACTGGGTTTGTAGACGTTGAAAAAGCGTTAGACAGTGTAATATGATGTAAGATGTTCGAAATTCTGGCAAAAAATAGGGGTAAGTTATATGGAGAGACGCGTAACGTACAATATGTACAAGAGCCAAGAAGGAATAATAAGAGTGGACGACCAAGAACGAAGTGCTCGGATCAAAAAGGGTGTAAGACAGGGATGTATTCTTTCGCCCCTACTGTTCAATCTGTACATCGAAGAAGCAATGATGGAAATAAGTAATAAGGTTCAGGTCCGCAGCTCGTGGTCGTGCGGTCGTGCGGTAGCGTTCTCGCTTCCCGTGCCGGGTTCCCGGGTTCGATTCCCGGCGGGGTCAGGGATTTTCTCTGCCTCGTGATGACTGGGTGTTGTGTGATGTCCTTAGGTTAGTTAGGTTTAAGTAGTTCTAAGTTCTAGGAGACTGATGACCATAGCTGTTAAGTCCCATAGTGCTCAGAGCCAATAAGGTTCAGGAGAGCAATTAAATTCAAGTTGAAAATATATCAATGATACGATTCTCTGATGACATTGCTATCCTGACTGAACGTGAAGAAGAATTACATGATCTGCTGGATGGGATGAACAATCTAATGAGTACAGAATATGGATTGAGAGTAAATCGAGGAAAGACGAAAGTAAAGAGAAGTAGCAGAAATGAGAGCAGCGAGAAACTTAACATCGGGATTGGTGGTCACGAAGTCGATGAAGTTAAGGAATTCTGCTACCTAGATAACAAAATAACCAAAGACGGAGAGAAGAATGAGGACATCAAAAGGAGACTAGCACTGGCAAGAAGGGCATTCCTCGCCAGGAGAAGTCTACTCATATGAAACATAGGTCTTAATTTGAGGAATAAATTTCTGAGAATGTACGTTTAGAGTACAGCATTGTATAGTAGTGAAACATGGACTGTGGGGAACAGAACAGACTCGAAGCGTTTGAGATGTGGTGCTACAGACGAATGTTGAAAATTAGGTGGACTGATTAGCTAAGGAATGAGAAATTTCTGCACAGAATCAGAGAGGAGAGTAATATATGAAAAACACTGACAAGGAGAAGGGACAGGATGATTGGACATCTGGTAAGACATTAAGGAATGATTTCCATGGTACTAGAGAAAGCTAGAGAGGGCAAAAACTGTAGAGGAAGGCAAAGATTAAAATGCATCCAGAAAATAATTTAGGACTGAGGTTGCAAGTGCTACTCTTGAGATGGAGAGGTTGGCACAGGAGAGGAATTCGGAGAGGGCCGCATCACACCAGTCGGAAGACTGATGACTCAAAAAGATGTATGTAGGTAGTGGTTTTATCCTCGTTCTATTTGCGAGTGGAACAGAAAAGGAAATGACCAATAGTACAGGGTAGCTTCCGCCGCGCACCGTATGGTGGCTTCTGGAGTATGCATGTAGATATAAATGTAAATACGTAGTACTGGCTTGCATCACGCCATGGTCTTGGTAACACACACAAAAATATTACCTGTATTCGCAATGTTTCAACGCGCTGGCACTTAACGCAAATGAATTAGATCAAATCTGCTTAAAGTACAAAGTGCAAGAGGCTAAGTCAATGACTTAATTGATAATGGAAGATAGATAGTCGTTACCGTGGTCGGCGACCATGATGAATAACTTATACATCACTATAAATGTGTGGATCGTTCTACATTTATCGACATAGGTTAGGTATTTCGGCACAATCGGATCAAAGCACAAAGGAAACATCGGTATTGTGTATTACGTCAAATAGTACTTAAACATAAGATCTGTAAGTGCATACTTAGTTAATTGTGTTTGATCGCTGTATGAGAGGCTGCTAAAGGTATCATTGAAGATAGAATTTCGTTTCTGTTCCGAAATATTTGTTGCCATTGGCAGATATCAGCAGTATGACATACAGATATAACAGCACCTGACGGAAGTGCAGCGAACGTGAGGTGCATGACTAAAAAGAAGTTGTTAGTTAGCGAGTTGTTTACAGTACTTGTATGTTCTATAAATCACTTTGATAACATATTGTGACAATGTAGAACGAGTTACTCCTTACTAATTTCGACCCAGTAAGCATCAGTTACTGCAACAGTTTCCTTGAAATCGAGCTTTATCGTAGCGTCCCTGTATTTTTCTTCGATCACCATCATTGAAGGGACCATGTTACAAGTTACCGTGAAAGACCCCGACCTCTTACACGTTCTTTTCCACCTACAAGGAGATCTGATCATTTTAGTTTCTTATTCGAAACGTAGATTAAGACCGTGTTGGATGACTCTAGAAATAAATCTTCGTTTTCCGAACATAGTTTGTTGTTTCCTTCACATATGAATATAGCCTATGGTTGTGTGTTCCTGTGTACTTGCACTTTTCGCCGAACGATCCAAGGTCTTTCTTACAGTGTTCCTGACGTTCGTTTTTATCTTTCGTCAGAAACCGTTAATTTTTGACTCACAGTCTCTCTTAGAGACGTTGGGCTCTATCGTTTCGCCTTGGTATTCAAATTTCTTTTACTATTTTATTTTCCTCTCATTTGCCTAAAGCTTTCTGAACGCTAATTCGAGGCGTTATGAGCTGCTCTGTATCAAATGCAAAGCGAAATAAGCCCTTGTTGCTTCTATCTGAAGTAATTAGATCTCTTTAGCGGCTACAGAAAGACAGTCCAAGAAAATCACACAGTCATCCGCCAAAAGCTAATCAGTTATTACTTTGAAAGTGTTGTGTGTTAATTATATGAGCCCCACATACCAAATATAATTTTTAAGTTTTTTAAGCTTTTGTCGACAGTTTCAGCGGTTTCTGGAGGATCGACAATAGGTTCCACATGAAAATATGAAGGTTACAATGTGACACCTCTTCATTACATGGCCGGCCGCGGTGGTCTCGCGGCTCTAGGCGCGCAGTCCGGAACCGCGCGACTGCTACGGTCGCAGGTTCGAATCCTGCCTCGGGCATGGATGTGTGTGATGTCCTTAGGTTAGTAAGGTTTAAGTAGTTCTAAGTTCTAGGGGACTGATGACCACAGCTGTTAAGTCCCATAGTGCTCAGAGCCATTTGAACCTTCATTACATGTCTACTGTACAGCGCTTTTTCTGGCGTATCTCTTAACAAATTTCAGCCGCTTTTTTATTAATACACTATCTGATCAAAAGTATCCAGATACTTGATAGTGTCCACTCGTTATGACATATTTATTCTGCTGGGGTGTCCGAATGTCTGTGGAAGAATGGCAACCCAGTTTTCTGCAGGAGCCAAAGCCAGAGAAGGTAGTGATGTTGGATGCTGGGGTCTGGGGCAAAGTCGACGTTCTAACACGTCCACTGCGTACAGGTCAGTACTCTGGGCTGGTCAGTCTAGCTGAAACCACTTACAACTTCGTGGCGACTTCCATCGGTAATGGTGGAATTCAATGTGGTGTTGGCCTACCCTTAGCCTTCATTACAGCTTCCACTCTCGCAGGCTTATGTTCAGTCAGGTGCTGGAAGGTTTCTTGGGGAATGGCAGCCCATTCTTCACGGAATGCTGCACTGAGGAGAGGGATCGATGTCGGTCGGTGAGGCCTGGCACGAAGTCGGCGTTCGAAAACATCCCAAAGGTTTTCTATAGGATTCAGGTCAGGACTCTGTGCAGGCCAGTCCAATACAGGGATGTTATTGTCGTCTAACCACTGTGCCACAGGCCGTGTATTATGAACAGGTGCTCGATCGTGTTGAAAGATGCAGTCGCCATCCCGTAATTGCTCTTCAACAGTGGGAAGCAAGAAGGTGCTTAAAACATCAGTGTAGGCCTGTGCTGTGATAGTGCCACGTAAATCAACAAGGGGTGCAAGCCCCCCCCCCCCCCCCCATGAAAAATACGGCCACACAATAACACCACCGGCCCGAATTTAACTGTTGGCACTACACACGATGGCAGATAACGTAGACCGGGCTTTCGCCGTACCCACACCCTACCATCGAGTCGCCACATTGTGTGCTGTGATACGTCACTCCTCACATCGTTTTTCCACTGTTCAATCGTCCAATGTTTACGCTTCTTACACCAAGCAAGGCATCATTCGGCATTTACCTTCGTGATGTGTGGCTTATGAGCAGCAGCTCGACCATGAAATCCAAGTTTTCTCACCTGCCACCTAACTGTCAAAGTACTTGCCGTGGATCCTGATTTATTTTGGAATTCCTGTGTGATGGTGTGGATAGATATCCGCCTATTACACATTATGATCCTCTTCAACTGTCGGCAGTCTGTCAATCCACAGACAAGATCGGCCTGTACGCGTTTGTGCTGTACATGTCCCTTCACGTTTCCACTTCACTATCACATGAGAAACAGTGGACCTAGGGATGTTTAGGAGTATGGAAATCTCTCGTACAGACATGTGACATCCAATCACCTGACCACGTTCGAAGTCCGTCACTTCCACGGAGCATCTCATTTTGCTCTCTCACTATGTCTAATGACTACTGATGTCGCTGATATGGAGTACCTGGCAGCAGTTTGCAGCAGAATGCACCTAATATGAAAAACGTGTTTTTGGGCGTGTGTGTACGTCCACAAAACATTGCCTCCAGATGCTGCTTTATGACAGGGTCCTCCGTCATGCTTGTACTACGAATAATTGTCTCCTGACTGTTCCTCTGCTGTACACAGTACGCAATGCCGTAAAATATGTTTATATCCTACCACATCTGGCGTTTTCTGAAGTTCAGTAAGGGAGGCAAATCCTTACCACGAAAAACACTCTATACTGTAAAACTACTTCCTCTGTACTTCGCTGTTGGCACTACACATAATGGCAGGTAATATTTTCCAGGCATTCACCAGACTAAAAACCTTCCATCAGATTGCTGTAAGGCCTAACGTGATTCATCACTACAACTCGTTTCAAGTTATCCACTGCCCAGTGCTGTTGCTCTTTACACCAACTACAACTTCGCTTAGCATTAACTGCAGAAATGTGTGGCTTACGAGGAGTTGCTCGACCATTATACCCCATTCTTTTGAACTCCCTATGCATAGTCATTTTGTTACTGGACTGCTAGTAGGACTTTTGAACTTGTGAGTAAATTCCTTCCACTCATTTCATGTAATTTTTTTTATAACCACTCTCCACAATGCTGAACGGTACCTCTCTGTCAGTGCATGAGGTTTACCTGGTTTTGGTTTAGCTGTGGTTATTCCTTTGCATTTTCATTTCAATCACATTGCTGTTATTCAATTTGGACACCTTTAGAAGAGTTGAAATGCATCTGATGGATTTGCTACTCAGGCAATGTCCAATTATTGGTACATGTGAAGTTACTGAGCTCTGATGACATATTCTGCTGTTAACGCTTCTCTGCTAATAGCTCAACAGTTCTCACCTCTTTTTATACTGCCACATCTGCCTCTGCCACATATGTCTGGTGTTTGGTCAAACCTAATTAAAATAAACACAGCTGATTTATTTAAAATGTGGCTGATATCTTTCTCACATCTTGTCAATACCATGTTCATTAGTGGAAGCACTGAATTAGTGTGTCTGATAATAGAAGGCAGTAATGAGTTCAACCTCAAGTATCATGCTTGGAATAGAGTAAGAATCATGCTTTGAATATGAAAATAATGAGACCTTAACAACTGTATTTACTTGGGAAAGAATGACTTATCTTTCCAGACTTCACACTGGCTTAGTAAACATTGTGACTGGCCAGGATCATGTCAACAAACAATGCAAATTGCCCTTCCAAAGAATTTCCCAGTCTGCTGGACATGAGGTGTCATTTGTGTATCACTGATCCAAGGAAGGTGTCTGGTTTTTTGGTAGGAGTGGGGTAGGGGTTCAAGTCAGAACAGTCGCATACTGAGCAAGGTGGCACAGTGGTTAACACACTGGACTCACACTTGGGAGGACGATGTTAAAATATGTGTCTGGCCATCCTGATTTAGGTTTTCCATGATTTCCCTAAATTGCTTCAGTGCTAGAATGGTTCCTTTGAAAGGGCAAGGCCGACTTCCTTCCCCATTCTTCTCTAATCTGATGGGAACGATGACCTCACTGTTTGGTCCCCTCCCCTGAATCAAACAACCAACAGTTGCATCAGATAAGCAGCGATCAATGATTGCTAGATGAGTGCAACACAAATTAAGACAACCCTTGTACTTAGAATTACCTAAGACTATGAGTAATTGTATGATGAGCTACAAGTAAGGGTAGCACTCACCAGGCTACCTGTCACATCTTATCATCAAGCAGTTTGCCTGGAAATTGCAGAGAAAGACACAGCTGGATGATGAACAGCACAAAAATGTGTGTAGTTATGAGAGCAGATTCTGCATTAATAATAGTGTTGACTAGGATTGACTTCTAATATTGACATAAATAATCCACCCTGAGCCTTGTGCTGTTGGGATCCAGAGTGTAAAATGATCATACACTGCTAACAGTTATTGAAGGGACAATGAATACTGCATTATACATGAAAAAACAGCATAAAATCCACTCTGTGTGGCACCAATTGTGACCTCTTTTGTCCAAATCTTTACTGGTTGACTACTGTGGAATAAGTAGCATATGATGTCATGAATGACAACATTGTTTGTTTTAATTTTTAAGCACCCATTCAAAGCAAGAAATATTAGCTAACCAATATCTGAAGGTGGTCCCTTGGGTGGTGTAGGATTTTAATTTTTATTCTTAAAATGATTTTTTCTGTGTTCTTTGGCATGCCATCTGTGAGCAGATATGAGTAGTTCAAAAAAGATATAGGTGAATGGTTTTATAATTAGTTTTTCAAGATGTTTGTATCCTCAGTGGAACATTTTGATTTTACTCATTATTCTGCTTGTTAACATCACCTACTATAAATTCACTTCTATGTTCCATGAAGCTTGCTTTGTCTCTAAATGAATTTGTGACTACTGTATCTAATTCTAATGGCCAGCAGAAACTTTCTTTAAACTGAACAACAGTTACATCTTCCTCTTGACTACCCCCTCCCCTCCCCCCCCCCCCCCCCCAAAAAAAAAATCCCTAAAGAAATTGATTTATTTTTGGCTTGCAAGATGCAAAATTTTTGTTACAATATCACACTACCAGGTCCTGGATTATCTAAGCTATATTTTATGAAAGATAATTTCACTAATTATTTGATTTGTTATGTTTCTATGCACAGTTTTATGTCCATAAAAGCAGTGAATTGTGGGGCTCTATTACAAACACTTCTGCATTTATTTCCAGTGACATTACATTCTATTTCACTATATTCACTCTTTAGGTCAGTATTATAATTTGCTTATTGTTAGTGAGTAGTCATCTTGTAACATAAGAAGTTTGGTTCTAAGTGCCAGCTTGTAGCCATATCTGCTCTCGTTACTCAGCTAGCCACTAAAACTTTCTAATGAGTAACTTATGTATCCAGGACAACCCTAACTGTAGGAACTATGTGGAGGGCTGTGCAGTGAAGAACATTACAGACCTGGAAGAGCTACCATTCACTGAACTCAGCATCAAAAACACAATTCTGTGCTGCAAATTATGTCACCAGTATAAAAAAATGGGTCACCATTCTTCACTGCTTCTGCCAGTTCCCTAAAGTAATGATTAGGTGACAAATGACAAACTTTATTGACACTGAAGTGAACAGTTATCCACAGCTGCTTGTGTCCTGCATTCTTAAATGTTCACAGAACAGCTCATGATAATCTGATGAACAGAACTGTCAGATGTGCTACAGCTAACTATATTGTCACAAGACATTAAATAAAGGGAGTAAAGTAGTCTGTTAGAGGAATATATTTGTACTCTTTACTATGCATGGAAATAAAAATGTTTCACTTCAGTGAGGGGCAGCACTAAAATGACTGAGTGGGATGACATAGAAGACAATGGAGTTATGTACCTGGAAAGACAGGGCTTGAGATTTCCATTAACAAATCCTGACTTAAATTTTCCACCTTTATAACACATATGATAGTTCCTACAATGAATGTACATGGAATTTCCTGTAGTAACCTCAAAAGTCACTCTAATCTATAACACTAATAAACTTGAATATCATTTGTATACTTCCTGGTTGAATAGCAAAAGAGGGACATGCATTTTATTTACTACTACTGATACTGTTGTATTAGAGGACACCTCTTGCGTCATTAGGACAAAGCACAGTGAAAAATGTTGTATATGTTCATAGTCACATCAATAATTGTGGTAAGGACATGATGTGTATTAGTAAGAAATAGGATTCATACATCAGTTCATGTGGTGTTGCCAGTTCTTGCAGTTAAGTTTGTCAGTCGGTAATGATCCTCTTTATAGAGACTATTTCTCTTCTTTATGATAAATGTTATGTTTTTATGAAGCATTTTTATACGAAACTTCCTAGCAGATTAAAAATGCATTCTAGACCAGGGCTGTAACTCAAAACATTTGCCTTTTGTGGGCAATTGCTCTACTGACTGAGCAAAACTCAGTAAGCCTCATGACCTGTCCTCAGAGATTTACTTCCACCAGTACCTCTGTCCTGTCTTCCAAGTAAATCTGTAAGGCAGGTTGTGAATTATGCCTGGATATCTCATTGAGTAGAGCAACTTCCCATGAAAGCCAAAGGTTTTTGGTTCAGTTCCTGACCTGGTAAGCATCTTTAATCTGCTAGGAAGTTTCATATGTTCTTGGAATACAAGGGTCCCAGGTTTGAGTCCTTGTCTAGCACACAATTCTAATCTGCCAGGAAGTTTAATATCAGTGCAATTTCTACTGCAGGGTAAAAATTATATCATTTTTGTATGATTGTGCACCCTTTGAGTTGTAAACTCTATCTCTCTTCTTTGATCAAGAATCTTGTGACATTTTTAATAGAATTCTTTGTTGTGTACAGATTTCCTCAGCTTTACACACCAACTACATCCACAGTCCTCAATAATCTGTACTATGTATTTCATTTTTGTCTCTTGTGTGAATTGTATGCCTCCAAATGTAATAGACTTTCCACTTTATTTAAGATTTGAATTTGTTCAAATATTTGCATTTTTCTCCTCTCTTACATCTGTACAGTGTATTGTTCCAGGTAGGGATTTCTTTCTTGATCTTACAGCAGTGTTTTTAAGGACATACTGTCTAGTGTAATTTTGTCTCCAAGGTAGTAGTATTACATCTTCTCCCACTTATCATTATACTTGCTCCTTCCACATATTCTTTAAATGAATATGGAGTGAATTAAAATATCCATTCCAGACATAGCTTTCATATATCCTCTACTCTCATACAGGGGCATTCTATCCTTGTATTCCCCTACGTATTAAAGTAGTGACACAGGCAGTATTAGATACACACTTGTATGTGCATCCTGCATGTAATGTATATACTGGTTGCAGACACTGGTGATGTGAAGGGATGCGTGGCAGCAGTGTCTTTCGTGCTAACATCAGGTGCACGCCATGGGGTGACAGAGGAAGCACTCTCTAGCGAACTGCAGCAGTTGGGGCTGCCACGTGAGCTGAGTGCTGCACTCTGTCGTGTCTACAGTGACAACCTACCTGCTATTACTGCTGCTCTGCATGACAACTCACTCCGCTGTAAGTCATTTTTCATGTATTTTTCAGGCAACATCTTGATCTGGTAAATATGTGTTGAAATGTTCTTACAGCATTCAAAATAGCTGCAGTTGTTGTTCGGTTTTCATTGTGTGTGTGTGTGTGTGTGTGTGTGTGTGTGTGTGTGTGTGTGTGTGTGTGTGTGTGTGTGTGTTTTATTTCTTCAGAATTGCCACATAATCATTATAACAATTCTTTTAATGCTGTTCTCTTATAAATATACTCTCTTACCACAATTTCTTCTGGTGATGGCAGTGTTTGAGATTATGATTCCAATGGTGCTTCCTCTTGCACATCCTTCCTAGAATAAAATCATGATTATGTTGCCTGCATTTTGTGGCAAACTTAAGCATTCAACCACAGCAGGGGAAGAGCAGATTGCTTCACACTGTCACCACAGAAGTTTACATTGAACCCGATGGTTTTCAGCCAGTTCGTGAAATTCCAGCTGGATACAGGCACTGAAGTGTTGTTAATCAATAAGTATTTGTATCGGCAGCTTGGCTCTCCTTTGCTGTGAAGGGCCCAGTACCGAGTCACGTCTTACTGCTGTATGGCCATTCATCTTCTCAGTGAACTGCCATGGTAGCCAACTAGAAAAACATCATACATGTACTACGTCTATTTTATGTACAAAACAGAGCCTTTTCCTGACCTTGACACATTGTGCAATTTGTACAATGAATTTTTCAACCAATAATGGACTGTGTGTTTAATTTTACTACTCACATCTCTTCAAAGCATTCAGTGGTGCCAAAATTTTGTAGTGCTCCTTATGCAAATGTGGGTACATTTAAAATGTCACTATAAATGCCCAGTCTAACTTGGATCTCCATCAAATGGCTCAGCCAAAAGTTTCATTAACTAAACTGGCTGGAGGGCCAATGTTTTTCAAAGATAGATCTACACATGTTGCTTGATGAAGCATTGAGGCAGCTCCTAACCTTAAATACACCATTCATTTTATACAAATGCAACTGCTGACTGTTAGAAGTTGCTAGTGCACTCACCATTTACCAAAACTATTTAGAATAATTGATTAAATGTATTCTGCAATGTGTTAATTATTTGGATGATATCATTATTACGGTGTTGGCACAAGTGAAACTCTACGGAAACCTCAAATCCCTTTTCAAACAGCTCCAGTTGGAAAAGAGCAGTTTCTTCACCCGCAATATCAAATACTTGAGTGACAAAGATATCACACCCACACAAGGCTAATTCAGTTTCATCAGTGGTACACAAGCTCCTACTGCCCTTAAACAGTTATAGTCACTCGTGGGTAAAATGATGTACAATGCCAACTTTATTCTCCAAATGGTGCAATCATGCACTCCTTGTATCAGTTGTGCAAGAAGAGCATCAAATATGTGGTTGGCCATCTGTTAACAGGATTTTTACCATGTTAAGGGTAGTCTCAAGGTGATACCATGTCTGATGCCATGTACATAAAGCCTTTCATTGACAGTCAAAATGTATGCATTCCAGTACAGAGTTGCGGCAGCTTTGACCCAAAAGTTGTTGGATGGTTCTGACAGCCAATCGCTTTCACCTCAAAAATATTGACTCCTGTGCAGCTTATCTACTCACAGATCAAGAAGGGGCCTTTAGCAATCATTTACGGGGTCAATACATTTCATTTGTACTTGTATGGTGGCAAATTCCACATGCAGACTGACCACAAACCCTAAATTTCATTGTTTGGGAATCATTCTAAGCTCTCAGAGAAAACATCACAGCACTGTGCATGGTTTTCAAACACACCAATACAGAGGATCTATCGTATCTCCCTCTTGGCCCTGATGCAGATTTCAATCACCAGGAAACATATTTTTTGCCCTGGAACATCATTTACAACAAACTGTGGATGAATTCTCATTGACCATGTGTGAGGCAACCATGGCGTTGTCCTGTGACCCAGTCCTAAGAAAAGTTTATTCTGCAGTACAGAAGGGGTGGCCAGAGTATGTTTCCAGCCTGGCCTAACATGTCTTTCACAGTTATTTGCACTGCACTATAGGCTCAATGCTACGTATGGCATCTTAACACTGCCCATGGAGAACTCTGAACACTGGGTCATCATTCCACACTTGCTTCATGCCCTCATCTTCCATCTTCTTCATGTTTTGCATTGGGGATGACATACATGAAGGCACTGGCCCAGTGCCACAGCTACTGGCCCAGCATCTGTGCTGATGTAGAAGACATTTCATTTCTGTCATGCCTACACCCTCAATCAGGCAGTCCCTGTGCAACATTTCACTTCATGGTCCTGTACTGACCACCCATGGGAAAAGGCCCACATTGATTTTGCTGGAGCTATATGGCTGTTGGTGGTGGACCCCCTCTTGAACTTCTCTTATGTGCCATGGACTCTGCCCACCATCACCCCTATTACCATTTGTGCCCTGTTCGAATTCATGAAGCATGCTCAGCTAGCATACAGGCCTACCTATGCCTGTGGTGCCTAGGTATGGCAGGCACATTTGGTTGGCTTCCAGGGTGGTTCCAACATTTTGTCGGCAGCCATGGACACTTCAGACATTTGATGTTGCATCCGGGTGCATCCGTCTGACCCACCACAACAACCAGCTCCAATTGTGACTGCAGTCACAGTTGGCACTCCTGGCTCCACTGCTGCCTCCAACCCTTTGGCTGGACACCGGAGTTGCCACTATATGTGTTCTCTCACCCTTGACATACACCCTGGTACATGCTCCACCCCCTCCTCTGATGCCACTGCTCACCAGAGGGTTGGTCATGGATTATGGTGTAGGAGCATATGGAGGTGGAACCACTGCCTCCATACAGACCTTCCCTCACTCTTGTTCCCTTGCTGTCCTGTCACAGCCAGCTTCCCCTGGCACACTGATCTCCCTCCCACAGTGCTCGGCCAGGCCATCAGGGTTGGCTGGCCCCAATTCCATGGTTCTGTATCTGTTGGTGGGGTGTTCAACTGCTCCACCCCTCGCCTTTGCCATTGCCCCAGTCCTCTGCCCCATTGGCACTGGTATATGCTGGGACATTTACGATGGCCGTATGTGCTGATTCAGGGGGCAAGGGGGGGGGGGGTCATTTAATGTACCCACAATGGCAAGTATCAATTGTGGCTCAGAGGCGTTACAGCTTGCGGTTGATTACAGCCACCAGTTGAGAGCATGGTATGCCACATGGGTTGTGCCACTCGCAGCAATGGGTCCCGGCAGGCAACAATGATTCACTCAAGTACAGCTGCTAGAGCTACTATCAGTCATGCCATTCTGCTTATTGGTTTCTGATGCTGCACTGCCCAGACTTTTTTTGTTCTTGTTAATGGCTTTAATTCAGTGTTTTGCCTTCAACCAACTTGGCTTTGTTTATGGACTATGCATTCATATTGGTGGACAGAAAATTAATGATTAAAGTGACAAAATTTGCATTTGCTGTCTTAATTGATGTGCTCTTTGTTAAACGAGTACTACTTACAACATACACATAATTGTGTATTACTTCCATTTGTAATATTTAATATGTCACAGTAACATTTCAAGTTTCAACTCATTGCTAAGCAATAATATTGACATGGGGCTATATTGTTCTTATCTAAGTTCTGAGAAAGTCAGTGACATGATACATTCTCTAACCTGCTGTTAGGAGTGTTTTCCTTATACAAGTGAAAAATTTGTTTCGTGATGCTTGAAGCTCAAACTATTGCTGGCATGCTGTGCAATTCACTTAGATGTATTTATGAACATGTTACTTTTCTGTTCTGATGTATGTTTCATCTCACTTGACCATTGTTATTGTTGCATAGTGATGTGTAGAATCTTCAATTTGTTTGTGACTTCACTTTCAAAAAGCTTTTGATTCTGTACCACACTGACATGTGAAACTTAAATTATGTCCACACTGGCATGGTTAGGCAGGTTTGTGGCTGAATTAATAACTTTTTAGTAGGTAGCAGACAGCATATTGTCATAGAGTAAGAAAGAAATAATTTTGGTTGAACCACAAGATAGTTTCAGGGCCATTATATTATAATGCTGACATTGATGTGATTATCTATGGTGAACTATTATCCAATAAGATTTCAGTAATAGCCTGTAAATCTTGACAAAACATTAATTAAATATCAAGCTGTCAACTAGCTGTTAATGTAGAGAATGTAAAGTTGTACATTTCACCAGAAAAAAGATAAAAACGAGATAAGTAACAGCTGACAAAAGGATTTATATACAATCATTTATTCAGAAATGGAATTAAAGTAACATTAATATCAGATTTAATTAGTAGGCCTTTAGTGAAACATATTTTAAAATAATTCTATGGATCTATATGTAGATATGGTCATATATTTATGCATTCTGAGCAACTGTTAGTATCTGAGACAAAATTTCAATGATTCTGAATGCTGTTATAAGTATACAATGCATACAGTTATGAACATATCATCACTGCTACAAACATAATGCAAAAATTTAGTTACATATGACTGATACAGTGTCACCTAAACTGGCAATAGATTTTTATTTCATGTGTTATGAGTATCCCTGCTGGTTTAGATATAACAGTAAATGATGCATAATTTGTTGGCTGTATGGAATACTGTTTGTTTTCAACCTACGAGCTGTTGTATAATACAGAAGCCACATCTCTTGATATCCTCATGTACACTTTTTTTTAAATTTCAGTGATGCATGTAATTCTGTCCTGTCCTGTCCTTTCTCTCTCTCTGACAAATGTATGTCCTTTTGATATGTATTTACAGCTAGTCAATCTGCCTTTCTGTGCTTGGCATCTAACATCCCTAGATGCCAGATGCTCATGATTCTACAGAGGGTGTGTTTCCAGTATACTGCGTAGGAAAATGTTAAATTTGAAACATGTTTTCTTCTCGATGTAGGTGTTCATCAGCCAAGTAAATATTACTTAACCTGTTTATTACTGATAGTCCATGCTTTGAAAATGACTGCTACACTACCTTAATTAAGAAATTACTATAATAGCCTGTAATGTCCGTACAGTCAAATAAACTTAAGTAGTATCCACTTATGAGGCAATAGCAGTCTGGAGCAGTGGATACTAGGCATCGAACTCGGAGACAAGTTGACGAACAAGTTCATCTGAGGAAAAACATAGGTAACAGACATCTTCAAAAGTGTTACCAGACTGAAATGGCAATGGGCTGAGCAAATTGTGAGACAGATGGAGCAGTAATATGATTTCTCTGGGACATGAAAGCAGCACTGTCAGACCCAGTAGAGAAAGTTTGAATACATCTAGATGAATGTTGGAACACAGTAGTACCTGGTTCCACTAAATTGACTGACTTGGAAAACATGAAAGACTTCCATTCGGATGTGGGTGGATAATGGCAAAAGCAGGTGACAAGCATACCAAAGCTAGCAAATTCACTTGCTTTTTGGAAGTCTTATAAAAGAGGGAAAAGGGTGTGAGAAAATTTGACTACATAATAAATAAGAAGAATACCTTACATGACTTTGTCTCAATGGGCACTCAATACAATAAAAGAAGAATATGAGATACTGAAAAGTTTTAAGTGGTCATGGAGCCAGTCAAAAATCCAGGCATAGTGGAAGAGCAAATGTGAAGATAAATCTTAGAGAAGGCAAAGCTAGATGCAGTTAGTAAGATGAATGTAGTAAAATAGAAGCAGCCAGCAGTAATAAAGGTTAGTGTAAGTTGAGGTTAAATGAGCCATAACAGAATACATATGAATTAAATTTTCACTCTAATGCTCAAGAACTGGTACTGGGAAGAATGGGCAAAAATGTGAGCAGTCTCTCTGGTCCTTGACACTGTGAGACTGGGTGCCTCTTGCAGTAGGACTTGGTGTAACACTTCAGCAGACTCTCCATCAGTATCCGTTCATCATAGCCACACAGAAATCTGCACAGTGATTGCTAGTAACTTGAAGAACAATCTTCCTTTAATGTTGTAGTCTTTTTAGTGATTGGCCCACAGTAAAAGGGATTAGATGGAGCATAAAATAAGCTTTACATTTTAAAGTATCTCAGATATGTAATCAAACAAGCTGGCACAGTTTGTAAGCCACTGAACTTGTACTGAATTGAATTGATATTAAATATGACAATGCCAGACTTAAAGTTATATGGTTTTAAGTGAACTGCTGACTTAGTCATCTCATTAGAGTCAATATGCAATAGCTCACTTGAATGAAATATTACATGCATAAAATTTTTCTATTAGAGCCTGCAAGACTTGACTTTTTAACATTGTAACATCATTGTAGGTATTTCATGGTCCAGAGTATTTTTAATATTAATTCATACACATAGAGCAACATACAGTATGTAAAAAAAGTACAGTGAGAAAAACTTAGCTTTGTATCTTATTGAGATTCTGAATATAGTTTTTGGGGCTGATAAAGAAATAATTTTATCAAATAAAAGTTCAAACAATAACAGGTGGTTACTAAGCAGCCTCCTTGGTAATTGAAATGAAATGCTATTGCTGAAATTATTGCAAAATAGGGTGACCTATCACCACCAACACCACCACCAACTCCACCACCAACTCCACCACCAATACCACCACCAATAACAACAACAACAACAACAACAACAACAACAGCAATTCCAGTCACTTTGAGGCTGCATGAACTAAAACTAATTACAATGTTGGTGCTCCCATTCTCCTTATTAAGATCCTCCAGCTTGTTTCTGTTCATGTCTCTCAAGATCCAATCTCAAAAGCTTGAGGACATTATTGCAGTTGTTAGTAACTTTATATTATGCAGTGATTCCTTATCAAGAGAGCACTGAAATGAATGTGTGGTGCTAAAGAGGGAACATATGAAAAATTTCTTTGTTTGTATCATACTTACTGCACAATGTTTTTATAATCAGGCTAGCATTAAAGGCAGTATAGTTGCTAAGCTATTGTTAGTTTTCAGGTTGCACTAAATCAGCTTTTTTCTGTTCTTTTGATAGTGAGCCATCTGAAAGATGTAAGCTGGCGTGTTGACTTGGTTGGTGGGTCAAATGTTTTGTCTGTTGATGGTGAAATCAGACCAGAAGTGTGCTTGAAACTTCAGGTGCTTGATTGTCTAACAGGAGAAGAAAAATATCACCAGTTTAATGTGACAGAGGATCATTTAAACATAATGATTGATGGTAAGCTGTTTGTTTATTGCTGTAATCAATTTCATGTTGGACTCTAAACAGTAATAAATTATAGTGTGTTTTGTGCTGTAAATACTTCAATATTTACATGTTTCAGATATGAAAAAGGTGACAGGCATTATTGATGGCCTGTAGAACTTCCAGCTGTGAAATACATCAATATAAAACAGTGAAAATCAAAATTGCTTTGTTATGATGGAATTCCATTAAATTGTTTTCTTTCCAGTAATAAATGAGAAATGTATTACTTGATGAAATGTTAAGAAATTTGCAACTTCATATAAGTTACACCATGCATTTCTTATGAGCAACTGTATCAATGGTAATAAACACTTTTTTATATCAGAATGTTATGTACATTCTATTTAATCAACCTATATTTACCTACTATATAGTTTTCATATATATGCTAATATAAAAGTGCAATCATATTGGATAGCAAATTTGCAGCTGGAATGAGGCTTTCTCAGTAGACAGGCTGTAGCATATTATCTTCGGTGGAGTATTTGGACCTTGCTGTTCATGCTATGTATTAATGATCCATCACAGTATTAAAAGTAACCCCAGACTTTTGCAGTTATCTATGACAAAGTACTGCCTCACAATGGTTGTAGTAATATTCAATCAGATATTCTTAACCCTTTCAGCTCCACTGTTAGAATACATCTGACATAATGATTTTTCACTATGGTTCCAATGTTGAACAATGTCCAACATGTTTCCATTGCTGTTCTATAAATAAGAGTTGGGAAGAATGCAGCTAGTAGAAAAATTGGATTGGAAAGGGTTAAGATTTGAAAGTGATGAAAATACTGGAAATTTGCTTCAAATGTCCAGAAATGCAAAACTGTGCAGTTCACAAAATGGAAAAAAAGTAGTATCCTATGAATACAATATCAATGAGTCACAATCTGAATCATTCAACTTATACCTGAGTTAACCAACTGTAGAAATATTAAATAGGATGCTCTCACAGACTCATTCATGGGTGAAGTAGGTAGCACACTTTGATTCACTAGTAGGATATTGGGGAAATGGACTTAGTCTACAAAAGAGATTTCTTACAGAATGCTTGTGCAATATTTCTTAGAATATTGCTTGTTGTACACTGAAGCACCAAAAAAACTGGTATAAGCAAGCGTATTCAAATACTGAGATACGTAAACAGGCAGAATAAGGCACTGCGGTCAGCATTGCCTAAATAAGACAATAAGTGTCCGGCACAGTTGCTAGATCATTTACAGCTGCTAAATGGCAAGACTTAAGTGAGTTTAAACATGGTGTTATTGTCGGTGCATGAGCAATGGGACACAGCATCTCAAGGGAGTGATGAATGAGGATTTTCCCATACAACCATTTCATGAATGTACAGTGAATATCAGGAATCTGGTAAAACATCAAATCTCCAACTTTGCTGCAGTCAGGAAAAGTGCAACCCTTCTGCAAATTGCTGCAGATTTCAATACTGAGCCATCAACAAATGTCAGTGTGCGAACCATTCAATGAAACGTCATTGATTTGAACTTTCAGAGCCGATGGCCCACTCTTGTACCCTTGATGACTGCATGACTCAAAGCTTTACACATTGCCTCAACCAATCCACACCGATATTGGAATGTTGATGACTGGAAACATGTTGCATGGTCGGACAAGTCTCGTTTCAAATTGTATAGAGTGGATGGAGACAACCTCATGAATCGATGGACCCTGAATGTCGGCAATGGACTGCTCAAGCTGATGGAGACTCTGTAATGGTGTGTGGTGTGTGCAGTTGGAGTTGTATGGGACCCCTGATATGTCCAGGTATGACTGTGACAGGTGACATGTACATAAGCATCCTGTCTGATCACCTGTATCCATTCATGTCCATTGTGCATTCTGATGGACTTGGGCGATTGCAGCAGGACAATGCAACACCCCACATGTTCAGAATTGCTACAGAGATTTTCCAAGAACACTCTTCTGAGTTTAAACACTTCTGCTGGCCACCAAATTCCCCAGACATTAACGTTATAGAGCATATCTGGGATGCCTTGCAACATGCTGTTCAGGAGAGATCTCCACCCCTCATACTCTTATGGATTTATGGACAGCCCTACATGATTCATGGTGTCAGTTCCCTCCAGCACTACTTCAGACATCACTCGAGTCCATGCCATGTCGTGTTGTGGCACTCCTGTGTGCTCGTGGGGCCCTACGTGATGATAGGCAGGTGTACCAGTTTCTTTGGCTCTTCAGTGTATTTGGGACCTATTCCAAACAGGTCTAGCAGGTTATTGAACATATACAAAGAAGGGCACATGTTTGTTTGACCCATCCAAGAGTGTCTTGGAGAGGCAGAAAAACCTGAATTGGCAGACCATGAAGAGAGACACCAACTATCCACCGAAAACCAACTTTCAGAGTTTCAATAACCAACTGTAAGTGCAGAATCTAAGGGTACATTAAAACTTCCTATGTATTGCACTTACAATGGCTATGAAGACCAGAGTAGACTTATTACAGCATGCAAGAAATTTTAAGCAGTCATTCTAGACACATTCTGAGCAAGAATGGAATGGGAAGAATCTCTGATACGTAGTACAGTGGGCGATAATATCTGGCGTGCTTTTCACTGTGGGTTTCAGAGTATAGATTCAGATTTACCGTACATATGTACATTTTCTGATTTCAGTAACTTATGGATTGTGGGAAAAATGATAGTTTAAATTCCTCTGTCTGTGTGCTGCAATTAATCTAATCTTGTCCTCATGGTTTTTGTGGGAGTGATATGTAAGGGATTGTAGTATATTCCTAGAGTCATCATTTAAAGCCGGTTCGTGAAATTTCTTCCTAGCCTTTTTTTTGGGATGGATTCCATCTATCTTCAAGATCCTGCCACTTCAGTTCCATCAACATCGCAGTGATATTCTCCCATGGGTTAAACAAGCCTGTGACCATTCATGTGCCCTTTTCTGTATATGTTCAATATCACCTAGTAGTTCTACATACATGCTGGATAGGAATGAAATGTAAAAGAATGTGAGAGTTTTAAAAATGTGTGTAGTATGTAAAGAAGACAGTCAGACTAACTTTTAAGACTGTCCAAAATAGAAATCCACTGTACCAACTATATCACTGAACAATAATAATGCTGAATTTGGCAATGAAACTGAATTTTTGGGGATTCCATAAGTGACACCCTTATTTGTAAAAAGCGCATTGATTTAACTATGACAAAGCTCAGTAAAGCATGTTTTATGATCAGATCAATAAGGAATGTTATAAACACAAGTACACTGATAACATTAGGTTGGTGCTCAAGTTCATAGTGTTTTTGTCTTGCATGATGTTGTTATGGTTGTATGGGTTTATTTATCAACTGTCATTTTTTTATTATTACTTGTAGTTCACTGTTGCTATTTGAGTGTATATATTTTCATTTTTTCATCCGGAGATAGTGAGTGGAGCTGCGGACACTAGAAAATGGAGTACCAAGTGGAGAAATTGGAATATTTTTGACATATTCTTATGCTTGAGTTCAAAAGAGGGGTGACAGCAGCAGAGGCAGCCAGAAACATTTGCACTGTGTATGGGGATAATGCCATTTGACAGAATGGTAAGAAAGGGGTTTTCTCATTTTAAGGAGGTTTGTTTTGACATTAGTGACTCTCCATATTTAGGAAGACCTTTAGTGTTTGATGAAGATCGTTTAAATGCATTAATCCGTAATGACCTACATCACTATACTCAAGAACTGGCAGATGTGATGAACTGTGATCATTCCATCATTGTACAACATTTGCATGCAATGGGGAAGTTTCAAAAATTGGATGTATGGTTACTGCATGCTCTAAGCCAAAATCGCAAAAATCAGCTGGTGACTGTATGTGCATCTCAGCTTGCTTGTCGTCAGTTGGCAAACGAACAGCACCAACTATTACTATCCAGTATCATTACTGGTGATGATAAATGGTGTACTTATGCCAACAAAAGGAAAAGAAATGAATTGTTGAGCCCAAACAAAGCAACAATTCCCCATAGTAAGACCTGCATGCATCCACAAAAGATAATGTTATGCATCTAGTGGCACAGTGATGGTATGGTGTACTAGAAATTACTTTCCTAAGTTGTAACCATCATTGTTGACATTTATTTTCAACAACTGAGATGTCTTGCAGACGCAATCCAAGGACGCCGAACAGGAAGACTGTGTGAAGTGATGCTACTCCATGATAATGCCTACCACATTCTGATAGACTGACAAGAAATGCTGTACAGAAGTTGGGTTGGGAAGTCATTCTGCACCCACCTTATACACCTTAGCTTGCACCTTTACAGTTTCACCTTTCCCACTCTCTATCAAACAACCCTCAAGGAACTCCATTTCTTGATGAAAATACACTCAGAATATGGCTCAATGAGTTTTTCAGCTCAACACCACATGATTTTACAGTCATGGCATTAACAGTTGCATTGGCACACTATTGTAAACAGTGAAGGAAAAAATATTATTAATGACTAAAGACTTTGTTATTTGTATCTGTTGCATTTATTAAACTTGTGGAAAAAGGCTACAAACTTTGCATCAAACTACAAGGTGTACAATTTTGCTTCTGCCGTTTGCTGATAGGTGGCGACAACGGTAAGTAGCAATCGAAAGAAACAGATCACAGATGTCGGGCAGTTAGCTTGGACCTTGGTCAACATAACCTCATTCAAACATTAGTCGATTTCTGTCTGCATCATAAAGTTGTTCTTGATTGAAAATGTCAGTTTACGAGCCTAATTCTCATCATTTGCGGGAGGTGTTACTGTCTTGCTTCAATATGAAGAAAACAGCGGCTGAGTCTCATTGAATGCTCTCTGGTACATATGGTAAGGATGCTATTAGTGAAAGCACATGTTGTGATTGGTTTCAACGCTTCAGGAACAGTGATTTTAACATCATAGCATGGTGGTGGAAGAGAGAATGTTTTTGAAGATGCATAATTCAAGAAATTACTGAGTGAAGACACACATTAAACTCAAGAGGAATTGGCACGATTAGTGAGAATGACACAGCAAGCCATTTCAAAATGTCTTAAGGCTATGGGCCTGATTCAGAAAGAAGGAACTTGGGTCTCGTGTGAGCTGAAACCAAGAGACACTGAACTGCGTTTGTGTGTTTGTGAACAGTTGCTTCAGAGGCAAAAACGGAAGGGATTTCTGCATTGCATTGTGACTGGGGATGAAACATGGGTTCATTATGATAACCTCAAATGCAAAAAATCATGGGGCCACACTTCCATGTCTACAGCCAAACCAAATATTCACTGTTCCAAGATCATGCTCTGCATTTGGTGTGACCAGCTCAGCGTCATGTACTATGAGGTGTTAAAAACCAAGTGAAACAGTCACAGGTGCTCATTATTGAACACAATTCATGCGTTTGAGCAGAGCATCAAAAGACAAACAGCTGCAATACAGCAAGGGACATGATAAAGTGATTTTGCAGATTGACAACACTCGACCCTACGTTGCAAAAGAGGTCAAAACGTACTTGGAAACATTATAACGGGAAGTCCTATCCCACTCACCGTATTCTCCAGCCATTGCTCCCCCTGAGTATCACCTGTTTAGATCAATGGCGCATGGACTGGCTGACCAACACTTCTGACCTCGCGAAGAAATCATGAACTGCATCGATTCATGGATCGCTTCAAAAGATGAACAATTTTTTTTGATGCGGGATTCATACACTGCCCAAAAGATGGGAGAAAGTAGTGGCCAGCGATGGAAAATACTTTGAATGATACATGTGTAACAAATTTGTTTCAGCAAAGCCTCAAATGTTGGGGAGAAAACAGTGGAAGTAAATTTTTACATCTTGTAATATTATGCTCTTTTCCACTCGATATTTATTTATTGGCTTATTTTTTTGGGGGGCGGGAAGGTGGGTCAAAGTTCTGAGTCAGTTAAGTTATTTAAACTTCAAAAGAAAGTAGTCAGAACAATTTTACTCAAACAGTAGATGGAAACATGTAAAACATTATTTAAGAAGCAGAATATATTGCCCCTTCCTTGCCAATGCACACTAGAAATATTACATTTCACTAAGAAAAGCATTAACAAACTTGACAGAAATATGGATTGCCATCATCTTGACCCAAGATAAAAATCCTCTGTAAGACTAAATCGCCGCTCAACAAACTTGCACAGTTATTGTGTTAAATGAATGTGAATAAAATTACGAGGGCAGTTCAATAAGTAATGCAACACATTTTTTTTTCTGAAACAGGGGTTGTTTTATTCAGCATTGAAATACACCAGGTTATTCTCCAATCTTTTAGCTACACAACACTATTTTTCAACGTAATCTCCATTCAATGCTACGGCCTTACGCCACCTTGAAATGAGGGCCTGTATGCCTGCACGGTACCATTCCACTGGTCAATGTCGGAGCCAACGTCGTACTGCATCAATAACTTCTTCATCATCCGCGTAGTGCCTCCCACGGATTGCGTCCTTCATTGGGCCAAACATATGGAAATCCGACGGTGCGAGATTGGGGCTGTAGGGTGCATGAGGAAGAACAGTCCACTGAAGTTTTGTGAGCTCCTCTCGGGTGCGAAGACTTGTGTGAGGTCTTGCGTTGTCATGAAGAAGGAGAAGTTCGTTCAGATTTTTGTGCCTACGAACACGCTGAAGTCGTTTCTTCAATTTCTGAAGAGTAGCACAATACACTTCAGAGTTGATCGTTTGACCATGGGGAAGGACATCAAACAGAAAACCCCTTCAGCGTCCCAGGAGACTGTAACCATCACTTTACCGGCTGAGGGTATGGCTTTAAACTTTTTCTTGGTATGGGAGTGGGTGTGGCGCCACTTCATTGATTGCCATTTTGTTTCAGGTTCGAAGTGATGAACCCATGTTTCATCGCCTGTAACAATCTTTGACAAGAAATTGTCACCCTCAGCCACATGACGAGCAAGCAATTCCACACAGATGGTTCTCCTTTGCTCTTTATGGTGTTCGGTTAGACAATGAGGGACCCAGCGGGAAGAAACCTTTGAATATCCCAACTGGTGAACACTTGTGACAGCACTACCAACAGAGATGTCAAGTTGAGCACTGAGTTGTTTGATGGTGATCCGTCGATCATCTCCAACCAGTGTGTTTGCACGCTCCGCCATTGCAGGAGTCACAGCTGTGCGCGGCCGGCCCACACGCGGGAGATCAGTCAGTCTTGCTTGACCTTGCGGCGATGATGACACACGCTTTGCCCAACGACTCACCGTGCTTTTGTCCACTGCCAGATCACTGTAGACATTCTGCAAGCGCCTATGAATATCTGAGATGCCCTGGTTTTCCGCCAAAAGAAACTCGATCACTGCCCGTTGTTTGCAACGCACATCCGTTACAGACGCCATTTTAACAGCTTCGTACAGCGGTGCCACCTGTCGGAAGTCAATGAAACTATACGAGACGAAGCGGGAATGTTTGAAAATATTCCACAAGAAATTTCCGGTTTTTCAACCAAAATTGGCCGAGAAAAAAAATGTGTTGCATTACTTATTGAACTGCCCTCGTATATAACCACCTTCCTGTACAAACAAAAGAAATTCAGGAAGTAAATACACTAAGATGATAAGTCATGGGATACCATGTCAGACCTCCTTTTGCCCAACATAGTGCAGCAACTTGATGTGGCCTGGACACAAGAAGTCATTGGAAGTCCCCTGCAAAACTTTTAAGCCCTATTGCCTCCATAGCTGTCTACAGCTGTGAAAGTGTTGCTAGTGCAGGATTTTGCATACAGAATGACTTCTCAGTTATGTCTCATAAATGTTCTCTGGGTGGCTAAATCATTTGCTTGAATTGTCCAGAAGGTTCTTCAGACCAGTCATGAACAACTGTGACCTGGTGATGTGGTGCATTGTCATCCATAAAAATTCCATCATTCTTTGGGAACTTGAAGTCCATGAATGGTTGCAAATTATCTCCAAGTAGCTGAACATAACCATTTCCAGTCAATGAGCAATACACTTGGACCAGAGGATGCAGTCCATTCCATGTAAACACAACTCTACACCATTTTGGAGCCACCACCAGGTTGCACAGTGCCCTTTTGACAACTTGGGTCCATGGTTTTGTGGGGTCTGTGACACACTTGAACCCTACCATCAGCTCTTACCAACTGACTTGAGGACTCATATGAACAGACCTTGGTTTTCCTGTCTAGGGTCCAACCAATATGGTCATGAGCCCAGGAGAGGCAGTGAAGGTAAAGTTGTGGTGTTAGCAAAAGCACTCGCATTGGTCAGCTGCTGCCACAGCACATTGATGCCAAAGTTTGCCACACTGTCCTAATGGATACGTTAGTCGCACTTCCCACATTGATTTCCATGGTTATTTCATGCATTGCTGCTTGTCTGTTAGCGATGACAACTCAACACAAATGCCACTGCTCTCATTAAGTGAAGGCCGTTGGCCACTGTGTTGTCCATAGTGAGAGGTAATGTCTTAAATTTTGGTATTCTTGGCACGCTCTTGACTTTGTGAATTACAGAATATTGAATTCCGTAATGATTTTCAAAATGGAATGTCTGGTGCCTCTAGCTCCAACTACCATTTCCTGTTCAAAATCTGTTAATTCCCATCACGTGACCAAAATCACATCACAAACTGTCCCACATGAATCACTTGAATACAAATAATAACTCCGCCATGCATTGCCCTATTATACCTGGTGTACATGATGCTGCAACCATCCGTACATGTGCATATTGCTATCCCATGACTTGTCAACTCAGTGGAAATTTAAAATGAATGTAAAATCTCTCATAATAAGTCACTGTTTTTACACCATGCAGGAATTTTTGGAAGTCTGACCTTTCCACATAAAGAAAGTATATCAAAACAGTAGTCACTTAATTCATTTTCATGCACACCTTATGCTGCCTGTAGGAATTAAAGGAAATAAAAAAAAAATGTTACTGTTTGAGCATAGATGTCATCTTTCCCACTCATGCAGCTCATAAGAACATAAGATAATTAAACTGTATGAAATTTTAGGTATTAAAACCTGTGCTATATAGGTAAAAATAAGGCTATCAGTATTATAATGTTGCTGCCTGCTGTTTTTAAAAAGCTTTTAGTAAAATTTTGTGGAAATGCTGTATGACATTCATGTTGTATATGTTGTAATATGTATTTTTGTATTTACTTATCCCGTATCAACCGTACAAGCTTCTGTACTGATTTGATCCATGGTACAAACAATAATAAATAAATAAATAATCAGCTGAGGTGGAAAATCAGTAGTAAGCAAAGAAGGGAAAGCTGACAGGTGGAAGGAATATACAGATGTCTGTCAAAGGCAAATGAACTTGAAGGCTATAGGGCTCTACTATAGAAGGGGAAGAAGAAGTGTATGAAGATGAGATAGGAGATATGAAACAGTGAGAATAATTTGGCAGAGCACTGAAAGACCTAAGTTGAAAAAAGGCCCTGGAGTAGACAACATTCCATCAGACTTATTGAGATCTCTGGGAGAGCCAACCATGACAAAACTGTTTAACTTGGTGTGTAAGATATAAGAGACAGGGAAAATATCCTAGAATTCAAGAATAATGCAAGAATTCTAATTCCAAAGAAAGAAATTGCTGACAAGTCTGAATATTACCAAACTATCAGTGTAATAAGTCATGGTTGCAGAACACTGACTCAAATTATCTTACAGAAGAATAGTAAGTGTAGTAGAAGCTGATATCGGGGAAGAGCAGTTTGGGTTCTGGAGAAATGTTGGAACATACAAGGCGATACTGACCCCGTAACTTATCTTAGAAGGTAAGTTAAAGAAAGGAAAACCTACAGTTACAGCTTTTGTAGAATTAGAGAAAGCTTTCAACAGTGTTGGCTGGAATACACTCTCTGAAATTTGGAAGATAGCAGGGGTAAAATACAGGATGTGAATCATTATAAACAACTGCAGTTATAAGACTCAAAAGGCATGAAATGGAAGCAATGGTTTAGAAGGGAGTGAGACAGAGTTGTACCCTATTTCAAGTATTATTCAATCTCTCTCTACATTGATCAAGCAGTAAAAGTAGGCAAAGAAAAATTTGGACAAGGAATTAAAATACAGGGAGATGAAATAATAGCTTTGAGATTTTCTGATGACATTGTAATTCTGTAAGAGAGAGAAACTAATTTTGAAATGCAGTTGAACAGAATGAACAGTGCCTTGAAATGAGGTTAAAAGATGAACATTAACAAAAGTAAAACAAGGTGAATAAAATGTAGTCATATTACATCAAGAGAGGCTGAGGGACTTAGATTAGGAAATGAGACGCAGAGTAGTTGAGGAGTTTTGTTATTTGGGCAGTGAAATGACTGATGATGGACAAAACAGATGGGCTATAGAATGTAGACAAACAGTGGCAAGAAAAATGTGTCTTAAGAAGGGAAATTTGTTATCAAATATAAATTTATAAGAATTTCTGAGGCTTTTTAATGGCACTTGTCTGGAGTGTAGCCTTATACAGAAGTGAAATGTGGATGATAAGCATTTCAGATAGGAAGAGCTGCTTTTGAAATTTAGTGCTACAGAGGAATACTGAAGATTAGATGGTTATATCATATAAGTAATGAAGAGGTACTGGTAATGAATAGAATTTGAGTGAAAAGAAATTAGTGGCATAATTTAACTAAAAGAAAGGATAGGTTGATAGAACACATTCCCAGACATCTAGCAATCATCATTTTATTACTAGAGGGAAATGTGGGCATAAAAGTTGCAGAGGGAGACAAAGAGACAAGTATAGTAATTAGATTCAAATGAATGTGAGGTGCAATAATTATTCAGAGATGAAGAAGCTAGTACAGGACAGAGTAGCTTGGAGAGCTGTATTGAACCACCCTTCTGACAGAGGACCAGAACAGGATCAGAGCTCCTTCCTAAAGTGTTATGAAGGGCTTTATTCTGAAGGTTGGTTAACAAAGTAATGATTTTTTTTAAAATTAGTATTTTTTGTTAGGAGTTTCATGATACTTTGAATTTAGTTTAGCTTTCCCCACAACAACTGAGTGCTGCACTTTCTCCATTTATTATTTGCCTGACAAACACTACTGATCTGACAAATTACTGTCTTCAACCCCCACAAACGAACCAACCAACAAATCACTGTTTTTATAAACATGATGCTCAAGATGCTGGTATGGAGGTTTCTGTTTGCACATCTTATTTCTGCTGGCAGCTATTAAGAGGAGTCCTGGCAGGAGATGGAAACTGCTCAATAAAAAGTTCTTAAATTAGGCATCATATTTTCGTGTGCCATAGTTCAACCAGAATTGCTGTTTACTGTTAGGCACAAAAATCAATAAAGGGTAAATATTCAGAACTCAAAACATAAAAAATTAAAATACTTGAAGATGTTTTCGTCTAATAATATCCTTGTTTTTAAGTTAAGATTTTTTGAATGAGAAATTTTTTTTACTCAAATATAAAAGTAGCTCAGAAATATTAACACATTATTACACAAGTATTCAACATTTACCCTTCAAGATGTTTGGTCATGTGTTTTGACCTTTTTCTTTGCTAGATTTTCTCATTATCAACTGTACATTTTGGTAGCTATGGGTCATCAGCTTCTTCTGCCTTCTGTTTCTCATCCTAGTATAAGTTTTTGTATTCTGGTTTACTCCCCTCTGATTAAATACCCACATATTCCATTTTTTAGTTCAGTTATCCTTAACATTTATTTGTTTTCCTATTCTTGAAATTTTTGCGGATCTTGTCCAGAAATCCCTCCCTAACACATCCTGCTTATTAAAATGTTTCTGATTAGTTGTCCAAGTCACAGCTCAAAATAAGACTATACTCTCTACTACTTACCTTTAGTTTGTTCATAACATTCTTTCTCCATAAGAGTGAGTTGAGAATCTAGTGACCATCCAGCCTCTACTCATTCTTTTATTAATTTCAACATCTGAAATTTCCCTACATCCCTAAAACAGATTCCATGCAGCAAACATTATTTATCTTTTTCATTTAGTTTCCATCTATGTACAGTTCATTCAGAACATTGGTAAGATATTCTGTTTCTTGATGATTAATCTTCAGACTGCAGTTTCTGTATTCTAATGCTAACTGATTACGTACATAATTGGCATTCTCATGCTATGTCGACTCAGTCATTGTCAAATAATAACTTAAGTAGATGTGTGATTTCTAGTCCCACTCTCTTACGTTTGTGAGACCATGTCCTAAGACTAATATCTATATAAATTTGTCAACCCCAATAGCTGAACAGTCAGCACGCTGGAATGCCACGCACAGGTTTGATTCCTGGCTGGGGTGGGAGATTTTCTCCCCTCAGGGACTGGGTGTTGTGCTGTCCTCATCATTATTTCATCCCCATTGTCGACACACAAGTCACCCAATTTGGCGTCACACTCAATGAGACTTGCACTTGGTGGCCGAACTTCCCACCTGGGAACTCCTGGTCTCTGACCCCATACGATCATTTTCCATTTATATAAATTTTAAATAGTGTTGGTGACAAGGGTCAGCCTTGTAACAGGACCTTGCTTGCAAATTTTTGTGAAAGTGTGTTACTGATTTTAACATGTCATGTGTTATCTTTATATATTTTTTGTAATATATTAAATTATTTATTTAATCATGTGGCTAGGGCACCCCATCGAGCAGACCGTTGGCCAGGTGCCGGTCTTTCAATTTGACGCCACTTTGGTGACCTGCAGTCGATGAGGATGAAGGATGATGATGAGGATAGCACAACACCCAGTCCCTATGGAGAAAATTCCGTGACCCAGCCAGGAATCAAACCCTGGCCCAGACAATTGACAATCCGTCACATTGACTATTCAGCTACCGGTGGCAGACATATATTAACTAAGGAGTCCTCTATATTTGCCAAGTATAATGCTTTGAAAGTAGATTCCTTGGAATTTTTCTAAATCAATGAAAACTAATCAATATATTTTTTTAAATTTTTCCTTCTATTTTTCCAAAATTTGTCATAGTGTATAAATGTGATCTATATGCAATCTTCTGACTATGAAATCACAATACTCTTCCTGGGTTTTAAAATTATTCCTGTGTACTTAAATATTATGTTCATGACATGAGATCTTTTTTAAAGAAGACAAGAAAAAAAACTCATATGACAGTTAGAATCAG
The DNA here is from genome assembly GCF_021461385.2 of Schistocerca piceifrons. Classification (NCBI taxonomy): domain Eukaryota; kingdom Metazoa; phylum Arthropoda; class Insecta; order Orthoptera; family Acrididae; genus Schistocerca; species Schistocerca piceifrons. The sequence continues at coordinate 297,632,170 of NC_060138.1, forward strand.
AACAGTGGATAAATAAAATGTTTTGTAAATTCAAACTAACTTAATTACATGAAGTCATTCCAAAGTTTCAACTCTTTTTTTCCCTATTAAAATATATAGTCTTAGATGTTTGTTAGTGGTGTTGTAAAAACTGAATCTTTCCTGTAACATGATGTTAAAGTGTGTTGCAACAGATGCAACTGCAGCAAGGCAGTCAACCAAAGCAACTTCTGTTACAGTGACAAATATGTATATTATTGAATTTTTCTCTTTAGAATAATTTATCTTATTTGCATCCATCCGCTCTTGTTGGAGGTGTGAAGACATGGTGCAGTGGGTGTGAGCATCACGGAGTTGTGCATTTTGCATTTAAGTAATTGAGAAATTAATTTGATAGTCAAATTTCTGTACAAGTACACTTCCTCAGTGATAATGAACAATACCACTATGAGATTGTTTGTATTAATTTCTGAGACAGTACCAGCAGCATGTCTAAAGAGGCTTAACACCTATAATATATTAGAAAAATGGTGGTGACACTGGATCATTGCCAAGTTTGACCAGGTTGGTCCCACATTTTCTTACACAATTACTCAAGCAGAAGTGACCAGTAGGTTGAATTTCCATGGCACCATTGTCACTAAGAATAAGAAATTTTACTATGAAGCTTTCAGACTGTTAACTTGACTTATTCATGATAGCTATCTACACTGTTATAAAGAAGACAATCTACTCTGTAGGAATCAGCATGGGTTTCGAAAAAGACAATTGTGTGAAACGCAGCTCGCGCTGTTTGTCCACGAGACTCAGAGGGCCATAGACACGGGTTCCCAGGTAGATGCCGTGTTTCTTGACTCCCGCAAGGTGTTTGATACAGTTCCCCACAGTCGTTTAGTAAACAAAGTAAGAGCATGGACTACCAGACCAATTGTGTGATTGGATTGAAGGGTTCCGAGATAACAGAACACAGCATGTCATTCTCAATGGAGAGAAGTCTTCCGAAGTAAGAGTGATTTCAGGTGTGCCACAGGGGAGTGTCATAGGACCGTTGCTATTCACAATATATAAAAATGACCTTGTGGATAACATCGGAAGTTCGCTGCGGCTTTTTGCTGATGATGCTGTAGTGTATCAAGAGGTTGTAACAATGGAAAATTGTACTGAAATGCAGGGGGATCTGCAATGAATTGATGCATGGTGCAGGGAATGGAAATTGAATCTCAATGTAGACAAGTGTAATGTGCTGCGAATACACAGAAAGAAAGATTCTTTATCATTTAGCTGCAATATAGCACGTCAGCAACTGGAAGGTCAGCAACTGGAAGCAGTTAATTCCACAAATTATACGAGAGTAGGCATTAGGAGTGATTTAAAATGGAATGACCATGTAAAATTAATTGTTGGTAAAGCAGACGCCAGACTGAGATTCATTGGAAGAATCCTAAGGAAAAGCAGTCCAAAAATAATGGAAGTGGGTTATAGTACACTTGTTTGCCCACTGCTTGAATACTGCTCACCAGTGTGGGATCCATACCAGATAGGGTTGAAAGAAGAGATAGAGAAGATCCAACAGAGAGCAGCGCACTTCGTTACAGGAAGGGCTTCAGTTCAATACCAATTAATAAGTTGCAACAGAGTGACCACGCCCTAGCAGCAGGGTGGTGTTATGTGTTCTGTTCCTTGTTTGTATGCAAAACATCCAGGGCAATTTGGTTTAATTTGATTCCTTTGTACTTATAAATCTTCCCAGTCATTTCCCATGCACATAATAGATGCAACTATAATACAAAGAACAACAATAATTTAGACTATTGAGTCATGCAGTCTGAAATGTATTGCCATTCCAGGACACAGCCTTTTTTTCGTGAAAAAGATCTGTAACCTTTTGCTTTGTTTACAAAACACTGTTCAGATGAAAAGTGAGAGTATATAGACTTCCTGGAATTTCAGTAACAACAGCTACTGAAGCCTGTCACACCCAAATTCACAGTGCAGGAAGTAAACTATGATGTTTGGACTTCATGGAACAACTATTACGGTACGACAGTTGTTGGAGTGGCAACATATGACTTACCATTACCAGATAGTTCAGGGTGCATCCACCTGTGGGGAAAGTGAATACTAACTTTATACATCTTGTAATTTATGAAAACTCTTAATCCTGAATGTTAAAATAGATTATGACTAAGCTGAAGGCCCATGTTACAGAGCCAAGCTAGAGATTCTATAGCTGAAACATAATGTCAGATTTTTTTTGCAGAATGTTCCCCTACATTTACAGGCATTAGACTGGAGCAATAATATGAATATTACAATAGATTTCCAACTCAACACATAAGAGGCATTCAACAGCAGACAGGTATATTTAATAGTAGACAGTTTGACTTTCAGCTATCAGATAAAATCTAAGAATATGCTATTAAATGCAAGTGTCTGCTGTTCAATGTCTCCTTGCTTCGGTGCGTAACAATCCATCCAAATATTCATATTGTTATTCCAGCCCACATTTTCCATTGTTTGTTATATGATTCAATAAACACATATGTCTGCAATGAGCATAAAATAGTTAACTTCAACTACTTAATACAGTCTCCAAAAAATAACTAAAGACATTGCACTACTGATTACGTTGGGAACGATGCCTTAGCATGTTGGCTGCATAGCAGGCATGGCATTTTTTCTGATGGCCTAAGATTAATAGCTTCGAGTTTTGCATTTGGTGGGTACCGTGTCATTTATACCAAGTTGCTCTTCCTTAGAAAGCGAAGGCAACTTCATGCAGGTTTTGCGTTACTTGTCTCCACTCCTGATTCGGCTTTCTTATCTCTGTTCCATAGTGCCTGTTCTCGTAGCTCTGCATAGAGTTTCTTAGTCGTCCCTGTGCAAATGTCGTCAACTGTGTCCAGGACGCACCCTCTCTGTATGAAATATTCCCTTACATATTTTGGCTTATAAGGATATTTACTATATTGATAGGAGGTTTTTGGAACTATACAAAGTTAAACAGGGAACTGCCATATTGTTGGGAATTTTTTTCCGCCGTGACACTCAGTCGGTGGGTCTGCAGGTCGATCAAGTGCACTCCTCCTTCGTGTACGCTGCACCCTGAAAACTTCGCAACGCCAGAAAAGGTAGCGAACCGCCCCATCTACGGCTCTCGCTGTCTCTTTCGCGGGCTGTGACCCGCACAAGGAACTACACTTTCGGGAAGAGCTGCTCGTTAATGAGCCTCGGCTTTTGGAAGAAGTGCAGCTCTGTTGGCGTTTAAACTTGCGACTCCTTTTACTGTGTACAACAGCGCCGGTATCCAGTTTTACAGCCGCCATTTTCAGAACACACGCATACAACTGCAGCCCTAAGCATTTCTGCGCCTCTGTTACTTTGTACCACGTGCTATCGTCGTCTAATATTTTGTTGCCAATCGGTAGTAATACTGTCTTTTGTGAATTAATTATTTCTTCCTGTTGGAAAGTTTGTATTGCATCATGTATCCTCTTGTCTACCTTGTTGCTTACGAAGAACCCAACGTCATCTGAATACGCTTTGCACTTTATAGCTGTTCCATTCCGCGTGATTCCGTTGACAGTGTTATGACTTTGTCGCAGCACCGGATCGAGCGTCACTGATAAAGAGAGCCTCTGCGTTTGTATCAACTTCGTGTTGCGACCGTTTGTAGACGCCACGGACGTAACACGGGTCAGGGTGTTCTTTATTGTTCGCAGGAACGATTCTCCAAGGCAGTATTTCTCTAGAGATTTGTTCAAGAAGTTGTGTCCCACGCGGTTGAAGGCCTTGTGGAAGTCTATCAACACGATCGCAGCTTCGGTTTTGTTTAGTGTCGTGAGGCTAAGGCTTACCTGTAGTCGACTATAGCTTCGAACGTTTCTCCTGAGTATCGCGCACGTCCGGTGAGAGCTTCACGATACTATTTTGCAGTCTGCCTTTAGCAGCGTGGTTGGTCGGAAATCTTCCGCGTTGCGCGGCGCGCCTTTCTTATGAATCAGCATCACTTGCTCTAAATGTATAAAAATGTAGGATAACGCAGATGAGTAGGAAAAACAATCCCGTTATGTTCTAATGCAGCATTACTAGTGTATTGCTTGACACAGTCACGTCGATTAAATATTTAAGTGTAAAGTTACAAACGGACATGAAATTGAACGAGCTGTTAAGGACGGTAGCAGAGAAGGCGAATGGTCGACCTCGGTTTATTGAGAGAATTTCAGCGAAGTGTGATTCATGTTTAAAGGAGACCGCGTATAGAACACAGTACGGTACATTATTGAGAACTACTCGAGTGTTTGGAATCCGTGCCAGGTCTGATTGAAGGAAGACATCGAAGCAATTCACGGGCAGGCTGCTAGATTTCTTGCTGCCGAGCTCGGTCAGCACGCGAGTATTACGGGGATGATTCGTGAATTCAAGTAGGAATCGCTGCAGGTAAGACGACGTTGTTTTCGAGGATCTTCCATGTTTAAATGTGCCTATCACCAAGCAATGAATTAAATTCTATTATTTGTTGGTATATCAATGCGGACTGTCCACCATTTGTATAAGGAATAATGTACTAGTTGCAGTCATGTAACGCAACGTAAGAGAAGTGATCATAAAAAGATCCTAACCTACATGGATAAGAGACGTGTTGCTCTAAAATCAGGTACGAAATGCTGCTGTCAGTGAATACAGGGACAATCTCAATCTCTTTTCCAGCGAAAATTGCGTAGGGAACTGCATAGGTGCCTTGCAAAAGGCCATTGCTGACTGTGGCACAAAAAGCTTTTCGTGTTCACTGGACCAAACAATATTATATACAACTGCTGATTGGGAGCGTATAGTACGGTCTGACGAGTAGCGATATTTCGTCTTTTCATACGTTACGAGGCGAGTGCAGTGTGTGGGGATGGTTCTGTGGTATTTAAGGGGAGTTTTTCGTACCACGGCTTGGGACATTCAATCAGATATCGCGAAAGTGAACCAGAATGCTTATGTGAACATTCTCAGTGCCCTTGCTTTACATCTTCATCATGAGTCTTCACAGATTATGGCAGCCGTGTCAACAAGGCTTCACGCATACGTTCACGGTTTGATGAACGGTGAGGTACGCTATCGCACATCGAGTGGCGCGAAAAACCACCCGATTTTCACACGAAATGTCTGGTTCCGTTTAAGATAGTGAATGCAGTGTATAAGTGAACATTCCAACAATTTGTTAGCTTTGTAGGTTCTACTCGTAAACGAATGATTTCCGTGGATATTGTATACCTGTAGAAACTTAAGAACTCGAACTGAGACCGTTTTTAGTAAGGTAGAGACCGTATTATATAGCATTAAAGCGAACTGTCCGTGAATGATTTTTTTGTTCTGTTTCCTTATATAAACTACAAACCCCTGTAAAGTGCATGGTCGATGGTACGTCGTACCAGTGTTATCGATATTCCGTCCAGTTCCTTTCACGTGATGATCAAGGAAGAAACGACAGTCTCTGTGCCTCTGTATGATGCCTAATCTCTCTTATCTTACTCTCACCACTCCTACACAAGATATACGGTGCTGATAGTATTACGAATACAGATTCTCTTTTCAACAACGATTCCCACTCAAGTCCCCCCCCCCCCCCCCCCCCCCGCCACAACCTCCTCCCCCCACCCCCGAGCGTTCTTCTTACGCTTTGGTGTGGCCTGTACAGACCCGCTACGATTCTGTCCGAACGTGTCTGTTCGTTCGATGGATGTCACGTCATGCCTGCCTGATATGGACATCAAATAATGGGACAGTTATCTGAATTGGTCACAAGAGCGACTTACGTGTTTTCCTTGCACTGCACTTTCTCAGAACCCTTCCAACATATCCGAGTCTTCCACTCGCATTTCTCAAATATCGATTTTACTTGACTTTCCCATTTCATATCGCTTCTTGCTATCACTCCGATGTAAGTACTTACCTGACGTGAAGTGCTCAAGATGTCCACTACTAATCTTGTAATCAGATACAGTCGAATTCTTTCTCTATGTTACAGACACTGTTTTACTTTTATCCACGTTTAAAGGCAGCAGCAATTGATTACACCAATTCGAAATATTGTCCTAGTCTTTCCGTACTTTCTTACGATCGTCAGCATTGTCAGCGAACAGTAGTATAGTGCTGCTCATCCTATCTTATAAATCGATTTTATATATTGAGAATATTCGAGATCTTATAACGCTTCCTTGGGGCACACCCGATGTTACGTTTTTGTGGAACATTTTGTGTGCAATACGACTTAATGTATTCAATTACCGAAATATTCACCAAACCAGTCACATATAGGCCCACGCGGAGGTATCTTGGTTAACTGTCGATGATGTGGTGAAGCGTCAAGTTTCTCTCTGGAAACTAGTTGTCATCTACTGGTTCACCAACTTGTAAATATTACTTACAACGTATCGTCTATGAATAAAGAAAACTGTTTCCCACACAAGGACTTTTTCTGAATCCGCTCTGTATCTCCGAGAGAAGTTTGATTTCCTTCGGGAAGCTCGTTGTGTCTGTGCTTAGAATATGTTCTAGAGTCCGACAGCAGACGGACTGCAGGGATATTGGCCTGTAATTCTGTGCTTCCGACCCTTTACCTTTTTTGTAAACAGGGAAAAAATAAAGAAGCAACAAACATGGATTGTGAAACTTATAAGACTCTCCATTACAGTTACATATCACGGTATAACATTCTTAGTGACTTGCGGTCCCTAACAGTCTCACAGAGCTCTGTTTTCTGACAGCCAGTAATATACAAACGTAATAAAAGTCAGGGGACAGCAATATGCACATATACATATGGTGGTAATATCGCGTAGACAAGGCAAAAAAGGGCGGGGCATTGGCGGAGCTGTTACTTGTACTCGCATGATGCATGTTTCCGACGTGATTATGGCCGCACCACCGGAATTAGACTTTGAAGGCGAAATGGTAATTGGAGATAGACACATGGGACATTCCATTTCGGAAATCGTTAGGGAATTCAATATGCTGAGATCCACAGTGTCAAGAGAGTTCCGAGAAAACCAAATTTCAGGCATTACCTCCCAGCACGGACAGATCAATGGCCGACGGTCTACACATAACGATCGAGAGTAGCGGCGTTTGCTTAGAGTTGTCAGCGCCAACATGCAAGCAACACTGCGTGAAATAACCGCAGAAATCAATGTGGGTCGTACGACGAACGTATCCGTTTAGACAGTGCGGCGAATCTGACGTTAATGGGCTATGGCGGCAGATGACCGACGAGAGTGCCTTTGCTAACAGCACCACATCGCCTGCAGTGCTCCTCCTTGGTTGGTGGCCGTATCGATTGGTCGCTAGACGACAGGAAAACCGTGACCTGGTCAGGTGAGTCCCGATCTGAGTTGGTAAGGTTTGAGGGTATGCTTCGAGTGCGGCGCAGACGCCACAAAGCCATGGACCTAGATTGTCAAATGGTTTTTATAGCTCTAAGCACTATGGGACTTAACATCTGAGGTCATCAGTCCCCTAGACTTAGAACTACTTAAACCTGACTAACCTAAGGACATCACACGTATCCATGCCCGAAGCAGGATTCGAACCTTCGACCGTAACAGCAGCGCGGTTCCGGACTGAAGCGCCTAGAACCGCTCGGTCACAGCGGCCGGTGCCTAGGTTGTCAACATGGCACTGTGCAAACTGATAGTGACTCCATAATGGCGCGGGCTGTGTTTACATGGAATGGACTGGGTCCTGAGGTCCGGCTAAACCGATCATTGGTTGGAATTGATTACGTTCGGCTACTTAGAATTTTTGTGAATGACAACACGTCACCGGGTCGTAATTGTTTGCGATTGGTTTGAAGAACACTCTGGACAATTCGAGTGAAAGATTTGGCCACCCATCGAACAATTATGGGACATTATCGAGAGGTCAGTTCGTACACAAAATCCTGCACCGGCAACACTTTTGCAATTATGGACGACTATAGAGGTAGCATGGCTCAATATTTCTGTAGGGGACTTGCAACGACTTGAGTCGATGCCCAGTCGGGTATCTGGACTACGCTTGACAAAAGGAGATCCGACACGATATTAGGAGGTACTGCATGACTTGTCGCCTCAGTGTATTGGATCAAATGGCTCTGAGCACTATGGGACCGCAGCAGTTGCGCGGTTCCGGACTGAAGCGCCTGGAACCGCTCGGCCACCGCGGCCGGCTTTCGGCGTATTACACCGTGACATGTATAATGTAGAGTCTAGCATGTTTTACAATGCATGGTGCCGGCCGCGGTGGTCTAGCGGTTCTGGCGCTGCAGTCCGGAACCGCGGGACTGCTACGGTCGCAGGTTCGAATCCTGCCTCGGGCATGGGTGTGTGTGGTGTCCTTAGGTTCGTTAGGTTTAAGTAGTTCTAAGTTCTAGGGGACTTATGACCTAAGATGTTGAGTCCCATAGTGCTCAGAGCCATTTGAACCATTTTTGAACAATGCATGGTAGCTGCTTGTTTATTTTTCATTGTATCTAAGAGCATAATAGTTTTAAGAACTTGATAAAGATATCATGTCTTCCAGAAATAAGTTGTGTTCTTCATTTAATCACATCTGTATAACTCGTTTGTCATAATCTACATACTGATGAATGGTTAATTCTGAATGGTACACAGCAACTCAGTTACCACAAGTCATCGATGAAATCGGATGAAACAAGCGAAACCGCTGCACTGTTCATGACAATAGTAAATGTCATACAGCACGCAAAAAATTAACTGTGCGGCGGGAAAAATGTCGACTCAATTCCACACTGGCTGTTTTCGCTATATTTATCGCCTAATGATTTCTTTGTGTTGCCTTATGTCAAACAAGAGACGCATGGACAACGACTTTATCAGCTCAGGAAGCTGTTTAACCGTCCCAAAATCATTTTTCAAGGTACCAACATCAGAGTGGAAAAATATACTTCCAGAATTGTTTCTAACGCTTGCAGGAGAGTACATATTGTAAGGGCGTATACACTCCTGGAAATGGAAAAAGAACACATTGACACCGGTGTGTCAGACCCACCATACTTGCTCCGGACACTGCGAGAGGGCTGTACAAGCAATGATCACACGCACGGCACAGCGGACACACCAGGAACCGCGGTGTTGGCCGTCGAATGGCGCTAGCTGCGCAGCATTTGTGCACCGCCGCCGTCAGTGTCAGCCAGTTTGCCGTGGCATACGGAGCTCCATCGCAGTCTTTAACACTGGTAGCATGCCGCGACAGCGTGGACGTGAACCGTATGTGCAGTTGACGGACTTTGAGCGAGGGCGTATAGTGGGCATGCGGGAGGCTGGGTGGACGTACCGCCGAATTGCTCAACACGTGGGGCGTGAGGTCTCCACAGTACATCGATGTTGTCGCCAGTGGTCGGCGGAAGGTGCACGTGCCCGTCGACCTGGGACCGGACCGCAGCGACGCACGGATGCACGCCAAGACCGTAGGATCCTACGCAGTGCCGTAGGGGACCGCACCGCCACTTCCCAGCAAATTAGGGACACTGTTGCTCCTGGGGTATCGGCGAGGACCATTCGCAACCGTCTCCATGAAGCTGGCCTACGGTCCCGCACACCGTTAGGCCGTCTTCCGCTCACGCCCCAACATCGTGCAGCCCGCCTCCAGTGGTGTCGCGACAGGCGTGAATGGAGGGACGAATGGAGACGTGTCGTCTTCAGCGATGAGAGTCGCTTCTGCCTTGGTGCCAATGATGGTCGTATGCGTGTTTGGCGCCGTGCAGGTGAGCGCCACACTCAGGACTGCATACGACCGAGGCACACAGGGCCAACACCCGGCATCATGGTGTGGGAGCGATCTCCTACACTGGCCGTACGCCACTGGTGATCGTCGAGGGGACACTGAATAGTGCACGGTACATCCAAACCGTCATCGAACCCATCGTTCTACCATTCCTAGACCGGCAAGGGAACTTGCTGTTCCAACAGGACAATGCACGTCCGCATGTATCCCGTGCCACCCAACGTGCTCTAGAAGGTGTAAGTCAACTATCCTGGCCAGCAAGATCTCCGGATCTGTCCCCCATTGAGCATGTTTGGGACTGGATGAAGTGTCGTCTCACGCGGTCTGCACGTCCAGCACGAACGCTGGTCCAACTGAGGCGCCAGGTGGAAATGGCATGGCAAGCCGTTCCACAGGACTACATCCAGCATATCTACGATCGTCTCCATGGGAGAATAGCAGCCTGCATTGCTGCGAAAGGTGGATATACACTGTACTAGTGCCGACATTGTGCATGCTCTGTTGCCTGTGTCTATGTGCCTGTGGTTCTGTCAGTGTAATCATGTGATGTATCTGACCCCAGGAATGTGTCAATAAAGTTTCCCCTTCCTGGGACAATGAATTCACGGTGTTCTTATTTCAATTTCCAGAAGTGTATTTAGAGAAACAATAAACCCATTTGTATAAAAAAAATAGTTTTTATTATTTCAGAAATCCCCCCCCCCCCCAAAAAAAACCATGGACCTTGTCGTTGGTGGGGAGGCTTGCGTGCCTCAGCGATACAGATAGCCGTACCGTAGTAGGTGCAACCACAACGGTGGGATATCTGTTGAGAGGCCAGACAAACGTGTGGTTCCTGAAGAGGGGCAGCAGCCTTTTCAGTAGTTGCAGGGGCAACAGTCTGGATGAGTGACTGATCTGGCCTTGTAACACTAACCAAAACGGCCTTGCTGTGCTGTTACTGCGAACAGCTGAAAGCAAAGGGAAACTACAGCCGTAATTTTCCCCGAGGTCATACAGCTTTACTGTATGGTTAAATGATGATGGCGTCCTCTTGGGTAAAATATTCCGGAGGTAAAATAGTCCCCCATTCGGATCTCCGAGCGGGGACTACTCAAGAGGACGTCATTATCAGGAGAAAGAAAACTGGTGTTCTATGGATCGGAGCGTGGAATGTCAGAGCCCTTAACCCTTTCGCGGTTGATGGGTCATATATGTCCCACTAACTTTGAGCACAAATTAGAGTGTCGCGATATATATTATCCTACTCTCCAAGTTACTGCCATCTAGGGAGGACTGTAATGAACCTAAGAAAAAATCTGGACTGCACTGCACAGGCACCAAAGGAGGCTATGACTACTTTCGTTGATTGGCGCATGCATATGGCCACTGCAACTTCACTGATTTGTGTCATACCACAGTTTTCATCATTTCTCCCTTTAGAGAGATGTCTGAAGTAAGTAATTCGTCTTACTGCTAACGTAATATTCATTTTCAGTACAAATACACTGTCGAATGTACTTATCAGCGACTGTATTATTTTACATTCGAAATAAAATTAGTGGGACACATGTGTCCCAGCAGACCTTATTTGTAAGATTATTTATCTGTTTGAAATGTAACGTGACGCTGTTTAATTCCTTTTCATTAATGTGCACTGAAAATAATACAGTTACAGCTTGCTATTAATGAATTATCATTCCCATTTCGCAGATACAACGGCAGGTGATAGTTCAGACGTCTCACAAATAGCAAATAACAGTAACAGTAGAATTGCGAATGTCTTTCTTGATATTTTCGCTGCTCAGGACTCTGATGAAAAGGCTGAACATAATGCATCTGTTATAAACATTGAAGAGGTAGGAGATCAATACGGAAGTGATTCTGACAGTGACCCCAGTCACTATGTAAGTGATCTCCTGCCTCTGATTGCATGCGTGTATAATTTGCAGTTATTTTATTCCCTGCAAAATCCTGTTTATGCCTAAAGAAGAAAATTACAAAATCACTCAGTCATCAGATAAGGTATCTCGTATTGGTTCGTGGGACATACTTGCCCCACTCTGTATTGTGAAGAAAATCGAGAACTAAAAAATATTTTGGTGGTGAAAGTGTAATAATGAAATTGAAAAGAAACCATTGCCACCTTAATATATTAAAACACTGTAAGAAATGAATTTTATACTTGAAGGGTTAATGGAGCAGGTAGGTTAGAAAATTTAAAAAGGGAAATGGATAGGTTAAAGTTAGATATAGCAGGAATTAGTGAAGTTCGGTGGCGGGAGGAACAAGACTTTTGGTCAGGCGAATACAGGGTTATAAATACGAAATCAAGTAGGGGTAATGCAGGAGTCTTTTTAATAATGAATAAAAAAATAGGAGTGCGGATAAGCTACTGTAACAACATAGTGAACGCCTTATTGTGGCCAAGATAGACATGAAGCCCACAAGTAGTTTATATGCCAACTAGCTCTGCAGATGACGATGAAATTGAAGAAATGCATGATGAAATAAAAGAAATTATTCAAATAGTGAAGGGAGACGAAAATTTAATAGTCATGGGTGACTGGAATTCGGTAGTAGGAAAAGGAAGAGAAGGAAACGTAGTAGGTGAATATGGATTGGGGCTAAAAAATGAAAGAGGAAGCCGTCTGGTAGAATTCTGCACAGAGCACAACTTAATCATAGCTAACACTTGGTTCAAGAATCATAAAAGAAGGTTGTATACATGGAAGAAGCCTGGAGATACTAAAAATGGTTCAAATGGCTCTGAGCACTATGGGACTTAACATCTGTGGTCATCAGTCCCCTAGAACTTAGAACTACTTAAACCTAACTAACCTAAGGACATCACACACATCCATGCCCGAGGCAGGATTCGAACCTGCGACCGTAGCAGTCGCGCGGTTCCGGACTGAGCGCCTAGAACCGCTAGACCACCGCGGCCGGCTGGAGATACTGACAGGTTTCAGATAGATTATATAATGGTAAGACAGAAATTTAGGAACCAGGTTTTAAATTGTAAGACATTTCCAAGGGCAGATGTGGACTCTGACCACAATCTATTGGTTATGAACTGTGCATTAAAACTGAAGAAACTGCAAAAAGGTGGGAATTTAAGGAGATGGGACCTGGATAAACTGACTAAACCAGAGGTTGTACAGAGTTTCAGGGAGAGCATAAGGGTACAACTGACAGGAATGGGGGAAAGAAATACAGTAGAATAAGGATGGGTAGCTTTGAGAGATGAAGTAGTGAAGGCAGCAGACGATCAAGTAGGTAAAAAGACGAGGGCTAGTAGAAATCCTTGGGTAACAGAAGAAATATTGAATTTAACTGATGAAAGGAGAAAATATATAAATGCAGTAAATGAAGCAGGAAAAAAGGAATACAAACGTCTCAAAAATGAGATCGACAGGAAGTGCAAAATGGCTAAGCAGGGATGGCTAGATGACAAATGTAAGGATGTAGAGGCTTATCTCCTTAGGGGTAAGATAGATACTGCCTACAGAAAAATTAAAGAGACCTTTGGAGAAAAGAGAACCACTTGTATGAATATCAAGAGCTCAGATGGAAACCCAGCTCTATGCAAAGAAGGGAAAGCAGAAAGATGGAAAGAGTATATAGAGGATTGTGGAGAAGAGAAGTTTGTGGCACAACTTGACTAGAAGAAGGGATCGGTTGGTAGGACATGTTCTGAGGCATCAAGGGATCACCAATTTAGTATTGGAAGGCAGCGTGGAAGGTAAAAATCGTAGAGGGAGACCAGGAGATGAATACACTAAACAGATACAGAAGGATGTAGGTTGCAGTAGGTACTGGGAGATGAAGAAGCTTGTACAGGATAGGACAGCATGGAGAGCTGCATCAAACCAGTCTCAGGACTGAAGACCACAACAACAACAACATTTCAGAAATAACTTGAAAAGGCAACCCTCGTAAAATGCTGTTAGAAACACCCGCATTCGTTTTACCATCGGCTAAAATTAGTGGTCCGAGCGCAAACTACAATAACAACCCATGATCATCACACAATATCCAGCGTGTTTCACTGCCACAGAAGACATTCAGGCATATACCATTAGCTAGGTACCCAGGAAGACCGCAACATCATCTGCCGTGACTCATCGCGCCATACAGCTCACTTCCTCTGTTCCACACGTCATAACGGCACTGTATGCGCAACTCTAAAAGCGACGTCACGGATTCCCTCTTGGTAATCAGTGGGTGCTGGGCAGCATGAGACCACGAAAATGGAGTGTGTCGCCGCTCGACGAATTACCTGCCAGTGCTCTCCTTACATAAGTGGCAACTAGAGTCCTATTCAATATTTCACACATACGTCCTGTGACTGTTTTTTTACAAAAGGAGGGAAGATGAGAAGCCGAGCAGTTCTAGGCGCTTCAGTCTGGAACCGCGCGACCGCTACGTTCGCAGGTTCGAATCCTGCCTCGGGCATGGATATGTGTGATTTCCTTAGGTTAGTTATGTTTAAGTAGTTCTAAGTTCTATGGGACTGATGACCTCAGGTGTTAAGTCCCATAGTGCTCTGAGCCATTTGAACCATTTGAAGATGAGGATTTAATGGCCCGTCGTAAGACACAGAGCCCCGGCGAAGATAAGAATGCTGAAGGAAATCGATCGCGTCCCATTCAAAGGAGCCATTCCAGCATTTTCCTTACGTTATTCAGGGAAACACAGAAAATCTAAACACGAATGGAAGTTTCAATGCTGCTAGACCAGAGCGCGACTCCTGTCTATTAACGACCGTACGGCCTCCAATAATAATTATTTCGCAGCGCACGCTTTAGAGTTGGGTGGTCTGGCTTAATTACATAGGCCTATGTGAGGGGCAACAGTGTTTAATGTTTCTCTGAAGGTTGCACTTCGGACTAACATCACTTACAGTAGATTGCAGCACATTTAGCCCCTAAAAAATTCTTTACGCTTCGTCCAAAACTGTTGGTTTTTACGAACACAACTCGTTCGAAGCCACTCAGTTGTCTCTATCGACTTCTTGTACTTAAAATCATATCTTTTTTAATTGCATCTTTCATTCTCTATCTATGAGGATTGGACAGACCGTTGTTGAACTCATTATTATTCAGACAAGTCCAGGATGGCGAAAAGTGGGCCAAAAAGGTCTCTATTGAGAATAAGAAAACGAAACAAAAAATTAGGTACCCCGAGGATAAATGGCTCAATCCTTCATAATGGTGCCAAACCGGCGAGGAACATAGTACATACGTTTCTTCAGACACACCATATGCAACTGGAAGCGGTCATTGATTATTAGATCGCGTGCGACTACCAGACTGCGGGGGTCTTGACTGCTAAATTCACCCGCTGTTCCAAATCGTCCCAGACAATTTTCTGTGGGGTTGAGATCGAGTGTTTTTACGGGCCAGTTGTGAGTCGAGAAACGACAGAGTCCTAAAGTGTCCGTCAACTGCGAATGTAGCTGTGCTGCCGTGTTATCAGTTTGGGAGTCAGGAGTATCTACAGATCTACTACATCTACATCTGCACGCCGCAAACTACGGTATCGTACGGTGTGTGGTGGAGGATACGTCTAGTACCCACTATGTTTCCCGCCCTTTCCATTTCTATTCACGAACGGCGTGTGTGAAGAACGGTTGTCGCCGGCCGGAGTGGCCGAGCGGTTCTAGGCGCTACAGTCTGGAACCGCGCGACCGCTACGGACGCAGGTTCGAATCCTGCCTCGGACATGGATGTGTATGATGTCCTTAGGTTAGTTAGGTTTAAGTAGTTCTAAGTTCTAGGGGACTGATGACATCAGAAGTCAAGAAATGGTTCAAATGGCTCTGAGCGCTATGGGACTTAACATCTATGGTCATCAGTCCCCTAGAACTTAGAACTACTTAAACCTAACTAACCTAAGGACATCACACACATCCATGCCCGAGGCAGGATTCGAACCTGCGACCGTAGCAGTCGCACGGCTCCGGACTGAGCGCCTAGAACCGCTAGACCACCGCGGCCGGCGCAGAAGTTAAGTCCCATAGTGCTCAGAGTCATTTGAACCATTTGAAGAACGGTTGTCGCCGAAGCTCCGCGATTTCTCTGATTTTCTCGTTGTGACCATGTAGCGAGACTTTTATGGGAGTTGTAGGAGAATGAGTAAAGCTTGGTCACGAGATTACTGAAGTAAACAGCATTGTTGATGTTGATGGTAATCTGAGTAAGTAGTCCAAAAGCATAATAAGGAAAACACCCCCAAATAATCACAGAACCACCTCCGGCCTGAATTACATCCTCAATACATTGCGGTTAAAGGTCCCACTGAAACGGCGGTGCTATCGACGCCTTGCATCGCTTTAACACACTCAAAATCAGGACTCATCACACTACTGTACATGCCTCTAGTCAGCTATTGTACAATTTCTGATTTGTTTGGCCCACTGATGATGTGCACTTTTATGTGCCGTTTGGAGCAATGGCATGTTGCGAAGTGCCTGATTCCAAATGTCCATTGCTTCCAGTTTCCTTCGCAGTGTTAGCCTGGTAACTGCTTGATATCCACTTCCATTCGCTGACACCGGCCGTTCCTGTCTGACTGACATTGACAAGCAGTTAGCATCGTTGCCCCGTGCTACACGAATGCGATTGTTAACACCATTCCTTATAGACATTTTAGACAGCCTGCATTGATACTCCAACTAATGGGGCAACTCTATTCATCGCGTTTCCTGTTCATCTGTCGCGTCTGTAAGTCGACTTATATTACAGCGCTGATTCCATACAACGCACTAGCACATACACACCATTTAGCTGCCATGTCTTACGTCAGCGGCAGAGGGTCAGAAGACTGCATGGTACCAGTTCTGTACCAGCAACAGCGCTCCAAAGCTATTCGTGTGCTCTTTTAATTGGATAATTAATACGTTGTCCGGTGAGATTATTTGCGGGGTCATTACTACTTCCATCATTTGACTGATAGCCAAGGTAGCCCCTAAAACCCTACTTAGTGTCGGGGGGGGGGGGGGGGGGGATTAGAGTAATCGCGCATTACAAAATAACATTGTATTCTTCCGGCAGGACACCGACGGAAAACCGTGGTGTAGACGAAAAGCCAGAGTCTCAAATTTTGGTGCCCTTTTCTGTTTTACACACAGTCACGGCAGATACACTGCAGCAAGCGCAGATAGACGAGGGAGCGGCACCTACCAAGTGATATTTAGAACATGCTGTCTGAATATCTTTGAGAAAATCGGATAAAGAGGAACAGAGTCTACCCTCCTGCTGCCTTTCTCGCCACGCGAGGCCCACATGTCACACACACGTACTAGTATCATCGGCTACAAGGACTCCTCTATTCACACATCTGCGTCAAAGGACTGATAAATGGTGGAGGCCGAGTGTTGTTATTTTGCAGCATTACTGATATATTTCCTTTGCTTGCTCCTCTTCTTCAAATACCTGTCGGCGAGACGCTGCTTCCACTATCAAATGAAATATCAAAACATTCCGAAAACTAAGCTGATCGTCACCTAATAGATCCTCAATTCTATTTTCTATTCTTCTATATAATATTCTGCTTAGGTACATGGATGCAAGAGCTGTCGTGCGGGTTGTGTGGTATTTCTTGCTTTTATCTGAGAAAGCTATCTTTCGGATTGAATAGATAAGCTACATGGATGCATGAGCTATCAAGCTGATTGTGCATTAGTTCTCACATTTATCTGTGCAAGATACTCGTACTTTGGGACTGAGTGGATTATACCCGATCGCATGTCTCCTTTCTATTACTGTAGTTTCTGCGCACTAATTTAAATAATTGCACCCTCTCCCCCCCCCCCTCTCCTTCCCAATGATTTTCCAGATTCCGCTGGTAAATTATCTATCACTTCTGCTTTGTTTAATTTCAGCCCTTCCAGCCCTCTGTTCAACTGTGGATCTACGAATGGTTCCCTACTTACCCCAAATTGACACTCATTTCATCTTCTACGTCAACGCGCAGTTCCTCCTCTCTGTAGAAATCTTCAGTATACTCTTCATTCCGATCTGTGTCACCTCTGCATTTAGCAGTGAAATTCCGGTTGCACTCTTAATGTTGAAACTTTTGCTTTTAAATTCTCCGAGAATTGTATTGACTTTTCTGTATCTGTCCTTCAGACAACCATTTTCTTTTCGATTTATTCGTATTTTTCCGACAGATATTTAGGCTAAGCTTTTTTTCGTAGTTCCATTAATTTCAGTTCCAAATGGAGTACTTTACCGTATTATTTTCTATTCCAGCCCTTTTTTTTTTAGACTTCCTGTTTTAATCGATGAGTTGGCGTATTTATTCTGTTGCCCTCAATTTCTTCGCAGCTACGTTTCTGATATGTCACTAGTACAGCAAGTAGGTTAAAATGGACGTAGGATGCAGTAGTTATGCAAGTATGAGGAGACTACACTCAGCTGGCGGCTACACGGGTAGCGGAGGCTGTGTGGCGTGGACTGGGCGGTTTTTTAGGTTAGAAGGCCTCGGGAAAGTACGGGGTGGGCTGCAATCTCAAAGGGTGCATGGCAAATACAGGACGTGCTTGGATCAAGGAGCAGTCGGAATTGTAGTTGTAAATTGTTGTAGTTGTGCTGGGAAAGTCCCTGAGCTTCAAGCGCTAATAGAAAGCACAGAAGCTGAAATCGTTATAGGTACAGAAAGCTGGCTAAAGCCTGAAATAAGTTCTGCAGAAATTTTTACGAAGTCTCAGACGGTGTTCAGGAAAGATAGATTAGGCAGAATTGGTGGTGGAATGTTTGTGTCTGTCAGTAGTGGTTTATCTTGTAGTGAAGTCGAAGTAGATACTCCCTGCGAATTGGTATGGGTGGAGGTTATACTTAACAGCCGAACTAAGTTAATAATTGGCTCCTTCTACCGACACCCAGACTCCGATGATATAGTTGCTGAACAGTTCAGAGAAAATTTGAGTCTCTTAACAAATAAATACCCCACTCATACGGTTGTAGTTGCTGGGGACTTCAACCTTCCCTCGATATGTTGGCAAAAATACTTGTTCAAAACCGGTGGTAGGCAGAAAACATCTTCCGAGATTGTCCTAAATGCTTTCTCCGAAAATTATTTCGAGCAGTTAGTCCACGAACCCATGCGAATTGTAAATGGTTGCGAAAACACACTTGACCTCTTAGCCACAAACAATCCAGAGCTAATAGAGAGCATCATGACTGATACAGGGATTAGTGATCACAAGGTCGTTGTAGCTAGGCTCAATGCCGTTTGTTCCAAATCCACCAGAAACAAATGCAAAATAATTTTATTTAAAAAAGCGGATAAAGTGTCACTAGAAGCCTTCCTAAGAGACAATCTCCATCCCTTCCGAACTGACTATGCAAATGTAGACGAGATGTGGCTCGAATTCAAAGATGTAGTAGCAACAGCAATTGAGAGATTCATACCTCATAAATTGGTAAGAGATGGAACTGATCCCCTATGGTACACAAAACAGGTCCGAACGCTGTTGCAGAGGCAACGGAAAAAGCATGCGAAGTTCAGAAGAACGCGAAATCCCGAAGATTGGCTAAAATTTATAGACGCGCGAAATTTGGCACAGACTTCAATGTGAGACGCCTTTAATAGGTTCCACAACGAAACATTGCCTCGAAATTTGGTAGAAAATCCGTCAATACCTTCGCTGCGCAGTGCCGATGGTACTGTTACCGACGTCTGTGCCGCTAAAGCGGAGTTATTGAACGCAGTTTTCCGAAATTCCTTCACCAGGGAAGACGAATGGAATATTCCAGAATTTGAAACACGAACAGCTGCTAGCATGAGTTTCTTAGAAGTAGATACCTTAGGGGTTGCGAAGCAACTCAAATCGCTTGATACGGGCAAGTCTTCTGGTCCAGATTGTATACCGATTAGGTTCCTTTCAGATTACGCTGATACAATAGCTCCCTACTTAGCAATCATATACAACCGCTCGCTCACCGATAGATGTGTACCTACAGATTGGAAAATTGCGCAGGTCGCACCAGTGTTTAAGAAGGGTAGTAGGAGTAATCCATCGAACTACACACCTATATCATTGATGTCGGTTTGCAGTAGGGTTTTGGAGCATATACTGTATTCAAACATTATGAATCACCTCGAAGGGAACGATCTATTGATACGTAATCAGCATGGTTGCAGAAAACATCGTTCTTGTGCAACGCAGGTAGCTCTTTATTCGCACGAAGTAATGGCCGCTATCGACAGGGGATCTCAGGTTGATTCTGTATTTCTGGATTTCCGGAAAGCTTTTGACACCGTTCCTCACAAGCGACTTCTAATCAAGCTGCGGGCCTATGGGGTATCG
This sequence comes from Schistocerca piceifrons, assembly GCF_021461385.2. Classification (NCBI taxonomy): domain Eukaryota; kingdom Metazoa; phylum Arthropoda; class Insecta; order Orthoptera; family Acrididae; genus Schistocerca; species Schistocerca piceifrons. The sequence goes on from NC_060138.1 coordinate 297,652,217, forward strand.
TCTTAGTTGTGCGACTGGATTCGTGATTTCCTGTCAGGAAGGTCGCAGTTCGTAGTAATAGACGGCAAATCATCGAGTAAAACTGAAGTGACATCAGGTGTTCCCCAGGGAAGTGTCCTGGGACCTCTGCTGTTCCTGATCTATATAAATGACCTGGGTGACAATCTGAGCAGTTCTCTTAGGTAGTTCGCAGATGATGCTGTAATTTACCGTCTAGTAAGGTCATCCGAAGACCAGTATCAGTTGCAAAGCGATTTAGAAAAGATTGCTGTATGGTGTGGCAGGGCCGGCCGTTGTGGCCGTGCGGTTCTAGGCGCTTCAGTCTGGAACCGCGTGACCGCTACGGTCGCAGGTTCGAATATTGCCTCAGGCATGGATGTGTGTGATGTCCTTAGGTTAGTTAGATTTAAGTAGTTCTGGGTTCTAGGGGACTGATGACCACAGCAGTTAAGTCCCATAGTGCTCAGAGCCATTTGAACCATTTTTTTTTTTTTTTTTTTTTTTTTTTTTGGTGTGGCAGGTGGCAGTTGACGCTAAATAACGAAAAGTGTGAGATGATCCACATGAGTTTCAAAAGAAATCCGTTGGAATTCGATTACTCGATAAATAGTACAATTCGACTAAGTACCTGGGTGTTAAAATTACGAAAAAACTTCAGTTGGAAAGACCACATAGATGATATTGTGGGGAAGGCGAGCCAAAGGTTGCGTTTCATTGGTAGGACACTTAGAAGATGCAACAAGTCCACTAAAGAGACAGCTTACACCACACTCGTTCGTCCTCTGTTAGAATATTGCTGCGCGGTGTGGGATCCTTACCAGGTGGGATTGACGGAGGACATCGAAAGGGTGCAAAAAAGGGCAGCTCGTTTTGTATTATGACGTAATAGGGGAGAGATTGTGGCAGATATGATACGCGAGTTGGGATGGAAGTCATTAAAGCAAAGACGTTTTTCGTCGCGGCGAGATCTATTTACGAAATTTCAGTCACCAACTTTCTCTTCCGAATGCGAAAATATTTTGTTGAGCCCACCCTACATAGGTAGGAATGATCATCAAAATAAAATAAGAGAAATCAGAGCTTGAACAGAAAGGTTTAGGTGTTCGTTTTTCACGCGCGCTGTTCGGGAGTGGAATGGTAGAGAGATAGTATGATTGTGGTTCGATGAACCCTCTGCCAAGCACTTAAATGTGAATTGCAGAGTAGTCATGTAGATGTAGATGTAGATGCACAGGTTAGGCTGACGTGGAGCGCTGCATTGCATCAAGCCATTATTTCGGACTATAGAGACGACGACGACGACGACGACGACAACTGCTGCTACTACTGCTACAACTATTACTACTACCAACAGCGCCACCATCATCACCTTGGAGAGGATTTTCATCAATAATAAAGGGAACATGTGGTCTTGAAGCGGCCTCATGCACTAATTTACGCCTTTTACCTTCTTTTGCTCATAAATGTCCAGCAGCGATTTAGTATAGCTGAGAAAGCAGCGACCCTCTCGTGTTTTTGCAAAGAATCAGTTTCCCCTATCGATTTTGTGTTTATTAACAGCCAGTGAAAAGGGAAGAAGAGTATAGTAGTTTGATGGCAGTTATTTGTTAATGCAGCGTACAGAACAATTTTTTGGCTTGTACTGCTGTCTGTAAAACACACCTTGGCACGTTCTGCATCCAAGAAGGTTCTTCCTGTAGACCACAAAGTATGAACCAACTGAGGCACTGAGGACCGTAAGGGCCCAAAGCATGGAAACTAAGTTTTCACAGAAATACATGCTTGTGAAAACCAAATTTATAGACAGACTACCGGTCTCATAACTTTGAATTGTTTTTTAACCAAGTCTCAGCCTCCTAAACTTCCGATGAGAAAAGTATGAACCCACGTTATGTTATGAAATATTAATATTCAAATTTATGTTCATTATTAATGTTAATTCATAAAATTTTCATACATAGGTAAGTTACAATACCGTCTTTTGGCAGTTGTTAAATGTATAATTAATGTGAAACTAGAATCATAACATAAAGAATAGTTACTAAATGAAGACACACACAATTTTGACCTAAGGCAACGTTTTGTAATCCCCGCTAATCGTCATTCTCATGAAGTCTATTCTGTGAGTTGGGGTTCAGATAAAACTGCCCATAAAGACTTAACTCCGTCCGAACAGGCCTTGGAAGGCCCCAAAGGTACCGACCGGCAGCCGTGTCATCCTCAGCCCACAGGCGTCACTGGATGCGGATATGGAGGGGAATGGGGTCAGCACACCGCTCTCCCGTCCGTATGTCAGTTTACGAGACCGGAACCGCTGCTTCTCAATCAAGTAGCTCCTCAGTTTTCCTCACAACGGTTGAGTGCACCCCGCTTGATAACAGCGCTCGGCAGACAGGATGGTCACCCATCCAAGTGCTATCCCAGCCCGATAGCTCTTATCTTCGGTGATCTGACGGGAACCGGTGTAAAACTGCAAATAGACCTCCGAATATGAAGTATTAGCACTGTGTAATGATATGACACTAAATTAGATAGATAACAATTGAGCGACGCAGGACAACAAAATTGTGCTTTGTGCTTTGGGCCCATATGGAAATGAATATCTGAGAAATCGGTGAGACAACTTTTCATGAATGTTCATACATACAGTATGGGCCTACAGATATAAACTGACGTAAAAAATCGGAACACCAAGAAGGAGTTGTGCGACATAGGCGAAAGTTGATAGGCGTGTTTCTGCACTTGAAAGATCATGTCTATCCAGTAGCTAAGACTAGAGCTAGTAGCGTCACTATGAGGGAGCCAACAAGATTTGCTTTAAGTACACGCAGTAACGATCGTGAGCGTTAGCTGCCTTTGAGGCTAGACGTGGTGAGTTGAGTTTAGCCAAGAATGCCTTTAAGGCGACAAAGACACCATTATCAATAGCTCATTGAGTTTGAACGAGATCGTTTAATGGGACTATGAGAAGGTGCATGTTCTTTCCGCTGGCAGCGGTGGTCACGAGAATGTAGTTACAAGAAGATCGGGCTCCAGAGGCCATGTGGCACTACCGAGATGGAAGACCATCGTGTTCGGCGTATGGCTCTAGTGCATCGTACTGCATCTGCAGCAGCAATCTCAGCAGCAGCTGGCACCATAGTGACACAACGAACTGAAGCCAACCGGCTACTTCATGGACGGCTCCGAATCAGACGCCCTCTATCTTGCGTTCCACAGGCCCCAAATCACCGTCGTATGCGACTTCAATGGTGTCAAGCGATAGCTCATTGGGATGCAGGGTGGGGGTCTGTTGTTTTTTCTGACATCTGGTTCTGCCTTATTGCTACTGATGACCGTGGTTGGTGTCTGCATTATAGACACACTGGACCTACACCTGGATTTATGGTCTGGGGTGCGATTTCGAATGACAGCAGTAGCACTCTAGTTGTTACCCCACGCACCCTGACTGCAAATTTGTACATCAGACTGGTGATACGAAATGTTGTGCTGCCAGTCATGTACAACATTCCAGGGGGTGTTATCCAACAGGATAACACTGCCCACATACCGCTGTTGTAACGAGCACCAGACGTGTCTCCAGTCGAGCACATTCTGGACGTCATCGGACAACAACCCCAGTGATATCCAAAAACAGCATAAACCGTCCCCATATTATCCAACCAAGTGCAACAGGCATGGAAATCTATCCCATGAACTGTCATCCGGCATACGTATAATACAATAGATGCCCATTTGCGTGCCTGCGTTCAACATTCTGGCGGTTACACCGGTTATTAATGCACCAGCATTTCACATTTGTAGTGGTCTATCTCACGCTTACCTGTGATCTTGCTATATTAATCACTTACGTATGTTACCTGGACAAATGTATTTCCGAAATGCCATTACTCTACATTAATCACTTTGTGGTGTTGCGATTTCTTTTCCGTCGGAGTATATAAAGCTGGATCACTATAAGATCAAAGAGTGTCACGAGCATGCTACTTGCTGCAACCTAAAAATCGATGACGATTTTTTTTTTTTTTTTTTTTGGCTTCTCGGCGCCGTAACTCAATTCTAGGACTGTTGCTCTACCGAACTTTATCTACAAATGTTTACAAAATCTGCAAAAACCGTAAACCGTTCCAATAACTTGCCGTTCGACTTATCATAGCTCTTGATATTCTGATGTTTTTCATTGGGATTTAGGGGGCAGAACAGATGAGGTCATAAGGCGCAAATAGTGGCTTAAAACGGGGCGTTTACTAGGCAGAGCATTCTCTGGTTCAAATGAGTGGACACATAGAGTCTAAATGGCATTAGTAGGTGGGTAAAAACACAATGAAAAGTCATGGTGAGCCTGTGACGCTAGTTAGGAGGCATACAAACACAGTAGAAAGGTAAAGTGAGAAATCACAACTCTGTTCGGTAAGTTTCTAGAACAGCTGATGTCCATGGCCAAAATTTAAATCTTTTTCGGCATGTCCCTACGGGAGAACGCACATAATTCAGCATTTATAAGGACAGTCCTGTGTTCACATTTGCATTGTTCAAGCCGAGGAAGTTCGCTTTAAACAAAGTGTTTTTGTCCATCACACTAGTTTTACTCGTAATAATGTGTTTCTGTTACTGGTGTGGGTAAAAACCGGATATAATATACACTACTGGCCATTAAAATTGCTACACCACGAAGATGACGTGCTATAGACGCGAAATTTAACCGACAGGAAGAAGATGCTGTGATATGCAAATGTTTAGCTTTTCAGAGCATTCGCACAAGGCTGGCGCCGGTGGCGACACCTGCAACGTGCTGACATAAGTTTCCAACCGATTTCTCATACACAAACAGCAGTTGACCGACGATGCCTAGTAAACGTTGTTGTGATGCCTCGTGTAAGGAGGAGAAATGCGTACCATCACGTTTCCGACTTTGATAAAGGTCGGATTGTAGCCTATGGCGATTGCGGTTTATGGTATCGCGACATTGCTGCTCGCTTTGGTCGAGATCCAATGACTGTTAGCAGAATATGGAATCGGTGGGTTCAGGAGGGTAATACGGAACGCCGTGCTGGATCCCAACGGCCTCGTATCACTAGCAGTCGAGATGACACGCATCTCATCCGCATGGCTGTAGCGGATCGTGCAACCACGTCTCGATCCCTGAGTCAACAGATGGGCACGTTTGCAAAACAACAACCATCTGCACGAACAGTTCGACGACATTTGCAGCAGCATGGACTATCAGCTCGGAGACCATGGCTACGGTTACCCTTGACGCTGCATCACAGACAGGAGCGCCTGCGATGGTGTACTCAACGACGAACCTGGGTGCACGAATGGCAAAACGTCATTTTTTCGCATGAATCCAGGTTCTGTTTACAGCATCATTCTGGTCGCATCCGTGTTTGGCGACATCGCTGTGAACGGACATTGGAAGCGTGTATTCGTCATCGCCGTACTGGCGTATCACCCGGCGTGATGGTATGGGGTGCCATTGGTTACATGTCTCGGTCACCTCTTGTTCGCATTGACGGCACTTTGAACAGTGGACGCTACATTTCAGGTGTATTACGACACGTGGCTGTACCCTTCATTCGATCCCTGAAAAACCCTACATTTCAGCAGGATAATGCACGACCGCATGTTGCAGGTCCTGTACGGGCCTTTCTGGATACAGAAAATGTTCGACTGCTGCCCTGGCCAGCACATTCTCCAGATCTCTCACCAATTGAAAACGTCTGGTCAATGGTGGCCGAGCAACTGGCTCGTCACAATACGCCAGTCACTACTTTTGATGAGCTGTGGTATCGTGTTGAAGCTGCATGGGCAGCTATACCTGTACACGCCATCCAAGCTCTGTTTGACTCAATGTCCAGGCGTATCAAGGCCGTTATTACGGCCAGAGGTGGTTGTTCTGGATACTGATTTCTCAGGATCTATGCACCCAAATTGCGTGAAAATGTAATCACATGTCAGTTCTAGTACAATATATTTGTCCAATAAATACCCGTTTATCATCTGCATTTTTCCTTGGTGTAGCAATTTTAATGGCCAGTAGTATAGAAGGAAAAATGAGTCTGAAAAAATTTTATCTGATGTCAGGTGAATCGGGGAATACAGTCCATTAATTTTTGGCTGAAATTTCTCGGTTCCTCTCAAGAATCGACGTATCTCCTGAAGCTTCGAATAGTTGATGTTACATACATGTATTGAAGAGTATAGAGTCAGAAAAATGATACTGGTTTAGAAAGTGACGCATCGTCAGTGGTTTGTTGCGGTGCGAGAAAATTGGTGTCGAATCGCCTCTTAACAGATGGCGATGGGTGAAAAGACAGTGTCTTGTACCTAGTCTACCAAAAATTAACCGCTCGCCACGAGATGGACGAGAAGACGTCTCCCAAGCCGTGAGACAGGAGGGTAAGATTAATAAGCTGCGACATTGTCGCGAATAAATATAATATTTTAATATTATCCTGTGCACTATCACAGGTGTTTATTACTTATGTCATTATCTAGAATGGTGGCACTAGAGCATATGTCAACTACTGTCTCTTAACTCTTCCTCTTTTTAACAATCTTACTTTTGTCGTGTTCTATTTCATTGCTTTCTACTACTGTAGTGCCTTTTTTATACGTTATAAGCTCATTACAAACTTCAACTATTGTAACCCCCTTGATTTTCGCTGTTCAATTAATTATTGAAAACCAGTGTATGCCGAAATTAGCGATATCTGGTGAGCTTACAACACAAACATCTTGTGGCTACTGTACGGCAGCTTGTTTTGAACAGTAGTGCTACTGACAACATGACTCGTGCGTATGATGTTATTTATATATACTTGACGATGCTGGTGCTGATGCTGCATTTAACATTTGACGATGCCACTATGGCTGCTGTATATTAGGACTTTGTTTTTATAAAACAGGTATATACTTTAAAACCGGTATATACTTTTTAAGTGCGCAAATGCATGTATGTCAGCAGTACTTTTCATTATGGTCTATTTTTTGTTTTTAAGCTGTAGACAATCTGCGAGTGTATTTATGTTTTTCCCATTTTTTGCTGCAGATCTGATGATGGGCATTACAGACGGAAACCGGTAATCTGTTAACAAAAAAATTTGTAACCATAGACGTAAATTAAAGGAAACTTAGGGTAAGATTAAGCTCCCTGAGCTTGTTCCCATGGTGAGATGATTAGTGTTCTTGCCAGTGTGGTATGGATAGCAACGCCGAAATCGTGTAAGGAGATAGAGGTGCTAAACGGCCTGAATAGTAGAATTGCTACGGATTGTCTATACCTGAGAAGGGGAGGCCGCCAATTGTGAAATTCAGATTCGATTAGTACTGCGCATGATAAAAGCTCATGGCCAGAGGTGTAATGTGGCAAAGCACCAAGATGCACTTCTCAGCCGTTGTCGAGTAAATCGACAGTTAAAAGAAACCGTTGCCGTGAAATACTCTCTACGATTAATCATTTTCTACAGCATCGTGGCGCAGCGGTAAGCGCTCGGGTTCGTAATCCGAAGGTCGCCGGATCGAATCTCGCGCGATGCAACCCTCTTTTTTTTTTAGTATTTGTTTTTTGTAATTCAAATGTGTGTGTGTATACACACACACACACACACACACACACACATATATATATATATATATATATATATATATATATATATATATATATATATATATATATATATATATATATATATATATATATTCCCGGCAATCAGTTGCAACAATTATGCATATAATAAGTTGTTGAAAGTCGTTAGTCGTGGAAAAACTGGCGACTTAGAACATCATTATGTTTTCCGCAAACAAAGTTGTATTTCACAAATGTTATTAATTGTCTTCATAATGTTAACCACGTATAGTTAACGGAAGACGTGGAAACGATATTCCAAAACGAATACGTATAGCGTAAGTCAAACGTTTTAATTAGAATAGAAATCCCACGAACACAAATTTGCTGTGGCAGGCATGAAATATTAACTCCGATACTCGCTCGTTACACTTGAAGGACAGATGTTGAATGGGCCGAAACGAGCCGCCGCATAACAGCGTAGTTGCCTGCTAACTTCGAAAGAAGGTAGATGCGGTCCCTAGCGCAACTTATAACATCGTCGAAAACCAGTGCGGACGTGAGAGCTTTGGTACACCCTGTTAAACAAACGGAAAAATGGAGGCGGTACAATTGGAGAGCGATCCGCCTTCACCAACATGCATAAGCAATTCATTAATATATATATATATATATATATATATATATATATATATATATATATATATGTTTGAATTACAAAAAACTAATAATAAAAAAAGTGGCATGGCGCGAGATTCGATCCGGCGACCTTCGGATTACGAACTCGGGCGCTTACCGCTGCGCCACGACGCTGTAGAACATGGTTATTCGTAGAGAGTATTTCACCGCAACGGTTTCTTTTAACTGTCGATTTTCTCGACAACGACTGACAAGTGCATCTTGGTGCTTTGCCACATTACACCTGTGGCCATGAGCTTTTATCATGCGCAGTATGATTCGAATCTGAATTTCACAATTGGCGGCCTCCCCTTGTGAGTATTCGCTGCCACAACCGTGCACGAATCTAATTTCCCCGGTCGCAACTGACGCTGTTGAAAGGAACTTTCGCTCTACATCTAGTAAATCACTCTTTGCTGATAGGCCAACACTAGGAAACGTCTTCGCAAAAAATGTCCCGTTACTACTATACTTCATTCAAGAGAACATATCTCGCGACGCAGTTAATGAAGTCTTTATTATAGAAAAATAATAAGCGATAATGGGAAGGTTTACACTGTCACAGAATGATGTCCTATTTTGCATCATTGGCTCGTGAAATGTCGTGAGAAACAAATAAAGCATGTATTTCCGCAGTTCGAGCAAAAGTGGCGGTTCACGATGCACGTATGACGTTCACATTCTTCAAGTACCTACATTCTGTGACGAATCACAGAACCTTGTAGCTGGGGACAGGAGGGCTCGTAAGCAACTCCGTAATGAGTTGCGAGCGTATCAGCTAACTGTACTCATGTTTACACCCGTATGTCCGAACCGTTAGACGCGAGAGTAACCTTGGCACAGATGTTACATGTCGGACATGGAAAATCACGACTTGCGAAACGTCTTACACGCCACGTAAAGGTCGGGAAAGCGCACATCGTTCAGTATTTATGACGACAGTCTTATGTTCGCATTTGCACTTGCGCAACCCAAGGAAGTTCGCTCGTTGTAATGTGTTTCTGTTATTTCTCTGAGGTAGACCTGACTTAATCTGGAAGAAAAAATGACTCTGATAAACTTTTATCTCTTGCCAGGCGAATTGGGGAAAAAGTCCATTAATTTTTGGCTGATACTTCTAGGTAGCTCTCAAGAATCGGCGTATCAACGTGCAAGATGATCACTGCTGACTAACAGAGCAATAAGATAGTGTTGCAACCATTGTGTCTCGATGAAGGATAAGATAAGTCTGCACGGCGCTTCAAATCCCCGTTCGACCAGCGAGATTGACGTTTTCCCCGTTTTCTCTAACTCGCTTGAAGTGAAGCGTGGTTCGTTCGAATGGGCGCAGCCAATTTCCTTCCCCATCCATCGTCAATCCGACTTCGTGTTCCGTCCGCCGTGACCTCTTCATCGATTGAACATTAAACCCTATTTTCTTCTTTTTTTTTCCATTGTGAATTTGATTACTCACAAGGCATCTCATGACTAGCATACGATTCAGAATTCCCGATGTATACCAGGAAACGAGCTAATGGGGACGTTATTACATGGAGCGGAGTATGCACTTTACAGAATTATGCCGGAAGGAACATGCAAGGAGATAGTGTAGTAACTATCCTGATGAGTCGGTGGTGGCAGTCCTCAGAGAGCGCCCTAGAAATTATGCTTGAAGACGGCTCTGTCGGCACGAGGAAAACTACATCTGAGACAGAGATATAAAAATCAAACCAATACCATAGTAATCAATAAGCGCTGCTCGTCAATTTCTCTAATTCTCGTTGGATGGCACCGTTTGTCCCTATTGCTTCCTGCCCGATGATATACAAAGTAAAACTATTGTGTAAAATGAGCAATATATATATATATATATATATATATATATATATATATATATATATATATATATGAAGCGGGAAACTACAGACTGATAACAATATCTGTATATTACAGACAGCCTTAAAACATCTAATAACAAATTACCTTCAAAAATTCTCTCTCTTCTCTGTAAATCAACACGGGTTTCGCGGAGGTATGAGTAGAGAAACAGCTACTACTCAATTCATTGAAAATATTGTAATGGGACCATACAACTATACGATACAATACAGCAATACAATAGTCTTATCCATAGCATTCCTTCCTATCCAACATGATATGTTGCTAGCTAAATTAGAACATTCAAAACCATAATATTGTTTCAGACTGTACCTACAGGGGCACCATAGAACAGTGTCCAAGGACTCTGTCATTTCTTTTTTATGTAAAAGACATCAACTAAATGTAGCCATTACAGGAAAGCGAAGTCACATCACGGCCTGCACCTCAGTATTTAAAATAAACAGACTAAGAGGGAAGCTACAACCAAATGCACATAGGTGTGCATGTTGACGAAAATTTAGACTGGAAAGCTCACATCCGCTAGCTCACTAATAACCTGAGCTCTGCTCCTTTTGTGTTATGTATAATTCGTGTCGTGTGGGTAGTAGACAGTGTAGCAGAACTTTCTACTTCGACCTTCTGTTGTCATAATAAGACAAACTTGAAAACCATCTTCACTATACAAAAAAAATGAGGTGTCAAACTAATTACCAACAGTTCAAGACTAACATTCACAACAAGAGCCAAATATTCTACCCTTGCCACGCCTCTACAGCGTGTTCGGAAATTCCCGTTACAAACTTCTAGGACTTGTAGAGAGGAATGAGTACATAACATTTAGAATAGAAATCCATGCCCGGAAATGTTTAAATCATCCACTTCCGCTCGAAGAATTGAATTAGGCGCAAGGCAGAACAATTATCAGGTAACAATTAGAAAGGAAGCATAACGAAACATCCATTTATCACTTAAGCACATTTATTTGTATTCACACTTGAACATTGGGTGTTAACATTATTCCAAAACAAAAAAAGAACCCAACATACTGCAAATACAGAATAGTATTGATGCATTACAACAGCGGCTCTATGTGGCGACCCACCAACGTTGTTACACACATTGTACCTGCGAAGCATGTTCTGGTACACACCCTCCATCTCACCTTGTGTCTCATCAGTTTATAGTGCAGCGGCCACAATTCGTGCCAGCAGATCTTCCTCTGTCTCTACACGAGCCTCGTAAATTAAACGTTGCATATGGCCCCACAAGAAGCAGTACACGTCGTCCTGTCTACCCTATTACATACCAGTACAGTTAACTCTGACGCGTTACACGCCTGAATTGAAACCATCGGAGAACGGGAACGGTACGTTTGCGGACATGGTTTCCTATTCGAAATATTACACATGGTCTAGAAGTGTGTTACCTGATTTCCGAGCACCCTGTATATACAAACGAGAGTAATTAATATAAAAAGGTACATTTACAGTATCAAAACTCATTCAGATCTTCATTATTACATTACAAGAAAGTGCAATGACATCGGCATAAAAAGAATAAATAAAGCTTTAGCACAAATACAAACAAACATTCAGAGAACAGGATTGTACAACAAATTTCGGGAGCAGAATAAAAGAAATTTTGAAAAAAATCTTCATTTAAGAAAGTAATATTAAAACGTTTGATAAGCGGCAGCTGTCATAGCGTAAATGAATACCTGAAATAAATTCATTGTAAAATAACCATATTCATTTACTATATATCAGTAGTGTCTTTAATAAAGTGCTTACCTTAAAGTAAATGATTATTTTGAACAAATATGTTAGAATTCAGAGTTTATTTGTGCTTAAATACCAAATGCATTCATTCCATGTAAAATACCCTGCTCATACATTTTTGTAAATCATGGTCATATAGCCTACGCAGTCTTGATAGCCGTATTGCGCACTGTAATGTGTAGCGTGCTATACATCCTTGTATTTTCTGTGCTATGTATTTTCTGACGAAATCCGCTGCCATTACTACTACTAGTAATAATCTGCTGTTTTGTCCTGCGTAAAAAGATGGTAAATGGCGTACATATCTACTGTAGAACTGTCCGAATTCATGGACATATTTTTATGAAACTAGCATTTCCATTTCTACGAAACTAAATGTCACAAACAAAAGGACAAGTGGAAATCGAAAAGTATTTTCATTATCCGTTCTCGAGACATTTCGTGGCAGCCATGTGGTAATTAGGCGGGAAACGAAATACGAGCATCTGCGGGTGACACGTTCAGACAGTATACAGATCTCTGCATCTTTACCATCACCTAACCACGCTATAAATCGTACATTGCTCGATTAAGAGAAATGCTGTGAGATGGTTTGTGCCACACTACTTACTGGCTACCACATTTTAAGTAGCTCTATCTTATATCTGACAGTAGAGCATCTGTCAGATTTCTATTTGATCTACCTTCTGTTTTATCTGATAATGTCATGAATGTGATAAGAATTCTAGCGTCTAAATGATCAGTGAGAAGGTTCTAGTACATACTCAGTGACGCTGGCTTCTACAGATTTTTTAAAATAATCTCCCAGATATACTGTTCTGATTTTTTTAATTTCTGTGCTAATCAGTTAATTTTATTCAAATTTTGTGAAGTTCCAATACAGAAAGGTTTCAATTTTGGGTGGTGGAATGTGATTGATCAGGGCATGTGGGGTTTGTCAACGGAGGTGATGTGTTCTGACCGTACAGTTTTAAACGTCCTAAGCGACATTAAGTTCATATTATTGTTTTACTACTAGCAGTGTCAAATTTATGCCTATAATATAGATGACAATATCTAGCCCGAATCAGCTCCCCTCACTATATCTCATCTCCATTCACTGAGGATCGTCACCTGCGATCAAACTCGAACCTCTCGCCGTCACATATTTGCTCTGGTGATTCGTGTGTCTCTGTTTTGTTACTTAAAAACGGCTGCTATCAACAATGAACTTCACGGAATGAGATGATGTTCATTCACTCAAACCAAAACATGGTTATGACAATCTGTAGAGATATGAAATGAAATGATCACATAAGACCAGTCCTAGCTAAAGCAAGTGGCAGATTTTGGTTCGTTAAAAGGGCACTGAGAAAATACAGTAATTCTATGAAGAAGATTGCCTAAAAGATACTACTGTGATCCATTTCATAAAGTTGCTCAAGTGTGCGGGATCCATATCAGATAGGATATTGAAGGTAAGCATACCAAGTTTCAAGAACCAGTGGTACCTGAGGGATCTAGGAATATACTACAATCCCCTGCGTTTCGCTCCCGTAGGCCCCGCGAAAACAAAATTAGACTAATTACAACATGTACAGGGGCGTTCAAGCAGTCATTCTTCCCACGCTCCACGCGTGAATAGAAAGGGGAGTATACTCCAACAAGCACCTCACAAAAGTTTTCATAATACACATGTAGACGTAAAGAAGCTGCTGACATAACATGCAACTTGCGTTGGAAATGCGATTTAAACGAAACGACGTGAGAGTGAAAACAATGTCTGAATTGGCAGTTGTGTTGCTGTAGAATGGGGTACTCACCTACCGTTACAATTTGTCGTTAAGTTCAGTTTTTTTGTCCTTTAAATATAATTGCATATCTCGACTGCCTGGCAATCTTACTGCGTTCCATGTCGATGAAATGCCGCCGTCGTTACATTCAGGTTAAGCATATCCCGAAGATGAGGACGGTACGACTACATGTACGTCAACAATAATTTATTTGAAAAGGCCACATTCTTTATTCCAAGACAGTGCAAAATTTATTACAATGTTAAATCATTATTTTACTTATTTTACCACCCAAAATGAAACATGAGGCTATATCTATAAATACCTACCATACGCAAATTGTTAATAGTCAAATATCACGCATCCTCTCTGATCTACGTTTATCATACAGATGGTTCAGTTTAAATGAAATTCTGTGCCACGTAAAATATACTTATGGCAAAAAGTACACCTGACGGCATTCCCATTTACATTTAAAGCGTTCTTTTTGTATATTAATCATATTTGCATCTGTCTGAAGCTAATGTTATTTTCCACGGAGGTAAAAAAAAAGAATGGATGTAGTGGCTCTATAAGCTTACGCTGCACGTTGTTTAGAAGCCAGAGTGGGTGGGACCCGCTGCCATCTTGCGTAGCCCAGAACATCAGCAGACAACTGTTTACGACTGTTTCTTGTTCATTATTTCTTTCGTGTGCATGCAACACCTATTTTAAATACTAATAATTACAGTGCTCACATGAATAACATAGTGTAAGGAAGGCAATTTCGAACGTTTCTGTCCTTAAATGCGTGTTTGCTCAAGTAATACATTTGGCCTCGTTAATGTAACTTGTTTATGTTGATGTATTTCGAATAACCAAGAAGAGAAGGATGTGGTGTGAAAAGCATGCTTTTGTAATTCATTTAATTCCACTTTTACTGTATTTGCATTTATAGCAAATGAAGCTAAACTGTAAAACCAATGCTTGTTTGCTTACTGGTACTGCTTCTTGTTCGTTACATTTTTTGCTTTCAACTCGAATGTAAAACATTTTTAATGTTCACGTTTGCAAAAAAAAACTTACCTATGTGTTCTTTGCTAGCCCGTAAACGTGTGCAATGAGGAAAGAAGCAAGGCAAGCTATCGTATCTTGTGCATGTCAACAAGAGTGAACGATTATTGAAATGTCATAGAGCTACGTAGAGTTAGACCTCCATGCAGGATAGAGTTCTTGCGGATTGTCAGTGCATTAGTTTCATTGTAGTTTAAACTTTGAAATCTAACCTATGATGCGTCAATAATGTCTGGCCAATAATAGCAATTTACGAGGTAAAAAAATGTAACAAAATATTTAAACACCTTCCAGCATTGTGATTAAGCGAATGCTTCTCAAGCTCAAGACATCGCAAAATGGATATTTAGCTTTAATATGTACGTAAGTAATCTTTTTTGTAATGAGAGCATAACCAATATAAGATGTAGGCGTACTCTTCCTACAGTAGCCTATTTGCTTCTTTTCCTGGAATGTTTCTCGCTGGTAACTATGTCAGTTTTCCAGTAATAATCAAACATAGCGCAAATGGAATGTACGTCTACGTTGAGCATCTGCTCGATTTTACTTTTGAATTTCATTTTGAAGTTTTCAAATATATAAGCCTTACACCATACTTTGTGATATACCAGTAGTTAGTTACTGAGTTAGTTAGTTTCATGTTACTTGTATTATTTGCACGATAGATCGTAGCGATGTGAAACGAGTCATTATATATTGACATCAATTTTTTTTGTTGTTGTAAAAATGCCTCCATGCTGAGCATTTATTAGCTTTTTTTCGTTTTTTTTAAATTGAAGGCAGACATGTTAGTTAGTAACTTCTACACATCAGTAATAGATAATCTTCTGCGGAACAGGAGGAGTTGTCAAAGAGAACCGTTTTCAGTTACAGATTTTACTTTGCTGTCTGTCTGGCATTTTATATCAATGGGTACGTGAGCGATACTGTTGGTTACAGCGTTGTGAACCCCTGTTTGTGCTACAGACAATCTTAATGTAGCGTAATGAATGTCATTTTTTCCTTGTGGTATTCTTATTATGTACACCGTTGTTTTTGTTGAAGTGCAGTGGATTATTTACAACAAACTTCGTGAGAGAATAACTATACTGTGAAACGGATAGACTGCTACTCACACAATCGAGCAGCGGGCGGGCACGACGAAAAGAGTTTTCATGTAAGTTTTTAGCCAAAGCCATCTTCAGAAAGGAAGAAAAGCACACACACACACACACACACACACACACACACACACACACAGTCGTGTTTTGAGTGGGGACGAGACCGTTAATAGTGGCTCGGATGTCGGAGCGTTTGTAATTTGGAAGGCAATAAAAAACACAGGAAAGTAGAGAAAAACGGACACTGGGTAACGTAAGGAAAATCTAAAGTCGAATGACAGAAATAAGACCAATACAATAAAAATAAACAGTGAAATCATAATTCATGTGTACAAAAGAAAATATTGCTTGAACAGCTCCACTTACGAACGAAATGTGATTCCTTTAAACCTTAGATTACGATCGGATCGATTAGTACACCCGAAAATAACGCAAGCTGGCATTTCTGATGAAACAACTGTGTCTCCACACAATCGAAGCATCCAACACGGGTCAAAACTGGGCAGGGGCACGTCAGAATGACATCACGGAGAAGTATCACCGCAGTAAACTATGTAAATATGAATGCAGTGAATCTAATGTTTTGGGCTTTTTAAGATGACGGACGTCTGTTTCAAGTTTGTGACGTAATGACAAGTCCCTTATTTTTTTTCACCTCCATGGTATTTTCAGACCACAGGGTTTGCCTACTCTCCCCAGAGTGTACATAGTATGTTGAGCGTTGCAATTTCGTGACCATAGTTCACACATCCCCTTTTTTTATTAATTTGTTGTTATTGGCTTTTAGCTTGGTTGCTTTTCAGTCATCAGAAATTAAAGGGATTGACAAATGATAGCAAGATAACATTTGACCTTCTTGATATACATATATATGTCAAAGCATAAGTGTATCTTCAGACAGAAAATGTTTATACACTCCTGGAAATGGAAAAAAGAACACATTGACACCGGTGTGTCAGACCCACCATACTTGCTCCGGACACTGCGAGAGGGCTGTACTAGCAATGATCACACGCACGGCACAGCGGACACACCAGGAACCGCGGTGTTGGCCGTCGAATGGCGCTAGCTGCGCAGCATTTGTGCACCGCCGCCGTCAGTGTCAGCCAGTTTGCCGTGGCATACGGAGCTCCATCGCATTCTTTAACACTGGTAGCATGCCGCGACAGCGTGGACGTGAACCGTATGTGCAGTTGACGGACTTCGAGCGAGGGCGTATAGTGGGCATGCGGGAGGCCGGGTGGACGTACCGCCGAATTGCTCAACACGTGGGGCGTGAGGTCTCCACAGTACATCGATGTTGTCGCCAGTGGTCGGCGGAAGGTGCACGTGCCCGTCGACCTGGGACCGAACCGCAGCGACGCACGGATGCACGCCAAGACCGTAGGATCCTACGCAGTGCCGTAGGAGACCGCACCGCCACTTCCCACCAAATTAGGGACACTGTTGCTCCTGGGGTATCGGCGAGGACCATTCGCAACCGTCTCCATGAAGCTGGGCTACGGTCCCGCACACCGTTAGGCCGTCTTCCGCTCACGCCCCAACATCGTGCAGCCCGCCTCCAGTGGTGTCGCGACAGGCGTGAATGGAGGGACGAATGGAGACGTGTCGTCTTCACCGATGAGAGTCGCTTCTGCCTTGGTGCCAATGATGGTCGTATGCGTGTTTGGCGCCGTGCAGGTGAGCGCCACAATCAGGACTGCATAGGACCGAGGCACACAGGGCCAACACCCGGCATCATGGTGTGGGGAGCGATCTCCTACACTGGCCGTACACCACTGGTGAGCGTCGAAGGGACACTGAATAGTGCACGGTACATCCAAACCGTCATCGAACCCATCGTTCTACCATTCCTAGACCGGCAAGGGAACTTGCTGTTCCAACAGGACAATGCACATCCGCATGTATCCCGTGCCACCCAACGTGCTCTAGAAGGTGTAAGTCAACTACCCTGGCCAGCAAGATCTCCGGATCTGTCCCCCATTGAGCATGTTTGGGACTGGATGAAGCGTCGTCTCACGCGGTCTGCACGTCCAGCACGAACGCTGGTCCAACTGAGGCGCCAGGTGGAAATGGCATGGCAAGCCGTTCCACAGGACTACATCCAGCATCTCTACGATCGTCTCCATGGGAGAATAGCAGCCTGCATTGCTGCGAAAGGTGGATATACACTGTACTAGTGCCGACATTGTGCGTGCTCTGTTGCCTGTGTCTATGTGCCTGTACTTCTGTCAGTGTGATCATGTGATGTATCTGACCACAGGAATGTGTCAATAAAGTTTCCCCTTCCTGGGACAATGAATTCACGGTGTTCTTATTTCAATTTCCAGGAGTGTATATTCACTTGAGCTACTACATACTGTTGACAACCAACCATTCATCTGTATAAAAGCAGTTAATTCACCTTGTGAATCAAGTTCATGGCCACCATTCCTTTTAGATGATGCTTTCTTGTGCTATCAACGTTTGTATATGGCATCATACGCACTCCTGGTTTTAGGTAAGGTGAACAAATCATTTTCGTAAAGTACCGGGACACAACCAGCTGGGTTCCAATGGTCTCTTTCTCTCCTGCCACCCAAAAAATTGCACCCAGATTTTTAAATTTTTAATATTAATGTTTTGTTAATACATGTTTCATATCAGCGCACACTCCGCTGCAGAGTGAAAATCTCATTCTGGAAACATCCCCCAGGCTGTGACTAAGCCATGTCTCCGCAATATCCTTTCTTTCAGGAGTGCTAGTTCTGCAAGGTTCGCAGGAGAGCTCCTGTAAAGTTTGGAAGGTAGGAGACGAGGTACTGGCAGAAGTGAAGCTGTGAGTACCGGACGTGAGTCGTGCTTCGGTAGCTCAGTTGGTAGAGCACTTGCCCGCGACAGGCAAAGGTCCCGAGTTCGAGTCTCGGTCGGGCACACAGTTTTAATCTGCCAGGAAGTTTCATATCAGCGCACACTCCGCTGCAGAGTGAAAATCTCATTCTGAAAATCAACTTGTTTCTCATGACACTGCAATGGAGCTTCGTTTTCGTCATTCCACTTGTGAAGATATACTTTCGGCGAAATTTGTCAATATCCTGAGCTGATCAAAGTGAATGGACTCATCGATTTCAAATCTTTTTCTCCTTCAACTAAGAAACTGTCTATTCAACACATCTCCATTTTGACATTCTCTTCAATAACAGCCCAAGAAACACCGACAATAGTGGTGAATATGAGGTGTTCCAGATAATCTGTGCAAGTGTCATAAAATTTTTCAACTTCCTGTTTAAGGTCCCTTTCTGGTGATTGTGTTATTTCTGCTCTTTTAAGAATAGATTTAACATTAAAAGAAATGAACTGCTGATCTTTTCTCTTAGTAGAAGTTTCAACAGATTTTTTGAGGACATCCTTTTCCTCTATTGCACTTTTCGTGCTCCGTTCAGTTTCCTTTATTCCATACTGACAAGTGCTAAGCTGTCTGTGAATGAACCATATGCAAGATCCACTTTTTGCTGAAAAATTTAACAAGTATTTCGGGGGCTTTGTCGTCATTCAAGGAAAAAATCTTTGAAGAACGCAATGTTGTCTTCACTTTTGTAAATACATTACATTTTCCTTGCTGACGTCGTATTATCTCTAAAAAATGCCAAACATTTATTTCTTTCGAGATCAAACATTTCAATAGTATTCATACAAAACATTGAAATTTCGTCGGGCGTTCCATTAACCAGTGCACTCGCCTGCAATAGGTTGGACTTAATTTTTCCATTAATATCGAAGAAATGAACAACAAACGCAAATATTTTAACAGCTTTATGACTGATGGCATCAGTGGATACTTCATAGAAAGAACACGTTTTGATGTTCTCAGGGCTTTCCCTTAAAATCTTGGGAGCAGTAACTGCTGTTACAAAGACTGATATTTTAGTTCTTGCCGAACTACACTTTTTTACAATAGAAGAATCATCACCTTATTAGTACAATCACTAGACCTAAAGGTCTGATGATGTTTCATCGTGTGGTAGGCTAGAGTAAGTTCGGCTGCTCGAACGTCTTTGTCTTCAGTTGACTGAGATTTTACCAAATAATATTGCAGAGCTTGTAAGTAGGCTGTTTAGGTTTTTTTATTGGTAACGCCACCTCTGTATGAAAATCACTGGCTGTGCTGTGTGCAGTCTGTGGCTAGTTTGCATTGTTGTCTGCCATTGTAGTGTTGGGCAGCGGCAGCTGGATGTGAACAGCGCGTAGCGTTGCGCAGTTGGAGGTGAGCCGCCAGCAGTGGTGGATGTGGGGAGAGAGATGGCGGAGTTTTGAAATTTGTCATGAACTGCTATATTTATATATGATGATATCAAGGTAAATACATTGTTTGTTCTCTATTAATATCTTTCATTTGCTAACTATCCCTATCAGTAGTTAGTGCCTTCCATAGTTTGAATCTTTTATTTAGCTGGCAGTAGTGGCGCTCACTGTATTGCAGTAGCTTGAGCAGAGAAGATTTTTGTGAGGTAAGTGATTTGTGAAAGGTATAGTTTAATGTTAGTCAGGGCCATTCTTTTGTAGGGAATTTTGAAAGTCAGATTGCGTTGCGCTAACAAAATATTGTGCGTCAGTTTAAGCACAGTCTTGTATAATTGTTAAAAAGGGGACGTTTCATATGTCGACCCTTAGCCTAGGATACCTCACTGGAATCTTCTGATTTTTTTCTTGTAGTTTGTGTAATTGGTGTAGCTATTGTTTATTGATAGCGCGTAATGATAGAGAGAATTTCCTTTGTAGTTGTAGTTTTTCATTGTTGTACAGTAAAACAGTTGTGGCATGCATGTAGATTTGCACCAAGTATTTCGCAGCTGCGCTGGCAATTAAGTAGACATTATTTCCATTGCTATGTTATTTTATTTTGCTCTTCAAATTGTGCTTTTCTGTGTTATCGTGTGAAATATTGTGACAATTATGCTCCAAAGTAAACTGAGAAATGACAGTGAAGACGAAGGCAGTGTGTTAGCGCCGCAGAGTAATGAATTAACTAATGTTCAAAGTAGTAATTTGGTAATTGCGCATAGGGAAATGGAGCGGGCGGCAAACAATGGTGTAGACAGTGAAACAGGTAGTGAACAGGGAAACGTTATCGATCGATTGGTCGGCAACAGCTCGCCTCAGGAATCGGGAATGACAGAACACAATATTGCAAATACTGCAGACTCAGGTTTTGGGTTCTCACCGTTTTCTCAAATGAGTCAAGACACATTTTCCGCTTGTCAAAATGTGAATGTTGCCGGTGCAACTTCACTGCCGAAAAGCACTGAGGAACATGTTTCAGACACCAGTGCGTTGTTATTACAATTAATGCAACAAATGGGACAAAAGCTTGAAAAGTTAGACGCAATGGAACAACACCAGAGACAAACACAGCAACAGTTAGACACAGTGGAACAAAATCTCAAAAAGTTAGACACAATGGAACAACACCAGAGACAAACACAGCAACAGTTAGACACAGTGGAACAAAATCTCAAAAAGTTAGACACAATGGAACAAAATCAGAGACAAACACAGCAACAGCTTCAAAAGTTAGACTCATTGGAACAAACTCTTGAACAAACGTGTGAAGATTTAACTACTGAGTTACATCACATTGAATCGAAATGTCAAAAGGTCTGTAATGACGTAAAAACTCAAATTTGTGAGCATTTTCAACCTATTTTTTCGCGGCATGAAAATGCATTACAGAATCACGAAGCAGCCATAAAAGAACTGCAAATTATTGTTCATGAAAATCATGAGACCTTGCAAGCTACATTTGACTCAGTTGCATCTACCGATTCGGTTACGCAACTTGCAAAAACTCAGGAAAACTTTAAGGACACAGTAGATACTCTGAAACTTGGTTCAGAAAAACACACTGAGGAAATAAGTACACTATCGAAGAAAGTAGCCGAACTTTTGGATCAGTTCACTAATTTATCTACGAAGGTAGATGATAATCTGATTGACGCAAGACCGGTAGTCTTTAATGACACAGAAGAGTACGAACAAATTAGGAAATTCAAACAAAATCAGAATCAAATTAATACACAACACCAAAGAGAAATCCGGGAAGTACAAGATCAGCTGACACAGGTAATACAAGAATTATGTATTTCAGAGGATACTCACGCTCCAACATGGGAAGAGGGACTTAGAAATACGGAAAAGCCGCAAAATAATAACACAGGGCATTTCGGAAGTTATGAAAGAAATTGGCAATGTGCACCGAATTTTGAGATGGAACGGCCGACACGACCTAACAATGACCGATATGCGACTCGACGACATGATGATTTTGACTATAAGCTGTTCATTACTACACGTAAATTCAAAACATTTAAGAATTCTGGCAACGACATTCATCCACAAGCATGGCTCCATCAATTCTCTCATTGTTTTCCTCCCAACTGGTCATTGGAGCACAGATTAGAATTTATGTGTGGCTACTTAGAGAATGAACCAGCTGTAAGAATGCGATCGGTCATTCACAATTGCCACAGTGAAGGAGAATTTTACCATGCCTTCCTCTCAGCATATTGGTCTCAAGCCACACAAGACCGAGTAAAACATGGTATCATAATGATGAAACATTTCGAACAATCTGAATTCTCCAGTCTTGTGAAATATTTTGAAGACATGTTGCACAAGAATCAGTACCTGTCAAACCCATACAGCCCCTCAGAACTCATCCGCATTTGCTTAATCAAATTACCTGAATATTTACGACATATTATTTTGGCAGGACGTTGCAAAGACGACATTGAAGCTTTTCAGGGACTGTTACAAGAACTGGAAAGTGACACTGACAGTCGCAGAACGCAGGAGCACAACAATTACAGGTCACATCAGTCGCAATTCCGCGATGAAAGAAATAATAACTGGACACGACAAGGCTATTCTCACAACACAAATCGTGACCGAAACAGACACCACCCGTATTACAACCGTTGGCAGAGTAGTAATAATTACAGGGAAAGATCACCTCTCCGCGGTAGTGACTATCACAGAGACAATCAGAGAAACAGACAATTTGGGAACCAAAATAATTATTATCAAGGGAGACAGAATAACTTCAGACGCAACAGTTCAGCGCGCAGTTACGATTCAGGGAGAAATTCTCCACCACATGACCGACAAGAAAGAAACTGTGTAAACTACCGACATAACGACAGACCTGAATTTTATCAGAACTGGTGGGATTCAAACAGAGCAGGGCACTTTCGACAAGGTGAATTTGTAGAAGCTAGGTCTCCTAATTCCAATAACGACGCGCGCCAACAAAGGAACAGACAATGACTCGCACCGCAGGCAGCCACCTGCGCCGGCTGGCTCAGAGAAAAATAACACAGACGCTAACCTTGAGAAAAGATTTAGTATTCCTTACCGACGTAAAAAAACATGACAATTGCTTTTCAGTTGAAACTCTGTGCACTAGGAAGAGTAAAGGTTTACACCCCATTTCACATGTAAAACCGTTTATTGAAAGATAATCTGCTTTTTAACTTAGTCTTTGTCATAAAATTTTTCGCTTCACATTACTAATATGCTTTGTCAGACTTAGAATCTGTTAACATACAACAATGTTTGAAGTTAAATATCCAATCAAGAACCAAGAGAACTTATTTAAACAGAAATGACGAATGCATTGTTATAGTGAACAGACGTCACAGTGTTATTGTGTGTGTACATTCTTGCTTGTTTGTTGCACGATTACGTAACGACTATAAGGCTCACATACTTAGAACATTTACCAGTACTGCTAATGAGATTTTGATGCAACATTTTGGTTTACTTGAAAATACATTCTGGGTTTAAAGTACTTTCTGTGAGATACCAAAGGACACAGTGGTTAGTTTATGTGACAGCTACACGATGTTATCACGACGCTACTAATGAGTGACAATTTACAATGTTGCTTTTGCAGTGTATCTGTTTTATATCTGCACAGTTTTCTAAATTCTTCTAGGAAGAAAAACATGTTTTAGTAGTAACTTATGTGGTACAGCAACAATGAGACAGCCTTTTTCGTGGCATAACAATACGTTACTGTACAGTACTTTCTTCATCACGCCAATAAGCATAATAACTACGATATCTATACGCAAAGCATTTCACTTTTGTTTGTCATGAGGTAAGTACATTGACTTCTGCAGAACTTAGCTTTCGGAGGACGATAACTACGACACTTCCACAGAGATTATGTTACAAGACGCACAGTTTAGCGCTACAGTACACGTATTTGAGTGATCAATTTTATACTTAAAACATTTATTTTTAAAGATTTTTGAATTACAAAGAAAGTTTTCCGTGATATATTTCATTCCATTGGTGTAATCTGTAACACCTGAGGGTATAATTACATTAATCCTCAGGGGGGTATACGCCTACTTTGTGTACCATGTGTTTGGCAAGCACAAGGAACCCTAGCTAATATGGTATTTGCTTATACAACTTTACACATCGGTACCATATTTCTCTAAAACATAGATTACACAGCGATCTGATCATTTAACTGAGAGATAAACATGTTTTTTACTACGTCAGTGACACATGTTTACGTAATTACACCGTTGGATAACTTCACACTTACGAAATTGTATTTTGTCTGTACTGTGTGAACTCTTCATATTTTTTTCGGAATCATTGTGATACTATGAGAGCTTTGAATGATGTATTTTGTATGGATTCATGATTTTTAAAGTAAGTTTGTGGCAGATGACACCTTTGACATGAGCAGAGAATTTTTTTTAATTATTGGAGGAAGCTACGACGATTTTGAGATTTGACTGAGGTGTTATGATGTTATTTTTACGACGACGATGTGTATTATGCTGCTGAGGTATGTTTATGATTAATAGGCTGATGCTATATGAGTTATTTGATTATGATACTTATCTGTTATGATGCAATATTGAAGAAGTGTCGACGAATAAGGTAAGGAGTAATGAATAGTGGTTAGGGACGCTGACTTGTGAAAAAGGATGTTGGAAACCGAGAATCGTACTTTAAGAGTTATGAAATGTGTGTGTAAATGCGTGACTGTATCACAATGCCGGCGAAAATTTTTTTGGACACTTATATTTATAGGATTTTCTTTCTACAGATTTGCAACGCTAATTCTTGACCTGTGAAATATTTTTATGTGAGACTGTCACTGTAGCGGAAACTGCTGTCGTAAATATTTCCATAAGAAAGTTAAGTGACCACCTGCACGTAATGCGTCGCGGGCACCCACTTGGGCGACAGCCGCCCGAAAAAAAAAAAAAAAAAAAAAAAAAAAAAAAAAAAAAAAAAAAAAAAAAAAAGCCATTAGCCTTTCAGCGGCACAGGTACAAAAAAAAAAGGGGGACGCCATTAACCTCGCTTCTGACATTCCTTTGTAGAAAGCATCGCAAAAACGACACGGTCGAACTTGAAAACATATGATTACACTAGCTCTTAATTTACGATATTTACTGAAATGCCTAATGAAATGACGAGAAATATTTTTACATCTGCACACCTGATTATGACAAGCATCTTTCTACGAGAGTTGAGAGAGTTTCTACTAACTTATGAAATGTCACATGACTATTGAATGATATTTTTATGTTTTGGTTTGCATAATTGCTTATTTCATTTAATATCTGGTTTCCAGCTGTGTTGCAGCATTGGTTTTATAAAATAAACTTAAATGCATCTGCTAATGTGAACACTTTCTGTCACCAGATCTATTAAATAATAATTTTGTGATCCACATTCTTCAAAAAAGGAGCACTTGGAAAGGAAAGAACAATAAGAAGGAACTAGTAACAGTAACACGTAATTTTCTTTTCAAGTACATGGTAATATTTCTTTTTACAATCAGTTGTTGTGGTGCACCACTTTAATTACTTAGACATTAAGATGTGATTATACATTTCCCTTATCTGCATTGTTATCTTTAGTGTACTATTTTTTCTGCTTGAGCTATGTCATGTTTAGATATAAGCTGCTGTTTGCCAGGCATAGTGCTACTGAACTTTAATTTGTGTTACTCTGCTAAGCCAGATTTATTTTTTTGTTGCTGCACATTGGCTCATATTAGTTGTAATGTTGCATTGCTTGGTAATTTAGATTTACTGTAGCTTGCTTTGCAATTTTCCAATTTTTTGGTCATTGCTGTTTGTGTTACTTATTTTGTGCTGCTGCATTGCCTCGTCCCTTAGTTTAGCATCTGAGCTCAGTAGATTTAAGTTAGCTTAAGAGGGGGTAGCCTCTAAGAGAATGAGTTGCGATGAATTGGAAGAAATGCATTGAGAAAACAGGTTTAGGTAGGATTTTCTTGGAAATAAATGTTGAGGTAAGAAATGTGTGAACATATAAATACAGAAAGCATGCTTAGATAGAATTTTTTTTGGTGGAAACAAAGGATGAAATAAGAGGAAAGATATATGAAGTTTTGGGTTGGACTGCAGTACCACATGTTACACTGAAAACGAACCCTGTCCTTTCCTATTGGTGTTATCCCACTATGTGTTTGTGTACCCTTGTGTACTTGTTTTCTTCCTGTCTCTGTGTAATTTCATAGAATTTTTTTCTTCTTTTAATATTAAGCTACATTCACTATGATGAGGAATACTGTTATCCTCGAATATAATTGGCATTAATAATATGTTATTTACTTTGTAAAGATGTTAGATATTATTAATTCTGTTCTGTTTAATGCTCATGTGTGAAGTTGATGTTTCGAAAGTTACTCTGATCTTTTATGTATGTACTTATCTCATAATTCCTGTAACATTGATGTATATGTTAGTTCGATTCTTTTGTAAAGCCTGTACTTCAAATGTTATCTGTATTGTTATGTTCTTTAATGATGTATTCTGTACCTTTGTTATTGTATTCTCATGTTATAAAATTGTAATTGACATCAGTTCATCAAATTAAGTAACTTGTAAGCATTCATTTCACTGCACACATTTCTGTTGGTCATAGTAATGCTCAATATGTAAGAAGTTGGGATTGATAGTGTTTGCACGTGTGTTAATAATTCAGCAAGGGACTGGATAACAGCATTGCTGGTTCTAAGGACAATTCCAAACACTTTGTGAGTGCACAAGTGGTGGTTTATGGACTTGCTATATTCTCTGCAAGACTCTTCGATGGTGATTGTGCACCTGCACAGTCGCAACAGATGGCTGCTGGCCATTTCTACAAGGACTACAGTGGGTCTACACCTTTGCTGACTCACCAGTACCATTATTTCTACAAGGCCTGCAGTGGGTCTGCACCTCTGGTGGCCCACCAATACCCTAATCTCTACCAGGACTACAGTGGGTCTGTTCTGTGATGACCTACCTACCAATATTCTTCAAAACGTCGAATGACTCTGCTGTGGGTTTGCTATGTTGTGGCCCATTACCTGTCTGCATGTCAAGAGTCAGCACTGTCTTTCCGTTGGAAGGACAACACTACTTCTTCAAGACTGCATGGAAATCCACTACTTCTATGTGCATTTTCTTTTACTGCTCAGACTTTGAGAAAAACTCTGCATTTTTACTGTGATGAACAATGTGGACTGTCTTTATGGACTGTGAGAAATTTTTAGCTTTTGACCAACATTGTATCAATAAGTTTGTGCATTTGATTTCTTTGTTATTGTAATTATGAAAATTTTTTTTCAAATCTGTATTGGCCACTGCCCAATCCAATTTGTAAAAATTTTTGTGGGGAGCATGGGGGCTATGTAAGTAGGCTGTTTAGGTTTTTTTATTGGTAACGCCACCTCTGTATGAAAATCACTGGCTGTGCTGTGTGCAGTCTGTGGCTAGTTTGCATTGTTGTCTGCCATTGTAGTGTTGGGCAGCGGCAGCTGGATGTGAACAGCGCATAGCGTTGCGCAGTTGGAGGTGAGCCGCCAGCAGTGGTGGATGTGGGGAGAGAGATGGCGGAGTTTTGAAATTTGTCATGAACTGCTATATTTATATATGATGATATCAAGGTAAATACATTGTTTGTTCTCTATTAATATCTTTCATTTGCTAACTATCCCTATCAGTAGTTAGTGCCTTCCATAGTTTGAATCTTTTATTTAGCTGGCAGTAGTGGCGCTCACTGTATTGCAGTAGCTTGAGCAGAGAAGATTTTTGTGAGGTAAGTGATTTGTGAAAGGTATAGTTTAATGTTAGTCAGGGCCATTCTTTTGTAGGGAATTTTGAAAGTCAGATTGCGTTGCGCTAACAAAATATTGTGTGTCAGTTTAAGCACAGTCTTGTATAATTGTTAAAAAGGGGACGTTTCAAGCTTTACTACAAGTCAGTGCAATAAATGTATTAATGTGTTTCTTTGATTTTATGTCATCCACTTCGCTAGAACGCCCTCCATGACTGATACTAATAAAATACTCTGACAGGGACTTTCTCTGCCTCGTGATGACTGGGTGTTGTGTGCTGTCCTTAGGTTAGTTAGGTTTAAGTAGTTCTAAGTTCTAGGGGACTGATGACCATAGATGTTAAGTCACATAGAGCCAAAATACACTGACAGAAAAAAACCGCAAGACCAAGGAGTTGTGCGACATAAATAAAATTGGTAGCCATGTTTCTACATCTGAAGGATGATGTATATTCAGATTTCGCGACAGTCGCATAAGGTTTGCTTTAAATAGGCGCTGTAATGGGTTTCGAGCGTTAGTTACCTTTGATAGTGGACGTGGTGAGTTGATGTTAGTCAAGAGTGCCTTTAAGGCAACAAAGACGCCATTATTAACACCTCTCTGTGTTTGAACGAGGTCGTGTAGTAGATCCTGAACGTTCCTTCCGCGATGTTAAGAAAGACTTGGTAGGAATGTAGCCACTGTACATGACTGCTGGCAGCAGAGATCATGAAAATGTATTCAAGGACAGCTCCGAGCCAGACGTCATGTATCTTGTATTTCAGTGACTCCACATTACCGCCATTTTCGACTTCAGTTGTGTCAAGAGAGAGCTCATTGGAGGGATGGAAGCTGGTTCTGCCTCAATGCCAGTGGTGGTTGTGTGTTGCTTAGAAACAGGTCAGTTGAGGGCCTGCAGCCAACCTGTCTGCGTGCTAGTCCGGGGTTCGATTTCGTATGGCATCGGAGCATTCTCGGGATTGTCCCACGCATCCCGACTGCAAATTTGTATGTCAGTCTGGTGATGCGACCTTTTGTGGTGCCATTTATGAACAGCTTTCCGGGGGATGTTTTCCAACACAATAACATCCGCGCACATACCGCTGTTATAACTCAACATGCTCTACAGAGTGTTGACATGTTGCCTTGACCTGCTCGATTATCAGTTATGTCTTCAGTCGAGCACGTATGGGACATCATCGAACAATAACTCCAGCGTCATCCACAAACTCCATTTACCGACCCTGTATTGACCGACCGAGTGCAACGGGCATAGAACTCCATCTCACAAGCTGACATCCGGCACTTGTACAACACAACGCATGCCCGTTTGCATGCTTGCATTCAACATTCTGGCGGGTACACCAGTTATTAATGTACCAGCATTTCACATTCGCAATGGCTTAACTCGCGCTGGTCTGTGATCTTACATTGTTAATTTCTTACATATGTTACCTAGACAAATGTATTCGAAAATTTCATTACTCTGCGTTAATTAGTTTTTGGTGTTGCGATTTTTTCTCCGTTAGTTACTTACTGAACACACTTTTTCGTAATCAAATCGACTTTTCTTGATAAAATTCCACTCCTTACAGTAATTGTCACCGAATTTTCAGACACTTTTCGGCACTGCGTATTATAGCCAAATGGCTACAATACGACTAATGCGAGAAGCCATTTGGTACAGCTTGTCTGACATAACTATTCTGTCAATGACGGCGGTAAGTGGTGCGGCAATCGGAACAGTTTTCATTGCTCTGTGCAAGTTGCAACGCCTGGAACTGTTACGACGATACAGTTCCTCTCTAGCCACAGAACCACTAAAAACAAATTACGAGTATTGTCTTAATGTATCAATATTGATACTGTCATTAATGTGGGACTATGGTGGTTAGATAAATAAGCTAAAATTTATTCTTCCTTAACTCAAGAGGTAACTGTTCTGTAACGTATACTATGAGGTGGGATCTCTGAAGCCCCAACGTTGAAACCGAAATTTTAGGTGCAAATCATTTGAACTGTATAATTTAAGTTGTATAACATTTATTTTTACGGTTATTTAAGTGTTGTTTAAATTTTCCTTGTTTATTTTATTGCACTAAATAAAGCCTGCAGTATTTTACTTTTTATTACAGAAAACCACACACTTTTCTGCAGTTTTTTAAATATTAAGTGCGAACGAGCTGTTAGAGAACTGTATTTTACGTTCTGAAATCATTATAGTATCTCTGCAGCAAGTAAATTGTCACATAAAAATAAAATCCAGGATTTAAATTTGCACATAAAAATTGCACTCGATTGGTACTTAATGAAAGTCTGCAAAAGTGACATACAGTGGTGGGATCTACATTTTTCTTTATCACCAGTGATATGAAATCTGATTTGAACTTGTTTTATTTGACAAACGGAAAGGTCCTCATCACGGAGGCCTAGAACTTCTCCTGAATGATCCTCTTGTTCGTTAGCAGAACTGTGATCACTGCCATTATAGAATCTCCACCTGTTTCCTCTATTTCTTCATTATATCACTAACCTAGCAATATCATCAAACTTAGGATCGTTAATTTATCGTTTCGTATTCCGCTTAATTGAGCAAAATCTCTAAAACTAATAGAAGTTCATGAAGTGTATCTAAAAACTGAATTCCGTGACTTTTGAAGGTCCTGAAACCAGTCTTCGGGCACCGAATGTTATGATGAAAAACTGGACAATTCCAGTTTTCTGAGTCGTTTCGTCACCCTGTTGTAGGCTGTCTCCAAGAACTGGGACAGTGTCAAGTAGTTGACAGTGACCAAGTCTCGAGAGCTGCTGTAAAAATTTTAATCTGCAGTTCTAATAGCGCTTACATTGAAATAGGATGTGATTTCAATCAGCAGTTGTTGCTTCATCACATTGACATAGGCTGTCTCCGATATACCGACTCTGGGAAGATCCATGACTGAGACGCATTCTCAATGGACGTTATTATTTTCCTTGCATATATGGAATTTATAAACCATGGGTCTCTTGGTATGAATGGCTGTATACCTGCATGTGTTTTGAATTCCTTTCTATTCTTCCTGCAAAGAAAGAATCGCGATTCAAAGAGTGCGGTAACCCACAAGAAGTCGTAATCAGAAACACAGTGTATTGACAGTTGCAGAGATGCAACTGTTTACTAATAAACAAAAATAAATATGGAAGACTTTAAACGACCCAATAAAAAAACAAGATGATTAAGGACTGCGCTCCAAGTGACCTGGCACCGAACCAAAGGCGTGTTACCGGAAGTCCCCCTATATGCACTGTCCAGCCACATAGAAGAGCTGCCTGCAGAGAGTCGGTAGGTTGTGGAAGGTGCCGTCAGGGACGTGGAGCCATCCCGGCTACAGTTCCGTGACTAGTCGCGCTGGGTTTCTCGGTTGAGGGTACACGGCACAAACAGCTCGATTGAAGTGGTCCCACAGATTCTCGATTGGGCTTAAATCCGGGGAGTTTGCTGACCAGGGAGTACAGAAAACGCATCCTCGTGCTCTTCGAACCACGCACGTACACTGCGAGCTTTGTTACACGTCGCATTGCCGTGCTGGAAGATGGCATCCTGGCGAGGAAAGACAAACTGCATGTAGAGGTGGACATGGTCTACAAGGATAAATGCATACTTCTGTCGATCCAATGTAGCTTCTAGAATGACGAGATCGCCCAGAGAATGATACGAACACATTCCCTATACCATAACGCTTCCTCCTAGTTTTTTTTCCAGACGTTTTACGCCATACACTCCTACAGCCATCTGCCCGGTGGAGCATAAATCGTGATTCACCTGAAAAGGCTAACTGCCCCCACTCAGTGGACGTGCTGGCGTGCAAATTATAGCCTTTGTCGCCGATGAACAGTAGTCAGCATGGGTTCATGAACTAGACTCTGTTCATAGTCCCTTGATTTATTTCGGCGGTCACTTGCTCAGTAGTTGCACGTCTATTCGCTTGTACACGTATCTGCAACTGTCGTTTACCGCTGTCATCTATAGGCGGCTGTGCACAGAGGTGGCCTCGACGCCGGGTTTGGATAGCGCCATTTTCCATCCACAGTATGCTTCAACCACTGCGGCACACGAACAGTTTAAAAACTTAGCTGTTTCGGGAAAGCTTTCACACTTGGTCCGAAAGCCAATTATCATGCTGTTCTGGACGACTGGTAAATCGCTCTGTTTCCGCATTACGACGACTGCACTGTTTTCTGCACACGTCTAGTGCTGCCACCTGATGCCTGTGACTGATTACTGCACGTTGACATCGAACAAGGGCGTTGGTCACATTAACTTGTCTGAACTGTGTATAACGCTAAGCATAGCAATTCTATAACCACAGTTAAAACACTCCTAGAAACACTAATAATAGCAGCAGAGTTTCTCGTTAGTAACAAATAATAGGAGGAGAGTTGCAAGTCAGAAATAAACTTTTGCGTCAAATTTGCATTAATCAACAAAAATATTAGCTTTAGACAATAACGTAGGTCTACCGATGCCTTTACACGTTGCCATGCCTTGTGCCATGTACGAGGTACGTTTCAAAACTTTGTGCAAAGTCCGAGAGATGGCACCACTGGCGTGTATCGATGTCATGTTTAGTTAGTAGCATCTTTGGAAAGAACACACACCAAGTTTCAGCCATATTGGTCTATTTCTTTGTGTTTGGCATTTGTGTGAATCACGAAAGTCCAGTGATAATGAAAAAATGGACGAAAAAAAATTTCGTGTAGTGATTAAACATTACTTTATGAAAGGCAAAATGCCTCAGAAGACTAAAGACAATCTTGATAAACATTATGGTGACTCTTCACCTTCGGTTAGAACCAACGAGTTAAAATTTCATAGAGTGGCTGAGGTACTAGTTACAGCGCTCCTTGCGGCAACCAACGCTAACTCGGCCGCCATGTTCTCCTTAGTCAAAACATTAGGAAAGCGTTACTGTTGTTTGTGTTGGAAGTGTGTCAGCTGTTGTGATATTACTGCAATATTTAACTTTTCTAGTTGACACTTTTGTTACAAAATATAAAGTCAACATGCCTGCAGTTGTTCAGCGTTCAACTGCACAAATCGCAGCGATAAAACAACAAATATTTCATATTATAAGTAAGTATGTTAGTACCGAAATACGACACACGTTTTTTAATGTTTATTAAAGAGTCATTTGCATTGGAACTGTAATTATGCTTAAAACAAATGCAGGAAGTAATTTATTTATCGTTGATTACAGATTTCCTTTAAAAGATAAGGAAATTACAAAAAGATGGGTTATAAATATGAAGCGAGAAAACTGGTTTCCTACTACAGCCAGTTACCTCTGTTCAGCTCATTTTGAAGAGAAATATATGTACCACACAAATGTCCAGAGGCGCCTTTTGTCAAAACCAGTACCTACTATCTTTAACTTTCCACCACATTTACAAAAGCAAGATAAAGTATTACGACCACAACCCAGAAAGCGATCTTTCGACAATTTGCAAGATAGTGCTATTACAGTGACATCATTAGCACAAAGTAAGTCAATAATTTAATTTTACTCCGTGTTCTTATTACTTTGAATTACATACTTTCTATTATAATCTTATGCTATAACTCTGTTATAAACTTATGATGTAACTACATTCTTTCAGTGCCTGTCGGACCCACATCTGTTTCTGCTGACCACAATTACTGTCTACCAAGCCCTAAGAAGTTGAAAACACAATATAACAGAGTACAAGCAGAGAATGCGCGACTAAAGAAGCGGATAAAGCAAATGAAGCAACTTAGTGTACGGCACAAAAGAAGAATAGTGCAGTTACAGACTTTAGTTGCTGGTTTGAGAAGAAGGCTATGTAGTTCAGTTTCTGATATGTTAAACAGTGAACATGTAGTTGGTTTGTTGAAGGAGCTATTGGAACTTCAGTGCAGTGCTAAAAGTATGCCATTATTCTCAGCAAATAAGGAAATTTCCCCTGACCCTACAGTTTTATTCTGCCAAGGCATACAGCTACTTACGAAAATTTGTGAAATTACCCCACCCAAGAACGCTTCGACTTTGTTATTGAATTACTATGCTTGTGTTAACTACTTGTAACACATATTTCAAATAAATTCTCGTTCACAGTGTACTGGTTTTTGAGGCTTTGTTTACTTTGAAATAGCGACAAAAATATCGCATTTCTGCGCCCGTTACTGTTTCTAATAGTTAACCACAGCATGTTTAGAAGTTTCACCGTAATATTCTGGTGGTACCTGCTCTAATTGCATTAATTTATGGGCAACAAGTAACGTTATAGTGGATGGACAGAATTATTTGAGTTGTCTTGTAGTGTTATCTACATCGAAAAGTTTAGCCATATTTCGACAAAAACATCCCTTTTTGCTGTCAGTGTACACTG
The DNA here is from genome assembly GCF_021461385.2 of Schistocerca piceifrons. Classification (NCBI taxonomy): domain Eukaryota; kingdom Metazoa; phylum Arthropoda; class Insecta; order Orthoptera; family Acrididae; genus Schistocerca; species Schistocerca piceifrons. Next base: position 297,686,530 of record NC_060138.1, read on the forward strand.
AAATCACTGCTGTCTATTGCTTGTTTTAGAAAAAATAAAGCTAGTATGGGCTATTTCAAGTAAGTCAAACGCAGTTACAAGGGGGCGGGACACAGCAGACGAATGCCTTGACTAAAGAAAACATGGCGGCCAGAACTTCAATTTGCTTCAAACATGGCGGACCTATAGCCACTCTATGAAATTTTAACTCGTTGGTTAGAACAGCTTATAAGTGGTTTCAAAATTTTCAGAGTGGCCATATGCGCACAAGTGATGCTGAACGTTCTGGACGCCCTGTGGATGTTACGACTCCAGGAACCATTGATAAAATCCATCATATGGTAATGGATGACAGAAGAGTTAAGGTGTGTGAGATTGATAGTCCTGTGGGCATCTCGAATGAATGGGTACATAATATTTTGCATAAACATTTGGACATGAGAAAGCTGTCCACAAGATGGGTTCCGCGATTGCTCACGCTTGACCAAAAACGGAATCGTGTGAAGTGTTGCAATGATAGTTTGCAGCTGTTCAGGAAGAATCTGTAGGACGTTAAGCGTTGTTTCGTCACTGTGGATGAAACATGGACACATTACTATACTTCTGAGACCAAACAACAATCAAAACAATGGGCTACCAAGGGAGAATCTGCACCAAAAAAGGCGAAGACCATACCTTCGGCCAGAAAGGTTATGGCGACTGTCTTTTGGGATTCGCAAGGGATAATCTTCATCGACTACCTGGAAATGAGCAAAACTATTACAGGTGCATATTATTCATCGCTATTGGACCGTCTGAAAACCGAGCTGCACCAGCACACACCTCAGCAGATGTGGTCGCAAAATTATTGGAAGTAGGATTCCATCTCGTTTCACGTCCCCCCTGAGACTTGGCTCCCTCGGACTACTATTTAATCCCCAATTTGAAGAAATGGCTGGTGGGACAAAGATTTTATTCAGACAAGGAGGTGATTGCAGCAACTAATAGTTGTTTTGCAGACTTGGACAATTCCTATTATTCGGAAGGGATCACCAAATTACAGCAGCGCTGGAAAAAATGTATGTCTAAAAGGAGACCAATCGTATTTTAATGTTTTGCGTTGTTATGACTGAAAGGTCAATGGTAGTTTACTTCCCTCAAAATGCTCCAAGTGTAGTGTGCCAGTCTGGCAGACGAAGCACAATGCACTTCACGAGTGGTGCAGGGAGAGTTCTGAACTGTACCCTAACATTACACGCTGTTCATGGTAAGTTTAACACGGAAGTAAACATTGCTTTATGTATTCCTATGCGTTTCTTATTACCTCATTGGCGTCTCCTTCCCTCAGAACAAGTCCCGCTCTGTCGAGTAGAAACGCTTTCCTTGCCATTGCCAGTCTACATTTTATATCCTCTCTACTTCGACCATCATCAGTTATTTTGCTCCCCAAATAGCAAAACTCCTTTACTATTTTAAGTGTCTCATTTCCTAATCTAATTCCCTCAGCATCACCCGACTTAATTCGACAACATTCCATTATCCTCCTTTTGCTTTTGTTGATGTTCATCGTATATCCTCCTCTCAAGACACTGTCCATTCCGTTCAACTGCTCTTCCAAGTCCTTTGCTGTCTCTGACAGAATTACAATGTCATCGGCGAACCTCAAAGTTTTTATTTCTTCTCCACGGGTTTTAATACCGACTCCAAATTTTTCTTTTGTTTCCTTTACTGCTTGCTCAATATACAGATTGAATAACATTGGGGAGAGGCTACAACCCTGTCGCACTCCCTTCCCAACCGCTGCTTCCCTTTCATACCCCTCGACTCTTATAACTGCCATCTGGTTTCTGTACAAATTTTAAATAGCCTTTCACTCCTTGTATTTTACTCCTGCCACCTTCAGAATTTGAAAGAGAGTATTCCAGTCAACATTGCAAAAGCTTTCTCTAAGTCTACAAATGATAGAAATGTAGGTTTGCTTTATGAATGCAAAAAATGGCCGAACCTTGCAGAGGATTAGCGCCTCTCAGTCTGGCATTAAGGTCAATACTACATTGCGATCCAACCACTAATTAGAAGCACCCCTTGGTTTCGAAAATTTCATGGTAACTACGTTGGTACCAGTGCGTACCAACCATGGTTCAGCTCAATGCCGCCCATACGAGTGTACTGGAGGGGGAGGGGAAGACCTAGGGTTATGGGGTATTTCTGATATTTTGGAAGACGAATGGAGACTTTGAAGTAGTCATAAAAATACGTACATGTACGAGGCATCTTTTTTAAGGAAGGTCCGTTTCGTTGTAGACACTAGTAGTTCGCGCGCATACCACAACGAGCGCTTGCGTCGTGTACAGGCATGCCTCGGGAACAACTGTGGTCAGTTTCAGCTCTGTAGCTAACCTGTACAGTTCTGTTCGGTGCTTTCAAAATGTTTAAGACTATCAACTCGCCCGCCGCGTGTGAGGTTCGCTCAGTGATACGGTTTTTGTCAGCAAGGAACCTATCGGCTGCAGAAATTCATCCACAGATTTGCGAAGTGTACAGTGATAAGGAGGGCATAAGGGAACAATTGATAAGAATGGGGCAAAGAAATACAGTAGAAGAAGAATGGGTAGCTTTGAGGGATGAAGTAGTGAAGGCAGCAGAGGATCATGTGAGTATAGACACGAGGGCTAGTAGAAATCCTTGGGTAACAGAAGAAATATTGAATCTAATTGATGAAAGGAGAAAATATAAAAATGCAGTGAATGAAGCAGGCAAAAAGGAATACAAACGTCTCAAAAATGATATCGACAGGAAGTGCAAAATGGCTAAGCAGGGATGGCTAGAGGACAAATGTGTGGATATAGAGGCTTATCTCACTAGGGGAAAGATACATACTGCCTACAGGAAAATTAAAGAAACCTTTGGAGAAAAGAGAGCCACTTGTGTGAATATCAAGAGCTCAGATGGAAACCCAGTTCTAAGCAAAGAAGGGAAAACAAAAAGGTGGAAGGAGTATATAGAGGGTCTATACAAGGACGATGTACTTGAGGACAATATTATGGAAATGGAAGAGGATGTAGATGAAGATGAAATGGGAGATCCGATACTGCGTGAAGAGTTTTACAGAGCACTGAAAGACCTGAGTCGAAACAGGGCCCCGGGAGTAGACAACATTCCATTAGAACTACTGGCAGCCTTGGGAGAGCCAGTCCTGACAAAACTCTACCATCTGGTGAGCAAGATGTATGAGACAAGCGAAATTCCCTCAGACTTCAAGAAGAATATAATAATTCCAATCCCAAAGAAATCAGGTGTTGACAGATGTGAAAATTACCGAACTATCAGTTTAATAAGTCACGGCTGCAAAATACTAACGCGAGTTCTTTACAGACGAATGGAAAAACTAGTAGAAGCCAACCTCAGGAAAGATCTTTTTGGATTCCGTAGAAATATCAGAACACGTGAGGCAATACTGACCCTACGACTTATCTTAGAAGCTAGATTAAGGAAAGGCAAACCTACGTTTCTAGCATTTGTAGACTTAGAGAAGGCTTTTGACAATGTTGACTCGAATACTCTCTTTCAAATTCAGAAGGTGGCAGGAGTAAAATACAGGGAGCGAAAAGCTATTTACAATTTGTACACAATCCCCAATGTTATTCAATCTCTATATTGAGCAAGCAGTGAAGGAAACAAAAGAAACATTCGGAGTAGGTATTAAATTCCATGGAGAAGAATTAAAAACTTGGAGGTTCGCCGATGACATTGTAATTCTGTCAGAGACAGCAAAGGACTTGGAAGAGCAGTTGAACGGAATGGATAGTGTCTTGAAAGGAGGATATAAGATGAGCATCAACAAAAGCAAAACGAGGATAATGGAATGTAATCGAATTAAACCAGGTGATGCTGAGGGAATTAGATTAGGAAATGAGACACTTAAAGTAGTAAAGGAGTTTTGTTATTCGGGGGGCAAAATAACAGATGATGGTCAAAGTAGAGAGGGTATAAAATGTAGACTGGCAATGGGAAGGAAAGCGTTTCTGAAGAAGAGAAATTTGTTAACATCGAGTTTAGATTTAAGTGTCAGGAAGTCGTTTCTGAAAGTTTTGTATGGAGTGTAGCCATGTATGGAAGTGAAACATGGACGATAAATAGTTTGGACAAAAAGAGAATAGAAGCTTTCGAAATGTGTTGCTACAGAAGAATGCTCAAGATTAGCTGGGTAGATCACATAACTAATGAGGAAGTATTGAATAGGATTGGGGAGAAGAGAAGTTTGTGGCACAACTTGACTATAAGAAGGGCTCGGTTGGTAGGACATGTTCTGAGGCATCAAGGGATCACCAATTTAGTACTGGAGGGCAGCGTGGAGGGTAAAAATCGTAGAGGGAGACCAAGAGATGAATACACCAAGCAGATTCAGAAGGATGTAGGTTGCAGTAGGTACTGGGAAATGAAGAAGCTTGCACAGGATTGAGTAGCATGGAGAGCTGCATCAAACCAGTCTCAGGACTGAAGACCACAACAACAACAACAGTGATACTATTATGAGTGAAAGCAAAGTGCGTAAGTGGGTACGAGAACTCAAAGATGGCCATGACAACGTCCATGATGAGGACCGCTCCGGTCGCCCTTCTGTGATTACAGACGATTTAGTGGCTTCAGCTGAAGCGAGGATTCGTGAGAACAGGCGCTTAACAATAACAGGTCTCTCAAACGAATTCCTGACATGTCGAGATCAGTGCTTGACAAAATTTTTGTTTCTGAGCACCTAAAGTTTAGCAAATTGAGCTCCCATTGGCTCCCGAAACTCCTAACATAGGACCACAAAAACCAAAGATTTGAGTGTGCAATGAAGTTCTTGACTCGTTATCACGAAGGAGGTGACGGCTTCTTGAGTTAGATCGTAACTGGAGATGAAACATAGGTTTCACATATCACGCCCGAATCGAAGCAACAGAGCAAGGAATGGAGACACACACACTCGCCTGTAAAGGTCAAGGCCAAACAGACTGTCCCAGCGCAAAATCATGGTGTCAGTGTTTTGGGATAGGCATGGTGTTTTGTTGGTCGACTTCATGCAACAAGGAACCATTATCAATGCAGAAGCATACTGCCAAACCCTGAGAAAGCTACGCAGAGCGATTCAAAATAAAAGATGTGGCATGCTGACAAAGCGAATTGTCCTTTCCATGACAATGCAAGACCTCACACAGCGGGTCAGCCCCGCAATTTATTGGACAATTTTGGCTGGGAAGTTTTAGAACACCCACCTTACAGTCCTGATCTCGCGCCGAACGATTACCATCTGTTCCTTCACCTCAAACAAGACCTCAGTGGCAACCATCAGAATGATGACGACGACGTGAAAACGGCAGTGAACTCTTAGTTATCGGAGCAGGCGGCAAGTTTTTATGAAGATGGTATTTTAAAATTGGTTGAGAGTTGTAATACGTGTTTCAACAAACTTGGCAACTGTGTCGAAAAATAGAGTGAAGTACGTATTTTCTGAAAATAAATTTACTTTTTTAAAATAACCTTTCGTTGTGTACTTATGTTCAAACGGACCTTACTTAAACAATACACATCATACATAATACTCTCCAATCCATCGTATGGCCCGTGACAGGGGATACCCCGTATCACTAATAGTCTTTTCCTTACCTGTTGCACTAGCAAATATAGCGAGGCGAAAAAGTCTATCTATATGTCTCTGTGTGAGCCCTAATTTCACACATCTTTGTGGCCGTTGCGCACAGTGTATGTTGGAAGCAGTAAGATCGTTCTGCAGCCATCTTCAAATGCCATTTCTCTAAATTTTCTCAGTAGCGTTCTTCGAAATGAATGCTTTCTTTCCTCCAGCGATTCACACTTGAGTTCCTGAAGCATATCCATAACATTTGAATGCTGATGGAACCTACCAGTAACAAATCTAGCAGCCCGCCTCTGAATTGCTTGGATGTTTTCCTTTAATCCGACCTGATACAGATCCCAAACACTTGAATGGTACTCAAGAATAAGTCGTACTAGCATTCTTTATGAGGTCTCCTTTACAGATGAACCACACTTAACCTAAAATACTCCCAATATATCGAGGTCGACCGTTCGTCTTCCCTACCACAGTCGCCACATTCACATTCCATCTCATATCGTTTTCCAGTGTTACACCCACATATTTAAACGACGTGACTGTGTCAAGCAGAACACTACTAATGCTGTATCTGAACATTACGGGTTTGTTTTTCCTATTTTTCCGCATTAACTTACATTTTTCTACATTTAGAAATAGTTGCCATCCATCACACCAACTAGAAATATGGTGTAAGTCATCTTGTATCCTCCTGCAGCCACTCAACTTTGACACCTTACCGTACACCACAATATTATCAGCAAACAGCTGCAAATATCTGTTCAACCTGTCCGCCAACTCATTTATGTATACAGAGAATAATACCGGTCCTATCACACTTCCCTGGGGCACTTGTGACGGTACCTTCTATACACGCCATCTAGAACGACATACTGGTCCTACTACTTAAGAAGTCTCAGTTCCTACCTTGCTAAAAACCTATGTTATTCCGACTTTCAAATTATTTTGTTGAAGAAATACACCTGATCTTACTACATTTCTTTTTCGTTTTCCTGAGAGCTAGGGGGGGGGGGGGGGGGGAGGCACGGCGCCTTCCTTTTGAGCTGCAGTAATGGAAATATCTTGTTCGACATTCTATGTATCAAGGAGAAGAATTTGTAGGAATCCATGAAATTCACTCAGATATCCTGATAAGTGGCCAAGGGTATAAAGTGAGAAATATTTAACATTTTGAGGCCAGGGCAACAAATCGTAAAACAGGATTTAAAGATGAAATCACCACAGAATTTCCTTCAGTGAAGAAAGATGTCGAAGTGAACATGAAGCAGACTGTAAACTCTGCAAGCAAGTTCCTTTGTACTTTTTTAAAAAAATAACGAATACAACAAATGATTGATGAAATAACAAGTAGGATTTCCTTTCGCGAAGTCACAGTTTCTTAGTAATTTGAAAAGTACTTTTCGTTACAGTCGGTATTTTTCTGCTGCACATGGGAGAGGGAGTAACATCAAACATCATGTCGGTACAGTGAAGCACAATTAAGCATCCTCCTCCAGTAAGCAACTGACAAATAATTCAGAAGAAAGGAAAGTGGCTGCCGCAGAGGCAACGTTCAGTAAGGCATAATCACTCTTAGAACTCACGGGGTCCCAGGTTCGGTTCCTGGTGGGGTTGGGGATTTCCTATGCCTGGGGACTGGGTGTGTTTTCCGCAGCATTTCATCATCATCATCTTCATCATCACCATCATCATTCAGTGGCGAGATTGGACTGTGCGAAAATTGGGACCTTGTATGGACGTTGATGACTGCGCCCCACAAACCAAACATCATCATCATCAACTCTTACAACTCTACCATGTTTACAAATAAATTATTCACAACAATGTTCAGTCATTCGAGAATTGCAAAAAATTGGTACTGTTTGTTAAAAGCTGTATCCTGTAACAGCATTGTTCCAAACAGCTGTAAATCATTGGGTTTTACTTCTCTCTTCATGGTCACATTATTAATCTACAGTGAGAGTTTTCACTAATGTATGCCCACTGGACTAAAGACTGATATACCAGGTGATCAAAACGTCAGTATAAATTTGAAAACTGAATAAATCACGGAATAATGTAGATAGAGAGGTACAAATTGACACACATGCTTGGAATGGCTTGGGGTTTTATTAGAACCAAAAATATACAAAAGTTCAAAAAATGTCCGCCAGATGGTGCTTCATTTGATCAGAATAGCAATAATTAGCATAACAAAATAAGACAAAGCAAAGATGATGTTCTTTACAGGAAATGCTCAATATGTCCACCATCGTTCCTCAACAATAGCTGTAGTCGAGGAATAATGTTGTGAACAGCACTGTAAAGCATGTCCGGAATTATGGTGAGGCACTGGCGTCGGATGTTGTCTTTCAGCATCCCTAGAGATGTTGGTCGATCACGATACACTTGCGACTTCAAGTAACCCCAGAGCCAATAATCGCACGGACCGAGGTCTGGGGACCTGGGAGGCCAAGCATGACGAAAGTGGCGGCTGAGCACACGATCATCACCAAACGACGCGCGCAAGAGATCTTTCACGCGTCTAGCAATATGGGGTGGAGCGCCTGGTTCTAATAAAACCCCATGTCATTCCAAGCATGTTGTAATGTTGATGCATTAAGTTGTTCTGAAAGCAATGCTGATATTCAAGACAATAAAAGCGGGTTAAAAGCTGCGAGCTATCTGGGGAAGTTAACCTTGCATTGCTGAGCAACTGTTTCACCAGGTATCCAGACTAACATTAATTATAATCTTTTAATAGTCATCTTACGACAACCAGTGATATATGTATAAAAAAAGAAATTAAATAAAAAGAAATAAATCAGTTTATATTTGGACATTTATTTTAACATTGATCATTGTTCCGTTAAACTTTCGGCATATTAAACTTGATTCATAACTAAACTGGTGCCTTATTTAGGATTGTGAAAATGTGAGTTTGTAATCTTATGGAACACATCAAATATGGAGCCAAGATTGGGAGACTGCATACAACATTGCAGTCATAAAATAACACATGAAGAACGTTGAAACATATGCAAGAGGAAATTAACCGCAATCAAACCGATTCAATTTTCACCCAAAGAAGTTACGTTCTTAGCACAACCCAGTCCGTCATGAAATTACCACACACTCATATACTAAATTCATACTAACTCTCTGTGAAATCTTCCCGAAAAGAATAGCTGAGGGCTACTTTGATGATTACACCACATGCTTCACGTGGTCAACTCGGTTTACACAAAGAGTGTAACTCCACAATAATTTTGATAATTAAAATAAATTACATCGAAACGCAATTTACAAAAGAAATACCTCGAACTGGTTACTATCGTCTTACTATTGACCTGATGGGTCAAACAATTGTATAAGCACGTGGTACTTGTCTCACAAAGTACACCCCACGTGGGTTGAATATAAAGAAAAGTTGCTATATTGAAAAATATTGTCAAGACGAGACGTTATAATCTCATGCACATCCGTATTTAAGATTGATGATCTTAGTTAGAGTTACAGATCCTCAACATGTGGTTCCACTTTACTCACAAAGTAGTGACAAAGCAACTACTGGAAGATATTCTGAACTTCGCACTCGAATTATACTGCGTTGCAATTTAAGATAACATTAGATATTTTAGATCTACACCCGAAATAAAGGTGATCAAATATTCAGTTAGGCTGAACTTACGAAATCCGTTGTCTTACAGACTTAGCAGAGACACGCTTAGCCAAAGATCTTACCACTTCAGATGCTCGCCGCGGGCAGACTGCCCTGGGCCCCTACTTAGGGTGTTTCACAGATACAAACGGAAGTGACCAGAGAGTCAGCTTCCTATACCAACATGACAAGGGACAGACAAGACCATACCAAGAATAAAAACCTCTTTGCTTTTAGAAAGCGTAGCTACCTGTTCCGACGTCGGTCCTACAGTTCTCTAGCAGACAGGCTTGTCAGCTACCATGCAACTAGAAATACATTGCTCATTCATCCTTTCACACAGAAGGGAAGGGGGATGACGGTATCTTATCATATACAGTATATAAAAGAAAGCGGATGTAGGTTCTGTATGAGACTGTGTGACATGAATTACATATAAACTGTGTTTTAAAGTGTAGCAGTGTGACAGATCGTTCTTGTTTATGTGTAAAAGTAACACATTCCACTGCTCAGTCTCCTCCCAGATAGAGTCAGAAACACCACAGTAAATTTAGAAGAGGAATTTATGCCGTAAATGACAACAGATTTAAGAAATTAACATGAAAGGAATCCAACAGAGACCTTTCAATGTGTGTCAATTTTTAGCTTTTGTAGAAGTTTCGAGAACATACCTTCACCGAAGAGTCAAGCAGTATATTGCTCCCTCCTACGTATATCTCACGAAGAGACCATGAGGATAAAATCAGAGAGATTAGAGCCCACACAGAGGCATACCGACAATCCTTCTTTCCGCGAACAATATGAGACTGGAATAGAAGGGAGAACCGATAGAGGTACTCAAGGTACCCTCCGCCACACACCGTCAGGTGGCTTGCGAAGTATGGATGTAGATGTAGATCTACATTATTCCTTGGTTTATTAAGTTATCAAATTTATACTGATTTTTTGATCTCTCGGTATGTTAAATTTGGCATCAGTTAGGGCTATTCTTGACATCCGTTATACACTCCTGGAAATGGAAAAAAGAACACATTGACACCGGTGTGTCAGACCCACCATACTTGCTCCGGACACTGCGAGAGGGCTGTACAAGCAATGATCACACGAACGGCACAGCGGACACACCAGGAACCGCGGTGTTGGCCGTCGAATGGCGCTAGCTGCGCAGCATTTGTGCACCGCCGCCGTCAGTGTCAGCCAGTTTGCCGTGGCATACGGAGCTCCATCGCAGTCTTTAACACTGGTAGCATGCCGCGACAGCGTGGACGTGAACCGTATGTGCAGTTGAAGGACTTTGAGCGAGGGCGTATAGTGGGCATGCGGGAGGCCGGGTGGACGTACCGCCGAATTGCTCAACACGTGGGGCGTGAGGTCTCCACAGTACATCGATGTTGTCGCCAGTGGTCGGCGGAAGGTGCATGTGCCCGTCGACCTGGGACCGGACCGCAGCGACGCATGGATGCACGCCAAGACCGTAGGATCCTACGCAGTACCGTAGGGGACCGCACCGCCACTTTCCAGCAAATTAGGGACACTGTTGCTCCTGGGGTATCGGCGAGGACCATTCGCAACCGTCTCCATGAAGCTGGGCTACGGTCCCGCACACCGTTAGGCCGTCTTCCGCTCACGCCCCAACATCGTGCAGCCCGCCTCCAGTGGTGTCGCGACAGGCGTGAATGGAGGGACGAATGGAGACGTGTCGTCTTCACCGATGAGAGTCGCTTCTGCCTTGGTGCCAATGATGGTCGTATGCGTGTTTGGCGCCGTGCAGGTGAGCGCCACAATCAGGACTGCATACGACCGAGGCACACGGGGCCAACACCCGGCATCATGGTGTGGGGAGCGATCTCCTACACTGGCCGTACACCACTGGTGATCGTCGAGGGGACACTGAATAGTGCACGGTACATCCAAACCGTCATCGAACCCATCGTTCTACCATTCCTAGACCGGCAAGGGAACTTGCTGTTCCAACAGGACAATGCACGTCCGCATGTATCCCGTGCCACCCAACGTGCTCTAGAAGGTGTAAGTCAACTACCCCGGCCAGCAAGATCTCCGGATCTGTCCCCCATTGAGCATGTTTGGAACTGGATGAAGCGTCGTCTCACGCGGTCTGCACGTCCAGCACGAACGCTGGTCCAACTGAGGCGCCAGGTGGAAATGGCATGGCAAGCCGTTCCACAGGACTACATCCAGCATCTCTATGATCGTCTCCATGGGAGAATAGCAGCCTGCATTGCTGCGAAAGGTGGATATACACTGTACTAGTGCCGACATTGTGCATGCTCTGTTGCCTGTGTCTATGTGCCTGTGGTTCTGTCAGTGTGATCATGTGATGTATCTGACCCCAGGAATGTGTCAATAAAGTTTCCCCTTCCTGGGACAATGAATTCACGGTGTTCTTATTTCAATTTCCAGGAGTGTAATATGGTAAATATCATTTGTTCTGAATTCTAGATCAAAACAAAATGCCCAGACACTCTGTGACCAAAATGGTACTGAAACAGAGGAACAGACTAAAGGCCGAAATACTAAATCTCTTTTTCCAAAGCTGTTTCACAGAGGAAGACTGCATTGTAGTTCCTTCTCTAGATTGTCGCACAGATGACAAAATGGTAGATATCGAAATAGACGACAGACGGATAGAGAAACAATTAAAAGCGCTCAAAAAAGGAAAGGCCGTTGGACCTGATGGGATACCAGTTCGATTTTACACAGAGTACGCGAAGGAACTTGCCCCCCTTTTTGCAGCGGTGTACCATAGGTCTCTAGAAGAGCGTAGCGTTCCAAAGGATTGGAAAAGGGTACAGGTCATCCCAGTTTTCAAGAAGGGACGTCGAACAGATGTGCAGAAGAATAGACCTATATCTCTAACGTCGATCAGTTGTAGAATTTTGGAACAAGTATTATGTTCGAGTATAATGACTTTTCTGGAGACTAGAAATCTACTCTGTAGGAATCAGCATGGGTTTCGAAAAAGACGGTCGTGTGTAACCCAGCTCGCGCTATTCGTCCACGAGACTCAGAGGGCCATAGACACGGATTCACAGGTAGATGCCGTGTTTCTTGACTTCTGCAGGGCGTTCGATACAGTTCCCCACAGTCGTTTAATGAACAAAGTAAGAGCATATGGACTATCAGACCAATTGTGTGATTGGATTGAAGAGTTACTAGATAACAGAACGCAGCATGTTATTCTCAATGGAGAGAAGTCTTCCGAAGTAAGAGTGATTTCAGGTGTGCCGCAGGGGAGTGTCGTAGGACCGTTGCTATTCACAATGTACATAAATGACCTTGTGGATGACATCGGAAGTTCACTGAGGCTCCTTGTGGATGATGCTGTGGTATATTGAGAGGTTGTAACAATGGAAAATTGTACTGAAATGCAGGAGGATCTGCAGCGAATTGACGCATGGTGCAGGGAATGGCAATTGAATCTCAATGTAGACAAGTGTAATGTGCTGCGAATACATAGAAAGAAAGATCCCTTATCATTTAGCTGCAATATAGCAGGTCAGCAACTGGAAGCAGTTAATGCCATAAATTATCTGGGAGTACGCATTAGGAGTGATTTAAAATAGAATGATCATATAAAGTTGATCGTCGGTAAAGCAGATGCCAGACTGAGATTCATTGGAAGAATCCTAAGGAAATGCAATCCGAAAACAAAGGAAGTAGGTTACAGTATGCTTGTTCGCCCGCTGCTTGAATACTGCTCAGCAGTGTGGGATCCGTACCATATAGGGTTGATAGAAGAGATAGAGAAGATCCAACGGAGAGCAGCGCGCTTCGTTACAGGATCATTTAGTAATCGCGAAAGCGTGACGGAGTTGATAGATAAACTCCAGTGGAAGACTCTGCAGGAGAGACGCTCAGTAGCTCGGTGCGGGCTTTTGTTGAAGTTTCGAGAACATACCTTCACTGAAGAGTCATGCAGTATATTGCTCCCTCCTACGTATATCTCGCGAAGAGACCATGAGGATAAAACCAGAGAGATTAGAGCCCACACAGAGGCATACCGACAATCCTTCTTTCCACGAACAATACGAGACTGGAATAGAAGGGAGAACCGATAGAGGTACTCGAGGTACCCTCCGCCACACACCGTCAGGTGGCTTGCGGAGTATGGATGTAGATGTAGACTAATCTCCAGTGACAAAATATTGAAATACCTTGACTCTGTACAGTCATCACAGAAGTACAGTAGCCACAATAAACCTAAATTGTAATGTACTGCAAAAATTTTACATTAAAACTATGCCAAATATATCTGTATTACTTACATCATCGGCAGTGCACTATATTTCATTCCTAATGTGCATCTGTCACGTATTTAGGGAAGAGAATTACGGCAGCCCTACATTAGGCAATAACTTCAAATTTCGTATAATACAATTTGTAAGGACAGAGAAATAATGTACGGTAGACCTCCGTAATACGGTACACAAGAGATAGAGCGGAAGCCATAGAAACGAGAGAGAAGGAGCAACATAAACGTGGCGCAAACATAGTATATTCGTCTGTGTGAAGTATGTATAATGTAAAAGCGTGCTGTCAACCGTTCAAGACTGGATAGTTTACCTGTATTCTAATACACTCAATGCAGATGTTCCATAAATTCAGATGTTATTGCTGAATCTGCTGTATCGGTAGTGAGCAGGAAAAGATCGTGTTTGACAGTGTTGGACGTAGCCTCGTGTGTCTACAACTGGAAACACATAACGCACCCAGGAACATCGTTCAACATGTTGCATGGGTGTACTGACCTCCAGATCCTTTAATATGGTACACTCACCGGTCAACGTAATTGTGACACCGTACTCCTTCATGTGCGTCATTCCAGGACTGCCATCCATTTTTATGGATGACAATCCGCTACTGCATCGAGCTCTGCAGGTGGAGAGGCTCTTGGAACTAAAGGATATTGGGCGAATGGACTCGCCTGTCCGATGGCTTTTTAGTCCATATGGGTCCCGGAGACTCCAGAAAAGTCACCTCGCGCATTAAGGGATATTCTTTGTTTTCAAATGGTGTATTGAAATGTCCACTGAAACTAAACTCGCCTTATGTGGGTTTTGTCGTTTGTTAACACGTTGGTAAAGAGCTAGGCAGATTTCTTGTCGTGTTCTCTTGAGTCTGTTGAAAGTCGCCGTGTTTATTTGCAGAATCGTTCATCAATCACCCCAGTGTCTCTCCAATTCCACGTAAACGTAGTGTAGCCGAAACTTCACTAACAGCTTGCACTGTACGTGCTTGAGCATTGTCCAGCAAAATGATGGTCAGGTCCTGCAGAAATTGTCATCACTTCTGTCTCTAAGCTGGTCGTAGGGTGTGTTTCAAAAATGAACAGCATGCAGAAAGAAGTGGTGACACTTTCTGCAGGAACCGACCACCATTTTGCAGGACAAGCATTTACAGTGCAAGCTGTTACTGAATTGTTTGACTGATGGGGCTGCTAAGTGCTACACCACCTACTGCACTCACCTGGCTTAAGCCCTCATGAGTTCAACTCGATTTCTAAACTGAAGGAAACACTTCACGGCATTCGCTTCAGAACTGCTACAAATTCGTCGGGCAATAGACTGCACCGCTCGAACTGTCAACACAACTGGCACTACTAAGAGTATGCTACGACTCCCACGTCGCTGTTAAGGAGTTATAGACAATGCTGGTGACTAGTTTGAAGATTAAAACTTTGAAACACGTATCTGTTTTGCACGAACTGTAAATAAATAGTTGCCACCTATAAAGTTCCAACCCTCGTATATGACTCCGACTTGTTGGAGTACCTCGTCATTACCGGTTGAGTCTGGTAATGGGAAAAGAAATCTACAGTGGCTTTTGCTTCTTCGTCTATGTGAAAACAGAACGCTTTTTCGAACTGTGGATCGGGTCCCCATGGAAGGCGGGAGAGGACAACAGCTTCTGCATACCCAGTCGTGTTGCGGAAGTGAATCTCATACTGGTAGCACGCCAAAAATAAAGCCCAGCGCTGGAGGCAGTGAGCAGTCCTGTCTGGAATCTTTGCTGCTGGACTGAATAAGGAGATCAGCGGTTTATGGTCTGTGATGAGGTGAAACTTCGTCCCATAAACAAAAACATGGAATTTCTTTAATGTCAAGATGATCAGCGCTTCTTTTTCTATTTGGGAGTACCTGCGTTGGCTGTTACTCAATTGTTTTCGATGCATAGGCCACAGGGTGCTCAGAACCATCCCCCTTCCTGTGTGCTAGGGCCACTCCGACGCCTGTGTCGGATGCATCTGTTGGAATAACTATCGGCTTTGTAGGATCAAAATATGCGAGGCACGTGGCCGTCAACAACTGGGATTTCAGCCTGTGGAAGATGCGCACGCAAGATGGTGTCCACTAGAAAGGCACCCCTTTTTTGCATAATTGGGGCAAGGTGGCGATTTCTGTTGCTGCTGGCAGTAAGAACTTTTGATAATACGATATCTTCCCCAGAAAGTAACGAAGTTCCTTAAGCATTGTTGGTCTTGGAAGTATGATTATGGCTTTGCCATGTTTGTCCAGAGCATGAATGCCTCAGCTGGAAATGATGTGGCCGAGGTACTCAGTCGCCGGCTGGAAAAAACATTTTTCTTTTCTGCATTTTAGGCCAGACACCCTTAAGACGTTGAATGAAGATTTCAGACTGCGAAGGTTATCCTCCGTGGCTCTCTCTGTTACAATTATGTCGTCTGTTACAATTATGTCGTGTAAATAGTTAACGCATCCATCCACTTTGAACGTTAATTGTTCGAGAAACCGTTGAAAAATGGCGGAGGCACTTGCTATACCAATCATTAGGCGTTTCAAACGATAAAGTCCGTGCGGCGTGATAAGTGTAAGAAACTATTGAGATTCTGCATCAAGTGGAAGTTGGAGGTATGCATATGCTAGATCTGTTTTAGAGAAGAAATTTCCACCTTTTAATTTTGTCAGTAATTCTCTGGTTTTGGTATAGGATATGTCCCAGTCTCTGTTTGGACGTCGATGGTTACTTTAAAATCGACGCACAGGCGGATCTTCCCCCATGGCTTTCACACTGTGACTAATGGGATAGCCCATTGACTAGAAGAAATAGATTCTAGAACTTTAATTGCAGTTTTGCTTTTCAATTCTTCCTTTACGTGGCCTCTGAGAGCTAACGGAACAGCGCAGGCTTAAAAGTACTGAGCCATGCATTATGTTTCAGTACGGTGTGCGCCTCAAAATCCTTTGTGGTGCCGAGTTCTGGGATGAACAGGTCCTTATAATCCTGGCAAAATGTCTCTAGGTCCGACTGTGGAACATCTTCGTGTACCAAATTCGCAGAATCGTCTATGAAAATCCAATTTTCTGAGAAGAGTCAAGTCTAAACAAGTTCTCAGCAGAATCACTGTTAACAACTAGTGGCGGGTGACATTATAATATGTCGTTGGCAGTTTGACTTGTCCTAGTACTGGGATAGTATGTTTACTATACGCCATTAGATGCCTGTTAGTTTCTTGCAAGGGAGTAACTCCAAGTTTCAAATAGGTACCGTATCGCAGAATGCCGAAGGTAGCGCTGGTGAATATTTGTAGTTGAACTGGTTTGTCTACAATCTGCACTTCTACGAAAACTTATTGGAGGTCTCTTGATGCTCTATAGCAACTACCAGATGAACATTCATCTGTGGGGCAGGAGGATGTTTTGCCTGACAGGACTTACAATATACAGAAGCTAAATCGCAACTGGCAGAACAGTTTTGACAATAGGCCCATCTGTCAGGACAGTCTTCACGTTGATGTTTTTTAAAACAATCCGGACATGATGGCAATTGTTTCGATTTGATGCACTCGAGTAGGTTTGATCGGCTTGAGTAGGAGGGAGGACGTTGCTGGTTAATGGTATGTTGCTTTGTCCAAATACGCATTAGTGTGGCCATTGGCCGCTGGCTCAGATGTGTTTGCATTAACGACTGCTATGTCGATCCATGACTCCTGTTTCCCTGTCTGGAGTACCCCAGATGATGATGTCCTCATCATTTCATCTGCATATAACTCCTTACTTCTGGGATAACAAAATAATATTTTCACCCTAAACCTTGCAACTCTGCGGCCTATCCTCTATTAGTCTGGTTTTCTGTTTCTTACTTTGGTAAAATGCTACCCAGGAGAAAATGACATGGATATCCCACTGTTAATATTCAGTCAGCAATGAACGAATATTTGAAAAGATGAGCTCTGAAGGGCTAGATTAGGGAACCAGTATGCACAGTAGCCAGTGAATCTCAGGTTTTCACCAAAACAAAAACAAAGATTTCTCAAGGATGGCGTCAGCTGCTTGAATACATTGAAATGCTCCAGTAATCTTGATTTGTAGGCTTTCCAATCCTCTAAAGCCTCATCAAAGGAAGGAAAAGCCAGCACTTGCTTTGTTGCTTGTGTCTGCAGCAAGATTTGACGAAGCGGTTGGAGGGTCTTCATTAGCATCTTTTGGTTCTCGTCCTGCTGAAGAATAAGTTGCATGAGTAGAGTTTGCAATGTAGATGGTTGCTGGCTCATCGCCATTTTATTGTGTTATAACCAGGAATAAAACAGCAAATATATCACCATTCTATTGTTTATTGACACACTGATACAAATAATTCTGTTACCAAGCGCTAAGTTGCTGATGAACATTTTATGGAAATTATATAAATTGATGGTCATTATACAAGTGTCCAGGAAGTACAGGTGAAATGCAGAATTCTGGCAGAATCATAAGTCCATTGACAGACAAAGCCTACTGAATGTTAAAGATTGCAGTTCCAGTCTCAAATTCAAATTCTAAGTCCAGAGTGCTGCCAAATCAACGTCGAACAGCAGGTCCACCACAGTGTAGCACACCTGAGTTGTGGAGTAGGTTTATTTTACTTATTTATTTCATTAACAGCACAGAGTAAACCGCTGCCTTGAAATGTAAGGTGGGTCAGATGCTTTTAAATCTAACAGCAAAAGCTACTTATTATTACAATCTTACTGGGATACAGTTGTTAATGATTTTCTTACATAATACAAAGAACATAATAATAACAATTTATCTAAGGTTACAGAGAAGTGAATGCTTAACTATTGTTAAAGTGATTCTATGTAATTTGTTTCTACCTAGTCAATGAGAATATAATTTATATAATACAAATATCAGAGAAAAAGGTAATACATTAAGTGTGGTGAAAATAAGTTGCAATATGTAGAGGGAAGTGATGTACTGTATTTAGATGTGTAATATAGTCTAAGCAACTTGTTGGTTGATAATAGCCTATTTCCTCCTATTTCAGGTGAGAATGTCTCAGTAGAACCTCGAACTATTCTCATCTGAAATAATTTGTGTTTATGTATGTTTATTTTGTTTCTGTGTAATGATATATTACTTGCAGTGTTGCATTTCAGGACACTACATGATATTCACTAGTTGTTTGTTTGTTTTATTGTTGGTAGTTGTCATGTCTATATGATACATTAGATACATATTATTTTATATGATATGTTAGATACAGACACCTGGTATTATAGAGATTAAATACTGATTGCACATTTGATAGGTGGAATACATGACTTTTAGCTTTACGTGAGGAATACACTTACGGCTGTTAATCTGTTAGTAGAAATAGAATGATGTTTATTGCTACTTGAATTTGGTATTCCTTAAATAACTTAATACATTACCTTTTTAGTTTTATACAAACTTCATACAAAAAATACGTTAGATATGTAAAATTAATTGATTGTACCTTTACATAAAATAGAGAATATACTTTGTCTGTTCATAATAACACAAATAATACATTGCTGTTTGGTGTGCAGTATACTTTGAGCAATATGAAATATATCATCAGGAAAGAGGAGCCTCAGAAGTAAAGTTCTTCAAGCCTTCTCCTCCCAATCGACGGTACCTTATTACTAGAGTCTTAATATGTGGTGTCAGTATTTGTTTGTTTGTTTGTTTCGTGATTGTTACTGCTTGTTGTGTTGTATGTGACTGTGTTATGGAACGCAGTGTCATGTATTGTTGGTTTGGGTCCCTTTTGTGATTATCTCTTCTGAGGCATTTGCACTTAGTGTGTTGGTTCCTTATTTCGTTTCGGAATCTGTGGTCTTGCTTGTCCTGCCATGTGGTTTGTTGTGTTGTTTGTGCTTGTCTATGCCTCCTTCCATATGGCGTTCGGCTCTTGATTTCTTCATGCAATGTGTTCAGTACAATATCGGCTATACTATTTATTGTGTTCCAATCACTGGAAGTACATATTATTCTGGTGATTTCGCTGTCATTCTGTATAGGTCTTGCATGTGCTACCGTGTTGCATAGCAGTGTGTTTCTCTGCAAATGCAAATTTCATTGTTAGTTAGGCCCATGTGGTTTAAGTGTACTGTGTACGGCATATGGCCTGTCAAGAAATGGCCCATCCCCCAGTTTGGGTCAACATGTGGCGAAGAGTTCTCGGGCTTGCAGCCGGGTGGCGGTGTCTTCAAACTGCGACGTTTCGACGAGTGACATACTCATCATCTTCTGGCGAAGTGCCGAGATTTTGCGAATGCCGGTCCCTTTATACCTGCGGTGTGCCCCCCCCCCCCCCCCCCACCACCTGGCCACGGGAGGCTGGGTCCAGCGGAGCCGGCGGGCGGGGTGGAGGGGGAAGCGGGTGCGCCGTTCGTGTCTCCGTCAGAGCATTCTGATCGCGTCTCATGGGCTGGACGGTTCTTGTTGCGTTCCTGGCGTATTGCGGCTAATGCTGGATTCCAGGCCACGCTCAGTTGATAGCCTTCGTCCCTGTTCACAAGATTCTCGTGGACCCGTATTTCTATTGATTCTGTAATGACGCTATCCCAATAGCTCCCGGCTCGGCACAGCACCCTGGTGTTTTCGAAATCAAAGGTGTGGTTTTCTTTGATGCTATGTTCAGCTATAGCAGATTTCTCTATCTGTCCAAGTCAAACATGCCTGACGTGTTCCTCGCACCTTTTAGAGATGCAGCGCTGCGTTTGACCAATGTACTGCACACCACATTCGCAGGCAATGTTGTATATACCAGGTGTGTTTAGTTTGAGTGGGTCTTTAGCTGAGCCTAGCAGCTCTTTCGTCTTCGGCGGTGGTCGGAAGACGGTATTTATGTTTGATTTTCTTAATAGTCTCCCGATTTTGGCTGATGTGGGCCCCAAATATGGAAGAAAGGCGAGTCTCTTGTTAACTTCCTCTTCCTCTTCCTGAAATTTGTCAGCCTGTCTCTTCTTGAAGGCCCTGCCAATCTGTGTTTCACTGTACCCGTTTTTCTGAAATACCTCTCTTAGGTGGTGTAATTCATCTGAGAGGCTTTCTTTGTCACAAATGACGTGCGCCCTATGTACCAAGGTGGTCAGTACTGACTGGCGTTGCGCCGGATGGTGGCAGCTGGTTGCATGGAGGTACAGGTCTGTGTGCGTCTTTTTTCTATATACTGAATGGCCCAGCGTGCCATCCGCTTTCTTCCTGATCAGTATGTCCAGGAATGGAATACAGCCATTCTCTTCTACTTGCATCATGAAGATGATATTCTCATGTATGCCGTTTAGGTGGTCCATAAACTCCTCCAGTGCCTTCCTGCCATGCTGCCAAATCACGAAAGTGTCGTCCACATAGCGGAAGAAGTGCCTGGGTTTACGGTGAGCAGTTTGTAGTGCCACCTCCTCAAAGTGTTCCATATAAAGATTCACAATCCCCGGAGCAAGGGGAGATCCCATGGCCACTCCATCCACTTGTTCATAATGCTCTCCATTGCACTTGAAGTAGGTGGTCGTAAGTGCATATTCAAAGAGCTTCACTGTTTCAGGCTCGAAGTGCTGATTAAGGAGCACCAAGGCGTCTTGTAGCGGTACTTTCGTGAACAAGGAGGTGACGTCGAAGCTCACGAGTAGGTCATCACTCTGCATTCGGATGTCCTTCAGTATTCTAACGAAATCCGCGGAGTTTTTCACGTGATGACTGCAGTGGCCCACCAGTGGTTTCAATAGTGTCGCCAGGTATTTGGCCAGTCCATAACTGTGCGAGTTGATAGCGTCCAGAATCAGCCGTAGAGGTACCCCATCTTTGTGAATCTTGGGCAATCCATACCGGCATCCGCAAAGTCTCGGCACTTCGCCAGAAGATGATTAATATGTCACTCGTCGAAACGTCGCAGTTTGAAGACACCGCCACCCGGCTGGAAGCCCGAGAACTCTTCGCCAGCTGTATACGCCGGGAAAGCATACATTCACATTTTGGGTCAACATGTTTCAGTTGTAACCTTTCATGTATGTTAGAAAAGAGAGAGTGCACTCGGTGACTCTTGTCAGATGCATCCCACTCTCTTTGCCAGGTTTGAATCGGCCAGTGTTTTATTTTTGTTCTGGTTCCTGTAATTTTGATGACCTTGTCGAGCCTGTCCCTCCTAAACCAGTAAAATGCAGATCTATAACGTATAGTTATGTCTATAGTGCAGGTCCACATCACAACACAAAGTGCCCTTAGTGATGTGGTGTTGAAGGATCTGCTCATTCTCAGGAGTAATCTATGTTGGCTTCGTCTTGCAATTGTCTTGTTAGTCTATATGTTCAATCTGTGAGCCCAAGCACTTAAGGTAAAGCATACGATGGATTCAAATATCACGATGTGGCAGGCCCTTTCGTCTTAATAGGTAATTTGTACTGAGTTGTGGTGAGCTTTGCTAGTTTGTGCATAATTTTGGAGGTTTTGTCAGTTGTCAGTTTGATGCAACAGTTGAAAGTCTGTTTTTCGCCAAGATGCAGTCCTAGATAATGTGTGGCTTGCTTCCTCTGTAGGCTAGTATTGAATAATTTTAGAACTGGCTTCCTCTGTAATGTTCCCGTGAGCAGTAAATATACACTTTTGTTGGGTGCTATTTTTAGTTTATTTTCTTTGCACCAACCGTTGAGTTTTCTGAAGCAGCTGCATGCCTTTTGTCTCTGGTGCTGCTCTCGAGTTGGGTGACACCACTGTGAGCAGGTCATATGTGTATGCCACTACACCTCTTACTCTGTTGACACTGTCTAGGGTGTTCATCAAGGGCTCAGTTGCAATATCCCAAAATATTGGTTCACAGATAGAGCCCTGTGGACATTCCTTTGTTATTCTCTTGGCAGCCTTGTGTGTACTAGCCCTCCACTCCATCTCTGCGATAGTCGAGGAGGCGGTTGTTGAGGGTAGCTGATAGCATCATTTCCCTTAACCTGGTGAAGTGGGACGGCCACCACAGACCAGAGTAGAACATAGCATAGTGAGAATTGTCTTGCAGGCATCAGTAGGGGACTTAAATAAGGCTCCATAGTTAATGGAGAATTACAAGATATGTTCTACTTTTGTAGCAAATTCGGGAAGTAATACTTTCATCAGTGGTAACTCACCAGGGATCGGACTGCAACATTCCAGTCTTGTGTTACTCATCACTAGCAGTCTTGACAATGCTTTGTAATTGTAAATAAGTATGGGAATTGGATGTAGTCTTAATTTTCTTCTTCCTTCTTTCTCTTTCCACCTCCTCCTCCTCTTCCCTCCCTCTGTCCCCTCTATCTCTACCCACCCCTTCCTTCCCCCTGTCTCTGTTCATCTCTCTTTCACCCTATCTATGTTCATTTCCTTCTCCTCTGTGCTATCGATCTCCTCTTCCCCCTCCCTCCGACCTTGTTAATTATTATCGCAGACGCAATCTTGATTCAGAACTGCAGTTGCTCAAAATGAATGAGTAAATCGGTTGGGATCAGTGATATACAGGGTATGACAGACTTCTCCTGCTGCTGGACCTTTAGAATAGCAGCTTCCATCATAGTATTTTACATAGCTTGTGATCTGAAAATCAGTAGGATTACGAAGTTTCAGATGATTCAGTTTCCTTTGTAGTATTCTAATAATAAGTTGATAGGTCATAAATACAACTTTCCTTTTTTCTGTTAAAGCTGACTGCAAAGAAGAAAACAAAACAACATATAGCTGTGTAAACAATTTTTGTTTAAAATTGTATATAAGAAGAAAGCATATATATGCTCTTCTATTGTAGTTAAAATTGACTGCAAGAAATAAAACGAAACTGCATGTTTTCACAGCACAGCATTTTCCATCTCACAGTCGGTTTTAACAGAAAACCTGCATATTGTTTGAAAAAAAAAAAAAAAAAAATATTTAGCCTATGTCTATCTGAACATTTGTTAGACTATCGTGTAACATTTGAAGTAATGGTGTAGGGCTCTTACTATCTAAAAGCAGCAAGAAGAGCTTACTGGAATGGAAACCAGTCTCAGAACGGATAATAACTGCATGGTTTAAAACAAATGTGCGATATATCACTGTAATTCAATGCTATGCACCTACTGAAATAGCTAAAGGAGAATTAAAAGATGCATTTTATACAGAGCTTAACGGAGTCCTTAGACAAACAAATTCTAGGGACATAAAAATTTTAATGGGTGACTTGAACGCAAAAGTTTGTTCTGAAAATGAAGGGCTTGAGCATATGGGCATGCATGGAATGGGGATCAGGAATGTAAATGGTGAAAGATACATGCGCTGAACATGACCTAGTCATTGGAGGCACATTGTTTCCACATCATAACTGCCATAAGATAACGTGGGTTTCTCCAGACCACGTTACCGAAAATCAAATATACCACATAGTCGTAAGCTGCAAGTCTCTTTGTTAGATGTCAGAAATAGAAGAGGGGCAGACGTTGGAAGTGACCACCACCTAGTTTTGGCAGAATTCAGACTGAAGATAGTGCCAAATAGAACCAAGCTCAATCACAAGTGGAAGGAAATAGATGTGGCAAGATTAAAAGACCAACAGATCAAAGAAACATTTGCCCTTGAACTACAAATCAGATTCCAGGTCCTCTCTAAAGAAAACTTTATGGAAGGGGGAATTGAAACATGCTGGCAAAAAATTAAAGACAGTTATTTAGATGTGGGAGAAAAAAATCTTAGGATTTAAGGCACATCAAAGGAAGGAATGAATCTCCGATGCTACGTGGAATGAAATCAGCCACAGGAAAGAACTAAAACTTAAGTTAAATTTTTGTAAGACAAGAGCGCAGAAGAGCGAAGCGCATAAGGAATACATACATGGAGGCGAACAAAAAAGTGAAAACATTGCAACGTCGAGATAAAAGGAAATGGATAGATGAGCAAGCAAAATTAGCAGAAGAGGCAGCAAGACAAGGAAATATGAAAGAGCTCTACAATATTAGCAAACGGTTGTCAATGAAGAACTACAGACATGAAGGACCAGTTAAGAACAAGGATAGGGTGATGCTTACAACTCAACAGGCACAGCTACAGAGATGGGAGGAACACTTTAAGGAACTGTTAAATTGTGAAGACAACCAAGAGGAACAAGTAAGAGATGTTTCACAGGAAGTAGAAGAAGATCAAGATATAAATTTGCAGTGCCCCACAATGGACGAAATTAGGATTGCCTTGAAAACACTAAAAAATACAAAGACTCCAGGCCTAGACAACATAGCACCGGAGCTCTTAAAAGCTGATATTGAAGATACTGTTAAAATGCTCCATCCTTTGCTGAAGCATATTTGGCTTGAAGAGAAATCTCCAAATGAGTGGAAAAATGGTTTGGTGGCAAAGCTCCCAAAAAAGGGAAATTTGTCAGACTGTAACAACTGGCGTGGTATTACATTGTTGTCAGTGCCCAGTAAGGTCCTCACCAGAATTATTTTAAACAGAATTAAAGAATCCCTTGAAAAGCGACTGCGTAAAGAACAGGTCGGTTTTAGGGCACAACGCAGTTGTGTTGATCTTATTAACACTCTTAGGATCATTTTAGAGCAAAGCAAAGAATTCCAAGCAACCATGTACCTGGCATTCATTGATTTTCAAAAGGCCTTCGATTCTGTGAAACATAAAGTGCTCTGACAGGTGTTGCGGAAGTATGGCATACCACAGAAGATCTTAAACATCATAAAAGATCTATATGATGGCTATAAATGCTGCGTACTCCACAAGGGAAATATGACAGAGGCCATAAAAGTAACAACTGGAGTCTGTCAGGGTTGCATTTTGTCACCAACACTTTTTCTACTCGTTCTAGACTCTGTTATGAGAAGAGTCACAGCAGGCAGGAGACGAGGAATCCAGTGGGGGATCCATGAACGTCTGGAGGATTTGGATTTTGCAGACGACATAGTTTTATTAGCTCCAAGGCTGATTGATATGCAAGCTAAATTAAACTTGCTGAAAGAAGAAGCAGAGACTGCTGGCCTCAAGATAAATATAGGCAAAACAAAGGAAATGAGAGTAAATTCAGGGAACATGGAGGTGCCATTGTTAATAGGTGAGCAGTGGGTGGAGACTGTCAACTCATTCCTGTATCTGGGTAGTATAGTGGCGGAAGATGGTGGAGCTGGAGATGACGTGAAAAACCGCATTAAAAGGCAAATGCTGCCTTCATACAATTGTATCCAATATGGAAAAATAGAAATATCACGTACAAAACAAAAATCCGTATTTTTAATACTAATGACAAGGCTGTCCTTCTGTACGCCAGTGAAAGCAGGAAAATGGATAAAAAGATAACATCCCAGTTACAAAGCTTCACAAATAGATGTCTTCGCATCATGAATATCTGGTGGCCAGAAAAAATATGTAATGAGGAGCTCTGGCGAATAACAAACCAGATACCTATAGAAGACCAGATACGAGAGAGAAAGTGGGGCTGGTTGGGGCACACCTTGAGAAAACCAGATGGAGCCATCGAGAAAAAAGCATTGGAATGGAATCCCCAGGGAACAAGGAAGAGAGGAAGACCAAGGGGCACATGGACAGTGGAAGGGGAAGCAAAAAGAGCTGGCAAGACCTGGGCAGAATTGAGGCAAATGGCCAAAGACAGAGACAGATAGCGAGTTCTCCTGGATACCCTATGCCCCCATAGGGGCCAAGGGAATTAAGTAAGTAAGTAAATCACCCAAGAACTTTCTGAGATTTTTGTTAACAACGTTATTTCTTTATATATACATTTATATACCATACACAGGGTGCAATGGGTATAAGTGGACTATGTCTATCATTGTAGACTATACTGTGCTCACAATCCACACTTCAACACCTTATCTGCTAACCAGGAGACAAATCAACATTAATGGCTTACTCTTATCATGTGTACAACCTGAAAACATACAATTTGTAATACCCATAATTATTAGTATACAAATTATGTAACTACTGATGCAATGTTGTTCAGTACACCAACAGATATTTCTCCACTTATATCCAATAAACTCTGTATGTTAAAAATATGTAGCTCATGTATGTCCAGTTGTCTATTAGAGTATCATGTAAAAATCTGAGGTAAATCAGTCAAGAATATATATATATATATATATATATGGAAATTGAAATAAGAACACCGTGAATTCATTGTCCCAGGAAGGGGAAACTTTATTGACACATTCCTGGGGTCAGATACATCACATGATCACACTGACAGAACCACAGGCACATAGACACAGGCAACAGAGCATGCACAATGTCGGCACTAGTACAGTGTATATCCACCTTTCGCAGCAATGCAGGCTGCTATTCTCCCATGGAGACGATCGTAGAGATGCTGGATGTAGTCCTGTGGAACGGCTTGCCATGCCATTTCCACCTGGCGCCTCAGTTGGACCAGCGTTCGTGCTGGATGTGCAGACCGCGTGTGACGACGCTTCATCCAGTGCCAAACATGCTCAATGGGGGACAGATCCGGAGATCTTGCTGGCCAGGGTAGTTGACTTACACCTTCTAGAGCACGTTGGGTGGCACGGGATACATGCGGACGTGCATTGTCCTCTTGGAACAGCAAGTTCCCTTGCCGGTCTAGGAATGGTAGAACGATGGGTTCGATGACGGTTTGGATGTACCGTGCACTATTCAGTGTCCCCTTGACGATCACCAGTGGTGTACGGCCAGTGTAGGAGATCGCTCCCCACACCATGATGCCGGGTGTTGGCCCTGTGTGCCTCGGTCGTATGCAGTCCTGATTGTGGCGCTCACCTGCATGGCGCCAAACACGCATACGACCATCATTGGCACCAAGGCACAAGCGACTCTCATCACTGAAGACGACACGTCTCCATTCGTCCCTCCATTCACGCCTGTCGCGACACCACTGGAGGCGGGCTGCACGATGTTGGGGCGTGAGCGGAAGACGCCCTAACGGTGTGCGGGACCGTAGCCCAGCTTCATGGAGACGGTTGCGAATGGTCCTCGCCGATACCCCAGGAGCAACAGTGTCCCTAATTTACTGGGAAGTGGCGGTGCAGTCCCCTACGGCACTGCGTAGGATCCTACGGTCTTGGCGTGCATCCGTGCGGTCCGGTCCCAGGTCGACGGGCACGTGCACCTTCCGCCGACCACTGGCGACAACATCGATGTACTGTGGAGACCTCACGCCCCACGTGTTGAGCAATTCGGCGGTACGTCCACCCGGCCTCCCGCATGCCCACTATACGCCCTCGCTCGAAGTCCGTCAACTGCACATACGGTTCACGTCCACACTGTCGCGGCATGCTACCAGTGTTAAAGACTGCGATGGAGCTCCGTATGCCACGGCAAAGTGGCTGACACTGACGGCGGCGGTGCACAAATGCTGCGCAGCTAGCGCCATTCGACGGCCAACACCGCGGTTCCTGGTGTGTCTGCTGTGCCGTGCGTGTGATCATTGCTTGTACAGCCCTCTCGCAGTGTCCGGAGCAAGTATGGTGGGTCTGACACACCGGTGTCAATGTGTTCTTTTTTCCATTTCCAGGAGTATATATATATATATATATATATATATATATATATATATATATATATATATATATACCAATATTGGCACTTGTATCCCTAACACCCTATATATATATATGCAGAGAAAACACAACTAACATACAGACTTGCATACATATTAAGGTACCAATATTGGCACTTGTATCCCTAACACCCTATATATATATATATATATATATATATATATATATATATATATATATATATATATATATATATATATATATATATATATATGCAAGTCTGTATGTTAGTTGTGTTTTCTCTGCATCTTAGTCTTCCATGGAAACATGTAATATCATTTACTACCTGATGTTTTCTGCATGGTCGTAACTGCACCATTAAGTGGACTACACCTGTCAGTGTAGACTAACCGTTTCGTGTCCACACCTCAAGACCTGACAGGCAACCCAGGGAAAATAAGCATTAATGGCTGCTCTTGACATATGTAATTGGAAGTACTAACAAACCTAAAAACATACTGCTTCTAACAGCTATAATTATTAGTCTCAAACTGAAGCAAATATTAATGTAATGTTGTTCAGTATACTGTCCTTAGCCGCTAATAAAAATATCTGCACTTATACACCCAACACCGTGTATTAGAATATCGTGTAAATATCTGGAGTAAATTGGTCCAGAACTTTTAGAAATTTTTGCTAACGCCATTATTTCTTTATATGTTATGCTTACACATACATTGGTGAAGTTTTGCTGTATCCGCATATTTAATGGGCTGAAATTGTTCAGCAGAACATACAATTTGTTCATAAATACAGATAAAGTTCCACTTAATAAATATCTGTCTGTGTTTGTATGTGTGTGTGTTTGAGTAATATTACAAAATTAAGTTCTGGCAGACTGTTTGCAGATATGTCAAAATCCTTTTATATTGCGATGATTTAACTTCAATGAAATTCATTTGTTTTTTCGCAAAAAAACTATTTCTGTCATGTATGGAGGATTCCTTAATAAGATAGCTTTTTAGTGTAATTCCTGATATTTTGTTTAATTTTATCTCGTCTTTCAACTATTGTTCAATAATACAGACTACATCAATATCTGGTTTAGTAATATAGCACAGAACATAATATTTGACGTCTTCTGAAGACATTTCCAATAAAGCACTTACCCTAAAAATGTCTTGTGTTGTTTCAACTTACAAAGGCCAATCAGTGCTGTGTTTAGTTGCACTTCATCTCTATTAATATCATGCAAAATCCGTTTTTAATTTGCGATTACCTGAAATATACATTCATATTTGTAGGTTTTAATTGCTCTCATCCTTTCGTCTCAATTCTCTTCGTTTTAACCAGTTCGTAATTTACTTTTATCTTATTGATAAGATACGTTTTGAAGGTTTCACCTGCTCTGCTTCCATTGACGTTATTGTTTTTGTCTTAAATAACTTAGTAATCTCAGCTAGCCTGGCTACTTTATTGTTTGCAACTCATTTTCTCGCAACAAATACAAACATTTTTCAGTCAAGAGCTCCTTTGCAGTGCAGTGAATATCTGAATGTTTGTTCATCAGAAGTCTCCTAGACCCTGTAGACAGGAATGAATTGTCATTTACTAACCAATTCGTTGAATATAATTTATTGTTTTGTCGAGAAACAAAGAAGAAACTAAATCAATTCGCATGCAGTAAAGCATACAATACACATTGAATTTATTTTGTTTAGAAAATAAGACACTTAAGCTCCTCACTTCTCTTTGTATTGAACAAAGAGGGACTTTGATGCTGGGAACAGGAATTGATTCCATTGTGAAACAATCTGTGGAGAGCAAACTTTTTATGTTTACGAACATTCACTAGTACTTATTCATTGACAACAAAAAACACAATAAAGATCGATTATTTTGTATAGGCGTATTATTAATGGTAAATATAGTGATACAATTAAAAACTTGCAAATAGTACTCTTTTTTGTGTACATATTGAGAGACAGTAGTCATTCCACAGGCAGATGAATTACCAATCATTTTTAAGTGATATCATATTTTCATTATTGCAGCGATAGTCACAAAAATTGTACACGGCGCAATGATAACAAGGTTTCGTCTAGTTCTCGAGCGGCAATTCGAACCGCTGTTAACAAGGAAGCCACAGAACACCAATATAGTAGAAGTGCGAAGACCACATTATTACACGGAAACACAGAACGACACCAGCGCTACTTGTGGCCTGGCTGTGAACTTCAATACAGGGGTGGTGAAACTCATACAGGATTTCCGGTAACACGATGTTGGTTTGGTCCCAGGCCACTTGGAGCGCTGCAAGTTTAGCAATTTATAGCCTCGTGTTCCTATTGGATGACGTAGTCTTCCATAATTGTTTTGGTATCGCAGCAATGTGATGGTCATTTTTCGTTTAAATTGCAGTGTAAGTATGTTGCTATTATTCTGCTTAATTTTTGGATGCATTCGTAATATTTGATGGTGTGATGATTCAGTATTTACTTTTTTACTTTTGTTTCATATAGAACACGAGGTTGTATCATCACATTACGTTCTGTGGACTCTTGTATATTTGTTCCTGCAAAGAAATACAATTTCTGTTGCTCAGTTTACTTAAAGGGTAAGTATATTTCTTATTTCTGTTCATATTTCCTTGTATTTCATAGAGAATCCCATGCTAGCAGCTTTTGACATAGTTGGTATTCAACTTTCCGAATCCTGTAATGGAATATAATTCTGGCTTTGATTCATCTTCCTTTTTGCCACGAAGTACTCTTAGTGACATAATAAGTACCATTAATTGTGCCGTTTACTACATACCAAATATTGGACGTGTTACAATTGATTCGTAATGCCTCGTGTGTGTTCTATTTCCCGTTTTCGACAGTAAATATTCTGTACAGTACATAACACTCTATCCAGGTAAAAAGTGTTTGTTGCTGTTGTATCGACAAAGATTGTGTTCTCACACAATAAGACATTTGTTTCGAAGTCACACAAAGGAGGTCCTTCAAGCAGTTGGACATTTACACGTGTTATTGTGGCAATATCCAATGCAGTAGAAATCTTCTCACACTTTAATGCTCAACACAATGTAATACAGAATTACAGCTGTAACTGTTACTGATAATGTACAGTTGAATTTGGTATCTAGATGCTGAAATGGTACAATAAGCAGTGTTTCTACTGCATGATAGCACTGTTTAACGAAGTAGTGTTGAATATAGAATATAGTGCAACTACGCTCACGCAGTTATATATAGAGTGATGTGCATATCCGTAGTAGAAATGAGAATTTGTTTTGTTTTTTCACTATTTTGTAGCAATACCACATCAGATTACAGGCCATGATAACAGTTATCAATACTTCAGTACAGGATAGCTGCATTTAGACATAAGCTAATATGATTTTTGATAGTGAAATTAATTTCACATTGAGTTTTCTTTAACATTAATCAATGTAAACCATACCTGATCTTTTTTCTCGTTCCTAATTTTTGGTTTGAATAACATTTCAGACACATGAGGATAGATCATACAGGAAGAGAAGAATCCAGTTTGAGATTGAAATTGAAATACTCGTGCAAGTTTCCCAGATGCAGGAGTAGTTATTACGTAAAAACAAATTCCAAACACAAGAATAAACATTTCTATAAATTTCCAGCTGCATCAAAAAGTGAGACTGTAAAGAAGTGGAAATTTATCTGTAATATAGATGAAGGTGTCAACTGTAGTTATTATTGTGTGTGTGAGGATCATTTTTATGAAGCAGATTTTGTGAACTTTACTAGATACAGGCTCAATCCTGGTGTTATACCAAAGCACATGGAATTGGTGTTGTATCACCCTCCCCCCACCCATCTGTGTTACACTGGTGGTGGTGGCGGTTTCACAACATCGGGTGCAAATATAAGTGTGCAAGAGACAGGTCACAATGCAAAATCTACAGTAATACAACGAAGCAGTCCCCCTTTACAGAGCACAGATGATGGTGAGTACAGCTTTTTATCCTCACCTGTTTATGATGTTGAAAGTAGTCCAGGTGTAATGGGATCTGGCGTTTCTAAACGTGATTTAACTCCAAGAAAACACAAAATGTATAAACTGCATAGAATTACAGTTTCCAGAGTGTGTAAATTTAAAAAACAGCTACAGAATGAGAGGAATAAATTGAAAATTCTAAAAGAGTTGTATGATGACAGGAAATTTCAGTTAATTGAAGAAGAGTTGAATGATGTGACTAAAACTTTTATTAATAGTCAGTTACGAAATGCCAATATGCAGCCCACAGCAGTACGGTGGTCTATACAAGATAAGGCATTTGCTTTATCTATTTATAAGTGTAGTCCCCGGTTGTACAGATATTTGGCCACATACTTCTCCCTTCCATCTGTCAGGCTGCTCAAGGGAGTGCTTTCCCACATACCATTTGATACAGGACTTAATCCAGCTTTATTAAACTTTTTAGCAAGGGAAGTAAGTAATATGCACGAAAATGACAAGTATTGTGCTCTACTTTTTGATGAAATTTCTCTGGATGATGGTATGTACTATGATCTACATCTACATCTACATTTATACTCCGCAAGCCACCCAACGGTGTGTGGCGGAGCGCACTTTACATGCCACTGTCATTACCTCCCTTTCCTGTTCCAGTCGCGTATGCTTCGCGGGAAGAACGACTGTCTGAAAGCCTCCGTGCGCGCTCTAATCTCTCTAATTTTACATTCGTGATCTCCTCGGGAGGTATAAGTAGGGGGAAGCAATATATTCGATACCTCATCCAGAAACGCACCCTCTCGAAACCTGGCGAGCAAGCTACACCGCGATGCAGAGCGCCTCTCTTGCAGAGTCTGCCACTTGAGTTCGTTAAACATCTCCGTAACGCTATCACGGTTACCAAATAACCCTGTGACGAAACGCGCCGCTCTTCTTTGGATCTTCTCTATCGCCTCCATCAACCCGATCTGGTACGGATCCCACACTGATGAGCAATACTCAAGTATAGGTCGAACGAGTGTTTTGTAAGCCACCTCCTTTGTTGATGGACTACATTTTCTAAGGACTCTCCCAATGAATCTCAACCTGGTACCCGCCTTACCAACAATTAATTTTATGTGATCATTCCACTTCAAATCGTTCCGCACGCATACTCTCCCAGATATATTACAGAAGTAACTGCTGCCAGTGTTTGTTCCGCTATCATATAATCATACAATAAAGGATCCTTCTTTCTATGTATTCGCAATACATTACATTTGTCTATGTTAAGGGTCAGTTGCCACTCCCTGCACCAAGTGCCTATCCGCTGCAGATCTTCCTGCATTTCGCTACAATTTTCTAATGCTGCAACTTCTCTGTATACTACAGCATCATCCGCGAAAAGCCGCATGGGACTTCCGACACTATCTACTAGGTCATTTATATATATTGTGAAAAGCAATGGTCCCATAACACTCCCCTTTGGCACGCCAGAGGTTACTTTAACGTCTGTAGATGTCTCTCCATTGATAACAACACGCTGTGTTCTGTTTGCTAAAAACTCTTCAATCCAGCCACACAGCTGGTCTGATATTCCGTAGGCTCTTACTTTGTTTATCAGGCAACAGTGCGGAACTGTATCGAACGCCTTCCGGAAGTCAAGGAAAATAGCATCTACCTGGGAGCCTGTATCTAATATTTTCTGGGTCTCATGAACAAATAAAGCGAGTTGGGTCTCACACGATCGCTGTTTCCGGAATCCATGTTGATTCCTACATAGTAGATTCTGGGTTTCCAAAAATGACATGATACTCGAGCAAAAAACATGTTCTAAAATTCTACAACAGATCGACGTCAGAGATATAGGTCTGTAGTTTTGCGCATCTGCTAGACGACCCTTCTTGAAGACTGGGACTACCTGTGCTCTTTTCCAATCATTTGGAACCTTCCGTTCCTCTAGAGACTTGCGGTACACGGCTGTTAGAAGGGGGGCAAGTTCTTTCGCGTACTCTGTGTAGAATCGAATTGGTATCCCGTCAGGTCCAGTGGGCTTTCCTCTATTGAGTGATTCCAGTTGCTTTTCTATTCCTTGGACACTTATTTCGATGTCAGCCATTTTTTAGTTTGTGCGAGGATTTAGAGAAGGAACTGCAGTGCGGTCTTCCTCTGTGAAACAGCTTTGGAAAAAGGTGTTTAGTATTTCAGCTTTACGCGTGTCATCCTCTGTTTCAATGCCAGCATCATCCCGGAGTGTCTGGATATGCTGTTTCAAGCCACTTACTGATTTAACGTAAGACCAGAACTTCCTAGGATTTTCTGTCAAGTCGGTACATAGGATTTTACTTTCGAATTCACTGAACACTTCACGCATAGCCCTCCTTACGCTAACTTTGACATCGTTTAGCTTCTGTTTGTCTGAGAGGTTTTGGCTGCGTTTAAAGCTTCCTCCCTTTTTTTATATTCCTACTAACTTCCATATTCAGGGATGCTGCAACGGCCTTATGATCACAGATTCCCTGTTCTGTACATACAGAGTCGAAAAGTTCGGGTCTGTTTGCTATCAGTAGGTCCAAGATGTTATCTCCACGAGTCGGTTCTCTGTTTAATTGCTCGAGGTAATTTTCGGATAGTGCACTCAGTATAATGTCACACGATGCTCTGTCCCTACCACCAGTCGTAAACATCTGAGTGTCCCAGTCTATATCTGGTAAATTGAAATCTCTGCCTAAGATTATAACATGCTGAGAAAATTTATGTGAAATGTATTCCAAATTTTCTCTCAGTTGTTCTGCCACTAATGCTGCTGAGTCGGGAGGTCAGTAAAAGGAGCCAATTATTAACCTAGCTCGGTTGTTGAGTGTAACCTCCACCCATAATAATTCACAGGAACTATCCACTTCTATTTCACTACAGAATAAACTACTGCTAACAGCGACGAACACTCCACCACCGGTTGCATGGCTATCCTTTCTAACCACCATCTGTACCTTTGTAAAAATTTCGGCAGAATTTATCTCTGGCTTCAACCAGCTTTCTGTACCTATAACGATTCCGGCTTCGGTGCTTTCTATCAACGCTTGAAGTTCCGGTACTTAACGCAGCTTGGACAGTTTACAATTACAATACCGATTGCTGCTTGGTCCCCGCATGTCCTGACTTTGCCCTGCACCCGTTGAGGCTGTTGCCCTTTCTGTACTTGCCCAAGGCCATCTAACCTAAAAAACCGTCCAGCCCACGCCACACAACCCCTGCTACCTGTGTAGCCGCTTATTGCGTGTAGTGGACTCCTGACCTATCCAGCGGAACCCGAAAACCAAACCACCCTATGGCGCAAGTCGAGGAATCTGCAGCCCACATGGTCGCAGAACTGTCTCAGCCTCTGATTCAGACCCTCCACTCGGCTCTGTACCAAAGGTCCGCAGTCAGTCCTGTCGACGATGCTGCAGATGGTGAGCTCTGCTTTCATCCCGCTAGTGAGACTGGCAGTCTTCACCAAATCAGATAGCCGCCGGAAGCCAGAGAGGATTTCCTCGGATCCATAGCGACACACATCATTGGTGCCAACATGTGCGACCACCTGCAGATGGGTGCACCCTGTACCCTTCATGGCATCCGGAAGGACCCTTTCCACATCTGGAATGACACCCCCTGGTATGCACACGGAGTGCACATTGGTTTTCTTCCCCTCTCTTGCTGCCATATCCCTAAGGGGCCCCATTACACGCCTGACGTTGGAGCTCCCAACTACCAGTAAGCCCACCCTCTGTGACCGCCC
This sequence comes from Schistocerca piceifrons, assembly GCF_021461385.2. NCBI lineage: Eukaryota > Metazoa > Arthropoda > Insecta > Orthoptera > Acrididae > Schistocerca > Schistocerca piceifrons. The sequence continues at coordinate 297,722,273 of NC_060138.1, forward strand.
GGATCTTGCAGACTGAGGGGCAACCTCTGGAACAGGACAAGCAGCCATGTCAGGCCGAAGATCAGTATCAGCCTGAGACAGAGCCTGAAACAGGTTCGTCAGACAAACTGGAGAGGCCTTCCGTTCAGCCCTCCGGAGTGTCTTTCGCCCCTTGCCACACCTTGAGACGACCTCCCACTCTACCACAGGTGAGGGATCAGCCTCAATGCGGGCAGTATCCCGGGCAACCACAGTCGTAGTCCGATCGGCGGATGCATGGGAAGAGCTGGCCGTCCCCGACAAACCCCCATCCGGAACCCCACAGTGGTGCCCATTGGCAACAGCCTCAAGCTGTAAGACCGAAGCCAACACTGCCTGAAGCTGGGAGCGAAGGGATGCCAACTCAGCCTGCATCCGAACACAGCAGTTGCAGTCCCTATCCATGCTAAAAACTGTTGTGCAAAGAACGTCTGAACTAATCTACAGAGAGCGCAAACAAATCGACACAAAATTTAAACGGTTATTAAAATACAAGATAGCCTAGTAAATGCAGTAATGCTGCTACTTGCGCACTGCTCACACACTGCTCGGCGGCGGAAGGAGACTACGCGATTTTACACTATTCAGGTACTAAAACGCGATGCTACAACTCTCAAATACTATAATACGCCCGCAATTTATGAATTAGACAATGCAAGTACCAAAAACACGCAAAGAAATTAAGAATTAAACTATGTAGCAAATGAGTGAGCTAGGAGTATACGACTTGCTGCTGCAGCTGCTTATCCAACGACGGCAGGGAGCACACGAACAGCTAATCTATGGGTATCAGGACTTGGGTCATTTAGGACGTTCACCTGTAGATGCTAGTCAAGCATTGATTTTTATGCTGAAAGGCATTCACAGAACTTGGAAACAAGTTCTAGCATATTACTTTACCGCAACCACTTTCCACTACACGCATTTGAAATCACACATTGTTCACATCATAAGTGAACTACAGAATATTGGGTTCAAAGTGGTTTGTACTGTATGTGACCAGAATGCAACAAACCAAAAGGCCCTTCTGCAACTGTGTGAAGCAAATTTGTTGAAGCCCAGTATATTTCATTTTGTCGTCAATAATCAACCAATTGTTACCATTTATGATGTACCACATCTGCACAAAAACACTTGAAATGCTTTGATAGATAATAAAATTCAATTTGAACCTCACAAAGCAGCAAAGTTTGAGTACATCAGTACAGTGTCCTTTTGGATAAAAAAAACAGTTCAAAACTCTATCCAAATTAAAAGCACAACACTTTAACTTTTCTGATTCCCATGTCAAAATGAAAGTAAAAGTTGCTGCTGCACAAATGAGCCATACTGTTGCAGCTGCAATTGAAACATATGTTTCTACTCACACATTACCATCTGAAGCTATACACACAGCTGAGTTTGTGGAAAAGGTAGATAATCTCTTTGATTCACTCAACAGTAATGAGCAATATCTCAGAGATGGGAAACAATTTAGGTGTGCTTTATCAGAAAATTCGCCACATTGAGAAATGTGGTATAGCATGTTGAGGGAAATAAGCAGCTGGCAAATAATAGATTTAAAAATGGGAAGAAACAAGACTAATATGTTTAGCTTCATAAAAGGTTGGCACATTACATTACAGTCTATTATTTTCTTGTGGAAGACCTTGAAAGTGGTTGGCTTTAAGTACTTAAAATTAATGGTGTTCAATCAAGATGCTTTAGAAAATTTCTTTTGTTGTATAAGACAACATGGTATTGCTAATACAAACCCAACTTGTTTTCAGTTTGTACAAGCTCTGAAGACTTGTGTTGTCAATCATATGACTTTGCCTTTCAAAGCCATGAGTGTAAGTAACTGTGAAAATGATGATTACACTCACTTGAGCAGTTTGTGTCACTTTTTGGCAGCTAGTGGTAGGAGTGAACATTTAAGTGAATGTGAGATAAAAGACACTGATACACCTGAGCAAATTTATTCTTACTCAGATGGTATCATCGAGTCTGTAGAAGATCAACAATCCTTAGCCTATGTAGCACGCTATGTACTAAAAGCCGTAGATGTACCAGATGATTGTGAAACATGTAATACCAGTCTCTACTCCTCTGTTGTGACTGAAAATCATTTGTTTACCTCATTTAAAGAGAATAGTGAGGAGCATTCTCATTTGAAATGTGCAAGTGAAAGAGTCATGATTTTCCTAAGGGCACTACATGATCAGCTATATGAGTATCTAAATAGTCATGGTCACACAACAAAACTACATGATAATTAAAAAAAAAACATTTGTTCTGTCTCATACAACAATTTGTAATAAACATGAGATTGAAGAGAGACTTCTGAAGACAAGTATTCAATTTATAATATACAAGTATGTGAAAGAAAAGAAATTTACAAACAAGAGGAAATTGTGTACGCAACAACTTAAAAAGAAGTTCAAATCATGTTAAAAGACTTTGTATTTTGTTTATTATGTGTACAATGAGGGTAAGCTCCCTATACATACACAAATGTTCTTGTATCAAAAGCATGCCTTTGACTTGTTATGACAAAATCTGGTAATTCAGCAGGCACATAACTTAACACTTTCTAGATGTGATGATTGGATTCTAAAAGTATAATGAATAAAGTTCTGTCAAGGGGAATTTGTGTTAATTTTCAGTAGTGTACCAAACAAAGTTGTCAAAGAGGAAGTAAATAAATAAAAATGTTAAAAATAAATGTTGTATCAGCGTCTTCTTTCATTATTTAAACATGATGGGTGTTGCCAAAATAACAGCCAAGTTGGGGAAAAAAGAAAAAAAAAATGTTGTGTTGCAGTTCATTTTCTTTGTATGTTTCATTGGCAAAAACATTTTGGCTACATTCATGGAGTGTCTACCTGCTCTGCTCCCAATTTGTTTTTCAGTTGATGTAAAGTAGTATTTTGTGTGTTTCATAAATTTATTTGAACTGTGCAGAAGTTCAATTTCAGATGAGTGAATATCCATAAATAACAATCAACAGAAAAAATAATAAATCGGATTTTGTAGACTTTACAGTACATCCTTGGTTTGTAGCACAGATTTTTTTTGTAAATGACCTCTTGGTTATCCATTAGCTTTGTAGTTATTTATTTGTGTAACCTACTATTCCACTTTCGATCATGCGAGTGGACATAATGTGCTTTAGGATTTGTGGAAACGTAAAAATCATTTATATATGCATGCAATGTCATATGATTTTTTAGTCTGACATGTGCTAAAGCTCGTTTATTTCCACATGATAATGGCCACACGGCCAAAATCGCAATATTGAGTTTTACAAAAAAAATTCACAGTCAAAAGGTGACGTCGTAATTTACGAAAATTTTCACAATGTAAACTGCAGCTACAAGTAGTTAATGTTTGTTTTTGATTGAGATTTCTTTTATATATTACTTTGCAAGATCTCAAAAACCTTTATTACTGCACTATGCGGCCCACATTCAAAGATTAAATGAAAAATATTGTCATCTAATTCGCGTATTTAGAAATAAACATAAGAGATTTTCGCGCCATATTTTTTCGTATTGAAGTTCACAGCCAGGCCACAAGTAGCGCTGGTGTCGTTCTGTGTTTCCATGGAGGTAAGAATAGAGGGAGACGCCGTGACGTCACAGCTGCGAAGCTATGTGAAGCCGAGGGTAGCCATCTCAGTCCGACCAAAACATTGCTGCTGTAAGCTTGTGTGCATAGGCTTGTCACTCGCTTTTGGAAGTATTTTGCGCTATTATGGTGACTTGTGTGGTGTTCGGATGTACGAATCGTTCTGATTGTGATACGAAATCGAAGGGAATAACATTTCATGTGTAAGTTGTCCGGTTAAGTGTGATTTTACAACTTCATTGTGAATGAACGTGTGCTACATCGGTACTTGTACTATAGCGTGTTTTTCTCCTGTATGATTTTAGATTTCCTAAAAATGAAAGTCGGAAAGCTCTATGGGAGAATGCCGTGAGGAGGAAGAATTGGCGTGCGTCTAAATGGAGCACTATATGTTCTCAGCATTTCCGAGAAGAGGACATAGACCGAACTTCCCTTTCAACAATAAGGCTCCGAGAAAATGCTGTACCATCAGTTTTCCCTACGCACCCAAAACATTTGCAAAAGGTATGTTATCTCAAAGAATTAAATTCTTAGTTTTCAGGTTCACGTTTCTGTATAATACGTACGTATCGTCGGTAATCGAAGTGTTGAGTAACTCACTTTGTCTTCATCATGTACCAAATTAAAAGCTAACACTACATTAACAGGCGTAAAGTATAGGCCTAAACAGGACACTGTGTAGATTTGCCATTCTATGTACCGTATTTCAGTAAATATTGGTGGTGATGAACAGTGTTTCCCAGTAGTGTAACTTAACTGAAATGTCCCAGTACGTATTACAAACAAGATGTATTTATGGGGCTTTGGAGGGAGGGTATAGCTAACTTAGTTTTCAGTTTCTATTATTTAGCTCTAACTCCGAAAGTAATGGAATACACGTGTGAAGTAAATTATATCAGTTATGTGAATATTTAAGGCAGTAGTTTGTGAACATCTCACTTTGTCTGGTCTACTGTGTTGTACAACATTTTTATTGCACTGTCTTTGCTAGTTAATGGCAGTTATGTTTTAGGAGTAATTGATACAGCTCTAGTTTTACTTATATATGTTGATTTTGGGAGGATTCCTTCAGGTCATTTGAATACATTAATTTCACTTTCCACCTGATTAGGTCCTTACACATAGCTTTTGCCTAGGAATAATTCCATGCTGTATATAGAATTTAAGAGGGGAGGTGCTGGAACACTCAAGTGTTTCTGCAGCTACACAGTATGTTATAAAGAGATAATCTGGTTCTCCACATTGTCATGTAGAAACAAATTTATGAAACTCCTTTTTGATGAGCATCAGCCTCTGCACACAAGAGAATATTTGAGAAGAAAATTCAGGTTCGCTGTTTAGATTATGAGACTACTGAAGCTAGCAAGTTTGTCTGGTATAATTATTTAGTGAAGTCACAGAAATTAACACTTGGGCTGTGTTAAATATAACTCTGTATTTGGGTTAAGCACAGCAAGTGAACATTTCTTTTGTTTGATGCACTATTCATTGACATTCTCCATTGAAAGATATCATTGATTAAAAAGCTTTGGCAGTATCTTCTTGTTAACATTATCCACTACTGTGGAACATTGAATATGCACCAACCACTAATGCAAAATTAGATATAACACACAATTTTATATCATTAACTGTTGGACCAGTTGTATTGAGAACTTGTTAACTAACAGCACCCATAGCGATACAGTGTGATAGTTAAACAAGACACCCCAGCAGAAATATTTTACATGTTCAAAGTTTATATTTTTAGTTGTCTGCTGAACACAACAACGGTTTTTGTTAGAGTAATGAGTATTTTATGAACAAGATAAATAGTTGCTGGAAAAATAGAATTTATATTTCTGGAAAGGACTGAGAATAGGAGCAATTAGTGGGCTGTAACATGCTGTTCATGATAAAGACTAACACCTTCAACCATGTGTTAAAAACAGTTCTTAATGTTTTCCATCCGTTTATTTCATTTAGGGAGACAAGAAGAGAGAGCCACCATTGCGGAAGGAGAGCTCTTCCTTTCCATCTTCAGTTTTGGCTGCCGTCAGCAGAGTGCAGGATGAAGAAGTTCCTGCTCTTGCTCCTGAGTACACTGCAGGACCACCAGAACGTAGTCAGACATCCTCTGAAAGTGAAGAACTGAAGACGAAGTGTGAGCACCTCGTAAGAAAAACTGATCAGTACAAAAAACAAATTAAAACTCTTCAGCAGTCTAAGCGACGACTTAAGAAGGAAGTGGCTTCTTTGAGTGCTATCATCTTGTGGATGAAAGTTCAATAAATATACTAGAAAGCATACCTGGAATGCAGAGATGCTTGCTGCAGCGGAAGGACAAGCATCTTGTGGATGAAAGTTCAATAAATATACTAGAAAGCATACCTGGAATGCAGAGAGGCTTGCTGCAGTGACAAACTGCGAAAGCTGGGGCACAGGCTGTACCTAGGTCATACAGCCCAGAACTGCGCTCCTTTGCCTTAACACTGCATTTTTATTCCCACAGGGCGTATAATTATGTTAGGCGCTGTTTTAATACATGTTTGCCACACCCCAGAACATTAACAAAGTGGTACCAGTGTGTGGGTGGAGCACCTCGCTTCACATCCGAGGCGTTTAAGGTAATTACGGCAGAAGCTTGTCACCGTGAAACAAAGTTTCCAACTATATGTAGCTTGGTAGTTGATGAAATTGCCATCAGGCAACATGTAGAATTTGATGGTACATGCTATTACGGTTATGTTGACATGGGGGTCATCTGTAGACACAGATAATTTGCCCATTGCCAAAGAAGCATTTGTGCTCATGCTTGTGGCTATTAATGCTTCTTGGAAGCTCCCAGTTGGGTATTTCCTGACTGCTGGTATAACTGGTGAGCAAAAAGCAGAGATAGTGAAACAGTGCATTGATCTTGCCAATTCAAGTGGTGTGAAAGTTGTTTCGCTCACATGTGATGGTTCAGCTAGCAATTTGTCAATGGCTAGATGTTTAGGCTGCAATCTCAATTGTGAAACTTTGAAAAGTACTTTTTCAGTTGAAGGGAATGATCATGAAATGTCATTTTTTCTAGACCCTCCACATATGTTGAAACTTGTGCACAACACTTTAGGAGATAAAAAATTTCTTTGGGATGAGCAAAGTGGTGTCATTTCTTGGCACTTTTTGGAACGGTTACATGAATTACAGGTCAAGGAAGGGCTCCACACAGGCAACAAGATCATTGCCAGTCGCCTAAATTTTTTTAAAAACTTAAATGAAGGTGAAACTGGCTACTCAGCTGCTTAGCAATTCTGTGGCAGATGCCATACAGTACTGTTGTGATATGAAACTCCCAGGTTTTGAACAGGCATCTGCAACAGTAAAGTTTATACACATTTTCAACTGTCTCTTTGATGTCTGCAATTCCAGAACACTTTTACAAAGTGGTTTCAAGCAGGCATTAAATACAGCAAATTTTAGTGCTGTAGAGGGATTTCTTTTAAAGGCACAGAGGTACATCAAGGAACTCACTGTTGGTTCAAATCCTCAAGCAATGAGAGTTGGTGACTCAAATAGAAACACAGGGTTTCTTGAATTCCTGGTGTGTATATCCAGTGTTTTACACATGTATAGCAAAGTAGTGGGGACACAAACTCATGCTCCTCTATTGAAGTTTCTGCCTCTTTACAAATGTTCTCACAAGGGAACCTCCCCATCGCACCCCCCTCAGATTTAGTTATAAGTTGGCACAGTGGATAGGCCTTGAAAAACTGAACACACATCAATCGAGAAAACAGGAAGAAGTTGTATGGAACTATGAAAAAATAAACAAAATATACAAACTGAGTAGTCCATGTGCAAGATAGGCAACATTAAGGGAGTTGAGGGGTCAGGAGCACCTTGGCCCGGTGGTTAGCACGAGAAACTACGGAATGAGAGGTCCTTGGTTCGAGACTTGTGAAAACTGTAATTTTTTATTTTCAGTCTGTGACAAACTCTTACGTTTTCATCGCTTTTTGGGAGTGATTACCACATCCACAAGAAAACCTAAATCGGGCAAGGTAGAAGAATCTTTTTACCCATTGGCTAAGTGTACAAGTTAGATGGGTCGACAACATATTCCTGTCATGTGACGCACATGCTGTCACCAGTGTCGTATAGAATATATCAGACGTGTTTTCCTGTGGAGGAATCGGTTGACTTATGACCTAGCGATCAAATGTTTCCGGTTCCCATTGGAGAGGCACGTCCTTTCGTCTACTAATCACACGGTTTTGCGGTGCGGTCGCAAAACACAGACACTAACCTTATTGCAATGAACAGAGACGTCAATCAAAGAACGGGCAGATCATAACTTTGCGAAAATAAAGAAATTAAAATTTTCACACCAGGGAGGACTTGAACCAAAGACCTCTTGTTTCACAGCTGCTCACGCTAACCACGGGACCACCGCGCTGCCGATCTTACACTATCCTTGGTATGTTCCACATGGACTACTCAGTGTGTATATTTTGCTTATTTTTTCATACTTCCACAAAACTTCTTCCTGTTTTCTCGACTGATCTGTGTTCAGTTTTTCAAGGCCTATCCACTGTGCCAACTTATAACTAAGTCTGAGGGGGGTGCGATGGGGAGGTTCCCTTGTCAGGACCACTTGGAAATGTTTTTTAGTGCCATCCGAAGTCGTGGTGGTTGGAATAACAACCCCACTGCTCGCCAGTTTGTTGCAGCATACAAGAGGCTACTAATTCATAGTGAGATCCGTTGGATCAGAAAGAGGGAATTGTATAACTTTGGAAGATATTCCCATTCTTACTTTCAGCAGTTCCAATGTTGAAGATCACATAAATAACACTTCGGAACGGTGGCAGTTACTAAGCACGGAAAATAGTGCAGCGACAACTGACAACGACCTCGATTACTTTGCTACTGGAATTTATCTCTCTGAAGTGGCAGTCCATATCGTAGTATATATAGCTGGATTTGTGGCGCGTCACTTAGAGAAAACCTTAAAATGTGAACCATGTTTATCCGTGTTGAGAGGGGATGGTAGCCATGTTGCTTATTCTCTCATTCATAGAAAGAGTAGGGGATGGTTGGTTTTACCATCGAATGGTGTGTGTGTGTGTGTGTGTGTGTGTGTGTGTGTGTGTGTGTGTGTGTGTGTGTGTGTGTGTGTGTGTGTGTGTGTGTATGTGTGTGTGTGTGCGCGCGCGCGCGCGCAGAAAAAGTGTTCAGGTGCTATACTACAGGTAATTCTAAAGTTCCTTTGAAAAATCAGCTTTCCAAATGTGTGTCTTAGGTTCTTAGTGAATTCATATTCAAGCCAGTGTTTAAGGAGTTAGCAGACCACATGAAAAATCAGCATACCTTGGACAATCATATGATACTGCTGATTAAAGCAATTGCCACACGATACCTCCTGACACGGCAAAAACATGCAGCCAAGAGAATAAGTGATGCATTGCATGAAAATAAAATCAGGACAACCTATACAAAACTGGTACTCTTTAAAGGTCAGTAACTGATATTTGTACAGAGAGGTCTAGTGTGTGAGGCATCTTGTATAAAACACTCATATTGAGGCCAACTGGGAATGTAACCTTATTGTAATTAATAAATGATGAACATTCTTCCTTTTCCGTTATGTCTATGTTGTTATAACCAGCTACAAAATGTTTGTGATATCTGTATCTTAAAACTATTAGTACTAGCATATTCACTGTATCTATGAAAATTTGTTCCTGATGTGTGATGGAGTCAGACAATTATAATTTTATGCGTGTGTGTAATACCTTTGAAATATATCTTCCTCAAACCAACATTTGGAACTACATTACATGCAGAGTGTTTCCAAGTGATTGATACTCCACCATACCAGTATGCAGTACTGGTTCTGCAATAGCTTGTGATCTGTGTGCTTCCAAATGGGACATACATTTCTTTTTGAAATATTTAGCCATTGTTTGGCAGAGTATGCTGTAGTATGTTCAAGCCAGTGTTGTTAATTAAGTTTCCACAAGTGACAACATATTAATAAGAAATAGAATTGCCTCATTTTTAGCACATTGAAATACATTCCCATCACTGTGTGGTATGTTCTGGGTTTTGCTTATGTGTCATTACAAATTATATTTTTTTGTGATCTAGTCCAACAGTGATTTACTCTCAAAAAATGAGAGATAGTAGTGTTCGCAGGTGGGTGTCATTGGTTTTTCACTACTTCATTGGGCACTAAATTTTCTAGCAGTCTCTCCCCTAATCCATTGAAATGTAACCCATGTGTTTTACAGAAACTACAGCCCCCAACGTTTATATCTGTAGTAAGACATATTTTATAAATGATTGCATATTTTCTTATGTTTGTTTGCTTGACTACTTTCCTGGTTTATGCAAGACCACTGCGATAAATCATATGTATGTGGAATGGTAAATAGTATTACATTTGTATCAGTCAGGAGACTGAGACATTTCTTTCATTCTCAACAAGCAATGATGTGGACTTTGTTACAATTTCATATAATTTTATTTTTTTTACATAGAACTGTGTTATTTTTAAATTCCACAATCTTGTGAAAAAGGCAGTTAACTGAAGAGTCACATTGTAATAATTTTTCTGTATACCTGTAACAAGCAGATCAACAAAGTGGATAACAACAGATCAAGAAAAGCTTTTTTGCTGGAATAAAATTCTGAATATAGTACCTAATATTTATGCTTTATTTCATTCCCAGTTCCCACACTTTTTATGAATGAATAAGGAATATATAGCCTATATTTTTATTAGAACAATGATTTCAGAAGCAAATCCTAGTTTCAATGTTAGTAAAACTTTCTCATTGGCAAGCAATGAAGCTTCTGCTTATTGATTGAGACATTCCACACTTCTCAAACTATGATGTAAAGTTTTGCTCCATGATCTGCCTCAATCCCTTCATCATTTCATTTTGTACCACAAAATACCTGTCATCTTGACAAGAAAGGCTTGCATTTAAAAGAATGAAAGTTATAAAATGGGGAATGACATAAACAAAGCTCAATGAAGAATGGTTTATGCCTAAGCTACCTAAAAACACCGGGACATTGTTGCCCTGTTAATAAATCTCTTCCATACCAAAATAAGAAATTGGAACCTAAGGTAAGTAAGCAATAAGTAGAACTCCTTACTAATATTAAAATGAGTCCCATAGCAGATGAAAATTGGAACACTGTTATACTGCCTTGGCTAACAGACATGTCATTTAAGTGCTGCTGCTGCATTTGATTTATTAGTTACTAAAAAAAAGTGCCCTAGTCTCATATTAGAGCTGCTGCATATCACTTAAGAGAAGAAATGTGGGTATGTATTGAAATGTGTATGAACTGTATGGCAAAGAGTTTTGTTTTCTTCCTCAGGGTCAATGTTATGCAAACTGAAAGTACCTGTTTTGTGTATAACAAACACCTAATTTATATTTCTTGGGATTTTCTGCAGTTATATTTCACTTGACAACAGAATGAAGTTGTGCACAATGTGACAGGTTGTTGGCTAAACATTAACTCACATTGAGTTATTTTATCAGACTTATTTATCTGCTGCTTCATTGTTTAAATAATTAACAACAAAGACAGATCATTTTGTTACCTCTTCAGATATAGGTGGTGGTCAGAACCTAAGTCAGTCTGTTACACATAAGTAAATAGCTGCTCAATACATCATTCTCAACTCAAACAACTGAAAAGTTTTGGTTTGTATGTCACGAAAATCGTAAAAGACGTCACTTTTCGTAAATCTGGCATTGCTTCGTCCAATCAGATGATCGTAAGAATAAGTAAGGAAAGAACCCTAGTTTGCGATACACATTGATTACTGAATTAACAAAATTATATCCTTTACATTGAAGACTAGCTATTCGTAATATTACATTACAAACTATTTTTAATCAGAAGAAACCCGGAATTTCGACTTTACGAGATTTTATTTTAAACAAAAACTTTGAAACAACCAATCTGATGACGTTACATGCGTATATGGTGCAATTAGCGACTTTAATACACGCAGCGCTATAGCACACTGGCAATGTTTTGGTCAGAGTGTCATGGCAGCGAGCCACGCCCCCATGGCTTCAAAACGTAGCGCCATCTCCCCTTATTCTTACCTCCATGTGTGTTTCCGTATAATAACGTGGTCTTTGCACTTCTACTATATTGGTGTTCTGTGCTTCAATACGAAAAAATATGGCGCGAAAATCTCTTGTGTTTATTTTTATATACGCGAATCTTTGAATGTGGGCCGCATAGTGCAATAAAAAAGGTTTTTGAGATCTTGCAGAGTAATATATAAAAGAAATCTCAATCAAAAACAAACATTAACTACTCGTAGCTGCAGTTTACATTGTGAAAATTTTCGTAAATTACGACGTCAACATCTGACATTGCATGCATATATAATTGATTTTTACGTTTCCACATATCCTAAAGCACATTATGTCCACTCGCATGATCGAAAGTGGAATAGTAGGTTACACAAATAAATAACTACACAGCTAATGGATAACCAAGAGGTCATTTACAAAAAAAAATCTGTGCTACAAACCAAGGATGTACTGTAAAGTCTACAAAATCCGATTTATTTTTTTTCTGTTTATTGTTATTTATGGATATTCAGTCATCTGAAATTGAACTTCTGCACAGTTCAAATAAATTTATGAAACACACAAAATACTACTTTACATCAACTGAAAAACAAATTGGGAGCAGAGCAGGTAGACACTCCATGAATGTAGCCAAAATGTTTTTGCCAATGAGACATACAAAGAAAATGAACTGCAACACATTTTTTTTTCTTTTTTCCCCAACTTGGCTGTTATTTTGGCAACACCCATCATGTTTAAATAATGAAAGAAGACGCTGGTACAACATTTATTTTTAACATTTTTATTTATTTACTTCCTCTTTGAAAACTTTGTTTGGTACACTACTGAAAATTAACACAAATTCCCCTTGACAGCACTTTATTCATTATACTTTTAGAATCCAATCATCACATCTAGAAAGTGTTAAGTTATGTGCCTGCTGAATTACCAGATTTTGTCATAAGTCAAAGGCATGCTTTTGATACAAGAACATTTGTTTATGTATAGGGAGCTTACCCTCATTGTACACATAATAAACAAAATACAAAGTCTTTTAACATGATTTGAACTTCTTTTTAAGTTGTTGCGTACACAATTTCCTCTTGTTTGTAAATTTCTTTTCTTTCACATACTTGTATATTATAAATTGAATACTTGTCTTCAGAAGTCTCTCTTCAATGACATGTTTATTACAAATTGTTGTATGAGATAGAACAAATGTTTTTTTTTTTAATTATCATGTAGTTTTGTTGTGTGACCATGACTATTTAGATACTCATACAGCTGATCATGGAGTGCCCTTAGGAAAATCATGACTCTTTCACTTGCACATTTCAAATGAGAATGCTCCTCACTATTCTCTTTAAATGAGGTAAACAAATGATTTTCAGTCACAACAGAGGAGTAGAGACTGGTATTACATGTTTCACAATCATCTGGTACATCTATGGCTTTTAGTACATAGCGTGCTACATAGGCTAAGGATTGTTGATCTTCTACAGACTCGATGATACCATCTGAGTAAGAATAAATTTGCTCAGGTGTATCAGTGTCTTTTATCTCACATTCACTTAAATGTTCACTCCTACCACTAGCTGCCAAAAAGTGACACAAACTGCTCAAGTGAGTGTAATCATCATTTTCACAGTTACTTACACTCATGGCTTTGAAAGGCAAAGTCATATGATTGACAACACAAGTCTTCAGAGCTTGTACAAACTGAAAACAAGTTGGGTTTGTATTAGCAATACCATGTTGTCTTATACAACAAAAGAAATTTTCTAAAGCATCTTGATTGAACACCATTAATTTTAAGTACTTAAAGCCAACCACTTTCAAGGTCTTCCACAAGAAAATAATAGACTGTAATGTAATCTGCCAACCTTTTATGAAGCTAAACATATTAGTCTTGTTTCTTCCCGTTTTTAAATCTATTATTTGCCAGCTGCCTATTTCCCTCAACATGCTATACCACATTTCTCAATGCGGCGAATTTTCTGATAAAGCACACCTACATTGTTTCCCATCTCTGAGATATTGCTCATTACTGTTGAGTGAATCAAAGAGATTATCTACCTTTTCCACAAACTCAGCTGTGTGTATAGCTTCAGATGGTAATGTGTGAGTAGAAACATATGTTTCAATTGCAGCTGCAACAGTATGGCTCATTTGTGCAGCAGCAACTTTTACTTTCATTTTGACATGGGAATCAGAAAAGTTAAAGTGTTGTGCTTTTAATTTGGATAGAGTTTTGAACTGTTTTTTTTATCCAAAAGGACACTGTACTGATGTACTCAAACTTTGCTGCTTTGTGAGGTTCAAATTGAATTTTATTATCTATCAAAGCATTTCAAGTGTTTTTGTGCAGATGTGGTACATCATAAATGGTAACAATTGGTTGATTATTGACGACAAAATGAAATATACTGGGCTTCAACAAATTTGCTTCACACAGTTGCTGAAGGGCCTTTTGGTTTGTTGCATTCTGGTCACATACAGTACAAACCACTTTGAACCCAATATTCTGTAGTTCACTTATGATGTGAACAATGTGTGATTTCAAATGCGTGTAGTGGAAAGTGGTTGCGGTAAAGTAATATGCTAGAACTTGTTTCCAAGTTCTGTGAATGCCTTTCAGCATAAAAATCAATGCTTGACTAGCATCTACAGGTGAACGTCCTAAATGACCCAAGTCCTGATACCCATAGATTAGCTGTTTGTGTGCATCATAGTACATACCATCATCCAGAGAAATTTCATCAAAAAGTAGAGCACAATACTTGTCATTTTCGTGCATATTACTTACTTCCCTTGCTAAAAAGTTTAATAAAGCTGGGTTAAGTCCTGTATCAAATGGTAAGTGGGAAAGCACTCCCTTGAGCAGCCTGACAGATGGAAGGGAGAAGTATGTGGCCAAATATCTGTACAACCGGGGACTACACTTATAAATAGATAAAGCAAATGCCTTATCTTGTATAGACCACCGTACTGCTGTGGGCTGCATATTGGCATTTCGTAACTGACTATTAATAAAAGTTTTAGTCACATCATTCAACTCTTCTTCAATTAACTGAAATTTCCTGTCATCATACAACTCTTTTAGAATTTTCAATTTATTCCTCTCATTCTGTAGCTGTTTTTTAAATTTACACACTCTGGAAACTGTAATGCTATGCAGTTTATACATTTTGTGTTTTCTTGGAGTTAAATCACGTTTAGAAACGCCAGATCCCATTACACCTGGACTACTTGCAACATCGTAAACAGGTGAGGATAAAAAGCTGTACTCACCATCATCTGTGCTCTGTAAAGGGGGACTGCTTCGTTGTATTACTATAGATTTTGCATTGTGACCTGTCTCTTGCACACTTATATTTGCACCCGATGTGGTGAAACCGCCGCCAGCACCACCACCACCACCACCACCACCACCACCACCACCACCACCAGTGTAACACAGATGGGTGGGGGGAGGATGATACAACACCAATTCCATGTGCTTTGGTATAACACCAGGATTTAGCCTGTGTCTGGTAAAGTTCACAAAATCTGCTTCATAAAAATGATCCTCACACACAAAATAATAACTACAGTTGACACCTTCATCTATATTACAGATCAATTTCCACTTCTTTACAGTCTCACGTTTTGATGCAGCTGGAAATTTATAGAAATGTTTATTCTTGTGTTTGGAATTTGTTTTTACGTAATAACTACTCCTGCATCTGGGAAACTTGCACGAGTATTTCAATTTCAATCTCAAACTGGATTCTTCTCTTCCTGTATGATCTATCCTCATGTGTCTGAAATGTTATTCAAACCAAAAATTTGGAACGAGAAAAAAAGATCAGGTATGGTTTACGTCGATTAATGTTAAAGAAAACTCAATGTGAAATTAATTTCACTATCAAAAATCATATCAGCTTATGTCTAAATGGAGCTAACTGAAGTATTGACAACTGCTATCATGGCTTGCAATCTGATGTGTTATTACCACAAAATAGCGAAAAAACGAAACAGATCCTCATTTCTACTTCGGATATGCACATCACTCTATATATAACTGCGTGAGCGTAGTTGCACTAAATTCTATATTCAACACTACTTCGTTAAACAGTGCTATCATGCAGTAGAAACACTGCTTATTGGGGACTAGTGCAGCAGGGGATACAACCCGTCGGCTTTGGACATTGACGTCACAAGTCGCCAATCGCGAAGCGATTCTTCTTAGTGTTGTAGCTCCCTTCAGTGGCTGATAAGTGTTTTTTGGCTTTTTAAAAAAAAAAATCTCACGAGATAGAATAAACAGATCCACTTTATTAAGCAATCAGTAAAAAAAAACGAAACTCAAACATAACAGCAAAAGCGAAAATGGTAAACTGCTATCTGGCGACTTGTGACGTCATTGTCCAAAGCCGACGGGTTGTATCCCCTGCTGCACTAGACCCGCTTATTGTACCATTTCAGCATCTAGATACCAAATTCAACTGTACATTATCAGTAACAGTTACAGCTGTAATTCTGTATCACATTGTGTTGAGCATTAAAGTGTGAGAAGATTTCTACTGCATTGGATATTGCCACAATAATACGTGTAAATGTCCAACTGCTTGAAGGACCTCCTTTGTGTGACTTCGAAACAAGTGTCTTACTGTGTGAGAACACAATCTTTGTCGATACAACAGCAACAAACACTTTTTACCTGGATAGAGTGTTATGTACTGTACAGAATATTTACTGTCGAAAACGGGAAATAGAACACACTCAAGGCATTACGAATCAGTTGTAACATGTCCAATATTTGGTATGTAGTAAACGGCACAATAAATAATACTTATTATGTCACTAAGAGTACTTCGTGGCAAAAAGGAAGATGAATCAAAGCCAGAATTATATTCCATTACAGCATTCGGAAAGTTGAATACAAACTATGTCAAAAGCTGCTAGCATGGGATTCTCTATGAAATAAAAGGAAATATTAACAGAAATAAGAAATATACTTACCCTTTAAGTAAACTGAGCAACGGAAATTGTATTTCTTTGCAGGAACAATTATACAAGAGCCAAAGAACGTAATGTGATGATACAACCTCGTGTTTTATATGAAACAAAAGTAAAAACTGAATCATCACACCATCAAATATTACGAATGCATTCGAAAATTAAGCAGAATAATAGCAACATACTTACACTGCAATTTAAACGAAAAATCACGATCAAGTTGCTACGATACCAAAACAATTATGGAAGACTACGTCATCCAATAGGAACACAAGAGTATATAAATTGCTAAACTTGCAGCGCTCCAAGTGGCATGGGACCAAACCAACGGCGTGTTACCGGAAATCCCTATATGAGTTTCACCCCCCTGAAGGAAGCACTCTGATGTTATAGAGACTGGTAAATGGCATGGGAGCTGCACCACCATAAACATTAAAACTGATACCAACTTTTATAGGTATATCTATTCAAATTGTGTATTAATTTATGTGATTCTGAATGCAAAGTTGATTGGCGCCGTTAAGTAGCACCATTAATCAATGCATATTATATAAAATTTAGGGTGTTTACACTCCGCAGTTGGCAGCGCTTGTTGTCCAGTGGAAAGGGTAAAAGCAACGTGAGGGATTGGAGTGTTTGTGGGAGGTGGACGGAAGTGTTGTTACTTACGTCAATGGTAAATAATGCTTAAGGTGTTGTGAAGTGTTGCGTTTTGTCAGTGTTTTTGTTCCGAAAAATGAGATCAAACTACGGGTGTGGCGCACCAAAGTTGAAACGTGTCGTATGTACCTTACGTTCCGATTGTGCATGCCATCATATGACACTTTCATGGCTTGTTTTGGGAGCTTTCTCTTTCACTTGAGACTCTTCCATGGAACTATGCTTGATCAAGGCGATATCATAGCTTTTGCTACATCTATATGACCATAATTTTTAGAATAAGCTGTTAATTTATGTATTTTCTTAAATTATTTCTAATATTTAGCTTTATGCTTGTGATTTATTGACATTAAACATTAGATAGTAGGCCTATCAAGATCACAGGTTTGTTCGTAAGGACGGAAACACTTTTAGTGAAGTTTCTTTGATATTGAATTACGAAGAAGAAAGCACTGTACACAAAATATTGTTTGGTGTAATCCCCTTAGTTCAGCACTCTTGAACGTACATAAATTGAACGAAGTAGTTCAGAATTCATAAAAAAATGGAAACTAAATTAATTCAAAAGCAAACGCTAGTCACTTTGTTAAAATTTACCCTGACCAGACGATCTTGAGTGGTATTTTGAAGCAGTTCGATGAATCGTGTACGATGCGTATTATCTACTTTTAACAGTGAGAATTGGTTTTTCATGCAAATTCTCGAAGTAAAGCAGAGCATTACAGCGTAACGCGTATGTCATAAAAATACGTGCATTCGTTTGTGTGTGGTGAGTCTTTATAACCACAATAAAGGATGTACGAACATCGTATGTAATCATAAGATCCACAGATTAGACGTGGAAAAAACTGATGCAAGAAATTTTTTGATCGCTTAGTTTGTTCGTTTTTTTACGACGTTTTTAAAGTTAAAAAGAAGCTGAACAACATTACGTTATCACCCGATGTTTGTTTTCTGTATACTAAACTTTCCGTTAAGTCATTGGTTTATCCTCTGCTGTTTCATGGGTAGGAGAATCTGTCGTCAGTAAATATTTTAGATACGGTACTGTACGTACAGTATGATTTGGCACACTTGTATAGATGGGCTATAAACATATAATGTTTAGAAGTACTTTGACATGTTTAGAGCAATATTTAGAACTGTTTTTAACCTTTGCAGTAATGATTACTTAACTAGCATGCTATGAGATTTCAGTAATACCTTTACTGTAGTATGTGTTGCTTTCAGTTGACATGCACATTGTCATAGATCATAAACCTTTCAACAGTTATTCGTACACTTGATTGGTAGTTATGTAGATCCCTTTTGTGTAAAAGTTTCCCTTGTTTGTTTTTAGTATTCATTGTAGATGGGTGGTGACTTGGGCAAGGAAAATATTAATTTTATGTACAGGTAATCAATTGGTGATTCTGCACTATCAGACTTCTATTTAACCTTGACTTGCTTATTATAAAAGAATATGAAATTAGAAAATGATGTGGAAACTCAGAGAAAACATTTAATATAACAAGACAAGGAAAGAAAACACCACTAAGAAGTTTCTCACTTCTGACTAAGAAAGGCTCTCTTTATTTTTTCTAAATTCAGAATGCTTCAAATATTTTGGAGTCGCCAAGTGGTATATTCCCATGAGCATCCCTTATCAGTGTGATTAATCTCCATGTATAAACTTAATTTTTAGCACTTGAGTGAGCTCCACTAAAAATTTCTGGCAAGTAGTTACGTTTTTCTAGATTTGCTCTTAAATATAAAAAAAATAATGTTGCAGGCGGAGAAGCGGGCGCACCACAATGCACTTGAGAGGAAACGCCGTGATCACATAAAAGACAGTTTTACAAGCCTGCGTGAGTCAGTTCCCGCATTGCAAGGAGAGAAAGTGGTCAGTGTTTTGTGATTTTTCTCTATTATATATGCCTTTGCTACTAATCAGTGAGCAGCTTGCATTCTAATACTGTAGCTAATTTATGTCAAAAATCTGTTACAAAACAGTCTGTCAGATTTAATTACCCAAGGCCAATATAGAAAGACTAGTTAAGTGCGCAATTGAATTCGATGGTTGTGGAAATTTGGTGAAAATTTCACTATATTGACTGTAGAAAATTGACTAAGTAGTAGATTTCTCAGTTGAATTTGATAGGTGTTGTGCATCTATAAAAGTAAATCAGATGTCTGTCTGTAATTTTCATGTCTAGGTGCCATAGATTTTCGTGTAATGAGGTGGAAAAAATGTCTTCCAGAAACCATGTTTATTTGTCTGAGTGATGTTTTTTGTGCGTTGTCTGTTTCATTAATTTTTCTAAGAAGCATTAAATGTTAAAAATAATCTTTCTTGGTATAAGCATGTCAGTTTTATGATACGCTGTTGGATTGAGGCCGAACGTATGGTTCAAGATGGACTACATGTTTAGTATAGGATAAAAGTTTACAAATTACTTCAAAACCTCATCCATTGTTTCAAGAATGTACATTACAACTATGTAGGAACAAATGGTCTAGCTTTTAGAGCAAAAGCAAAAAAAATATTGAACACGAAATGGTGTACTTCTCCAGTTTTTCTTTCCCCCACATTGACTGTTGCTATGGCCAGTGATTACACTGTTTTTGGTCACTGCATACTGTAGTGAAACTGGGGCTTTAACACTAGATTAGTCATCTTAGATCTATCCTCTAGAATGCCCAATGGAAGTCAACTGACTGCTAAGTTTTCCTCACTTTATTTTAGAAAATATGATTATATTTTGTATTTCTTGCCATTAATAATTATTTTACTATTTTTTTGGTATATAAAATAGTGTGGGCACATTCTTATTTGCACCTGATAAATTTTATTTCTATGTAATGCTGTACAAAAATAAGTGACACCATATTACAGGTACATAAAATTGCTTGCATTTTCAACATTTGTGTTTCACATGATATAATAATACATGACAAATGTCGTTGTCATAGGATTGCTGGATATTTACTAATTATACTTTTATCCTGTAACAAGTAAGTACTGTTTTACTAGACTACTGAAGTGCACTTTTTGCATATCTGCTTACTTAGTCACGACTTGTGCACAATTTTTTTTATGTATAAAACAACTGTCTTTAGTCTTGTTTTTGTTGCATGACCCAACTTGACAAGTTTTCCGTTTAGTTTGGTTAGATGTTTTTTTCTTCTGTCAGCAGTCAAAATAGGTGGAGTCTGGAATTGTTGAGGGCAAGAATTTGTTACTGCTACTGCTAATTCTACAATTTTCATTGCAAACGGCTGTAGAGAGGTGATAGAACCACTTATCAGCTCGTATAGGGTGTGAGCATGGGGTGTATGTTTCCTTCTTTTCGTGCTGTTGTTTATTTTGTAAGATTTATGGTGGATCTTATATCAGCACTACCGAGAAGTTGCATCCCTGGGCGATATAACAGGGCAATATTTTGCCAACCCCAATGCACCGCCAGATGAAAATAGAATTACCTTTATCCTCCTGGTGGTCCGGATGCTTTTGTGCCACCTCCCTGTCGATTCAACTGCGGTGAAGGTCCTTGGAATGCTTCCGCAAGTTCTCTCTATTGCGCTACTAAATAAATAGCCACACTTCTCACAAACAGGGGTATACTTTGTCCAACATTTTCATTGTTACTTTTCACAACACAACCACCAATTGCTATGGTAATACCACTAACTAGGGTACATTCAAATGTCTGTACATGCCTACTGTAAGACCTGAGAGAGAAACCAGAAAATCAACTACCACTCTTTCAGTGTCATTACGCCCTCATTGGTGTGTCATTTACTGCATAGCTCTTGGATTCAGGCACTTGTTGCACCATGGCACAAATTACTCCCGGATGACCAGTCGTTGTAATACCATTTTTACTGGTCCCTTCTCGCTGGCTCCACCACAGCTCCACATTCGCTGCATACAAGAAAAGAAAACACGCAGTTTCCCTTTCCCACTACATTTATCCTTATTCAATTCACTCACAAGCATCTCTTGTCGAATGCTTTCCAATGGTGTTTTGGGATGTTTACATATATCCCGAAAGACTACATATCCCTCCACTCAGACAAGAGATCTTGTATTCAAGTCTCTAGTTTTATTAACAATTCTATTATTATCCTACTCTTGCACCCTTAAGCTGCCCTTTACATAATCTCACAAACATTTTCACTCTGCAGCGGAGTGTGCGCTGATATGAAACTTCCTGGCAGGTTAAAACTGTGTGCCCGACAGAGACTCGAACTCGGTAGAGCACTTGCCCGCAAAAGGCAAAGGTCCCGAGTTCAAGACTCGGTCGGGCACACAGTTTTAATCTGCTAGGAAGTTCCATAACTTTTTATAGTTGTTAATGATCAGTCCTGACTACGTTCACTTAATTACTTCACTACTTTGATCCTGTTTGGCAGGATAAATTCATTTTCTTCATGCTTGTAATATTATTTCTCATATCTTGTTACTTTCTTTAACAGTATGGCTATCTTTTCTAGATCAGCCAAAGTATCTGAAGAACGTGCATAGTAATACAAACATATTGTCATTAATGTCATTCTTAAGTTCCTTTTATTTGTGATCCTCTTGATCTCATTACCAATTTTACTATCTGTATACTTGAGACATTTATTCTGATGTCCTTAGCCATCACAATATTATTCCTCTTTAAATAGGTAACACAATATTGACCTTCATTACATAGGTAGCTCATCTTTCGTTATTATACTGATTATAAACGTTCTGAATTTCCATGGTATTGACATCTTGTTCTTCGCTTTTTAGAGAACTTAACATCCTTACTATCCCACCTTCCAAGGGTACAGACTTGTATTCAATAGCCTTTGCGCGCAACTATGTTGAGGTGTAAATTGTCTCCACCACTGCACTCAGATCCTTTCACCTCTTTACTATAAACCATTGGGTAAAACCTCTTGTTATAAGTAACCAATTTTAAGAATCCATGGATTATCAGTTTAACAAAACTTATCCTCACTTCCACCAGGGACCACTTCTGTGCCTCAGTGCTGTAAAATATTTCTATTGCATTCAGTGTGGTAGTGCCCCATATTAATTCCTACTCTACTATGGTACAGGTCAATCCCTTTCTTTGTGCCCCTGCCTGCACAGTATAGGTCAGCCTTTCTTAGGTCTGCCTATCTGCCTTTTATTTATCATTCCTAATTAGAGAGTACATTCCACATTTCAGATATATTTATATCTTCCATCACTTTTCCTTCTACTTTCCGATTCTCCAATATTACTTTGAGGTTCCCTTTTGACTTCCATGTCTGTACTCTATTTCTGCTTACTACCTTCTTCATATTTCAACTCGTCTATTGACAGCACTACGTGTCTAAGCATTCTGAATTGCACTCTATTCTTTCTTTTGTTCTCTCTTTTCTTAAAACCCAAGCTCCAGCGAGGTTACCAGTTCAAAACATTACAGTTTCTGCTGCGTTCTTCTATTAATCCATTTACTGTACCTGTACCCTACATTTGTATTTGTCATCCTATTATTATAGTTATGTCAAATACTGTTTAGTACTTGGTTGCTTGCCCTCTCTCCCCTCCTAATTTATGGTGTGACTATGTACATAGTTTTTAAGTTTATTTATTGCACAGTTTGATTATATTTCTTTAGTTTGTCGGTATTATAGAAATCTTTCTCGTGACCAGTATGTGGGTCAGTTAAATAGTATGCCTTAGTGTGGACAATCCATGATCATGAAATGGTCATCCACATTTCAGGAAGAATTCTGTTCCTTTTTAAGATTAGAACTATGATGTACTTCTTTTACCAACACAAGATCGTTTATTTCAAATGTTGGGTTTATTGATGCTGTATTATAATTTCGTAGTCTTTCATCTGCTGATATATGCAATTGATTTTCTACTATTTTGTCTAAGTTAGCACTTTCTTCCTGCTATACCTGTAGTAATTTGAAGAATTTTAATAGTGGTTCCCCTATAAATTTTCTCCGTGATATTTCTATGGGAGACAATCCCATAGACAAATGGGGTAGTTCATTCAAAACCATTTTAAATTCTGTCACTAATTTTGCCCAAGTTGTATGTCTTGGTGAACAGTAAGTTGTGCATAAACATCCTATCTCCTTCATAACCCTTTCACACGGATTCAATTTTGGTTTATATTTTGATATCGTGACATGCCTTACATTCTCCCAAGCTGGAAACTCTTTAAACGATTGACTCACAAACTGTGAACCATTATCCATTAATAATCTCTTAGGTTTTCCTACTTCTAAAAAATATTTCTGCATACAGTTTATAACTGTCTCTCTGCGTTAGCTTGTTTAATTGGATATAATGTAACATATTTAGACCAACACTGTAATAGCATGTAAATATATCTGGCGCCTCCTTGACGTATTGGTAATGGTCCATATAATCCAAAGCTATTAAACCATGTAAAGCTCTAGGTATTATAGGATACATTGTGCAGTGTGTTCCTTTATAATGTTCCTTCACCTTTTGACAGACTTGACAGGTTCATAATAATCTTACAACTTTCTTACTTAGATGTTTAAAATGGTAAAACTTCATCATATGTTTTATACACTTCCTTACTCCAAAATGCCCATAACCTTTATGTATAAACCAAATAAAATCATTTTGTGCACAATCAGGAACACACAATTTACAATATGATGTATTTGTATTCTCTCTCCAAAACAATACTTGGTTGATCACTGTCCAAAATTTGTCTTCTGTAGGTGGTAACTCACTTTTCTAGTACTTTAACATTTTAGGATTTAACTCTTCTTCATCTTTCATTCCTTGCCTGATTTTATTAGCTAATACACGTACTTCGTCTTTCGTATAGCCCACCTCATGAGCCTCCAATGGAATAAATGGCTTTCCGTTAAGAATATCAATGCTTGGTGATTTGTATAAATAACAATTTCTGATCCCCAAATCAGTGTTTCAAATTTCTTTAAGCTCCATACTGCAGCAGGTAATTCTTTCTCCATTGCTGTACAATTCAGTTCATGTTTGTCTAGGCTGCGACTAGTGAAAACAGTGATTTTATGTTCTCCCTCTTCTGAGTCCCATTTCCCTTGAAATACTTCTGCTGCTATGCATAACTCTGATGCATCTGTTGTGATGCCAAATGGTTCATGAAGACTCGGATGGTTTAAAATAGGGACCTTGACTAGGGTATCCTTTACTGCTTGGAATGCATTTTCTGCATTTTCATCGCATACCCAATTCGCCTTTTCCTGTAATAGCAATAGTAGATGTGCTTTATTCATGACTTGTCCTTTTATATACCATCTATTAAATCCCAGGCCGGCTGCGGTGGTCTAGCGGTTCAGGCGCTCAGTCTGGAACCGCGGGACTGCTACGGTCGCAGGTTCGAATCCTGCCTCGGGCATGGATGTGTGTGATGTCCTTAGGTTAGTTAGGTTTAAGTAGTTCTAAGTTCTAGGGGACTGACGACCACAGATGTTAAGTCCCATAGTGCTCAGAGCCATTTTATTAAATCCCACTAATCCTAAAAATGAATGTAACTGTTTCACATTCTGTGGATGTGGACAGTCTTTAATCACCCTACTGTATTCTGGATCTGGTTGAATTCATCTTATTCCTAAGAGATGTCTCAAGAATTTTAGTTCCTCTCGCCCAAAATATGGTTTAACGAGCTTAATACTTATTCCCTTGGTGGTATAAAATTTCTTTTTGTGTTCTTTGGAAGTAAATCACAATGTTTGACCCAGGTTTCTGAACCAGTAAGTACATCATCTACATAAATCAATAGCTCTTGTAACAACTTTCTCCCTAATGCTTAATCTAATGCTCTTACAAACACTGATAATGATATGTTTAAACCAAATGGCTTTAAACTGGTATGACTTTGTCATGTAGAAATCCGGTATAAGATCCAGATTCTTTAGCTAATTTTACCTGCCAGTGCCCAACTGTAGGATCCATGGAACTAACATAATTTGCTTTTGCTAAATGAGCAAGTAGTTCATCTGTGCATATGAGACGTTCTCTCTCTGGTTCAATGTGACGATTCAAGGTTCTTGCGTCTAGTACATTCTTTGATTATACCTTCTAGTATTGATCTTAACCCCTCGTTTTGAATTGCTATCTTTCTTGTGATCGGCATGCACTATTTATTACCAATTGACAATATTAACATTAAATCCTATACTCAAAGAACTGTTCCTAATTTTTAAATGCTCATGGCTCACCCTCCTGTGGAACTGTGAACTATGTGCTGGTTGTAGAACAGCCTAAGCTGGTGCCGAAGCTCAAGCCTACATCTGCTCTCGTGCTGTGTGCTATCGCTGGCTGGACAATGCAGCACCCTGTACTCACATAACTGCTTGCTGCTCTGCGTTGGTACCTCTCGCCGGATCGACGTCTCAGTATGCGTTATCAAGTCGAAACAGTTTTGTTAAGTTTTGAACTAATTCTGTGCGCTCTTTGCTTGTAATATGGGTGCACTTTCTGCTGCCACTGTCTTATTTCTTTCTGTTTCAGATTTGTGACAGTAAATTATATTTTCCATTCATTATGTGTTTACTGTTCTTTCTTAGACAATTCATTCAAAAGAAGCTCTTAATGAATTTTGATTTCCTGTTACATGTTTTATAAGGCACTGTTTTTGATTGCTAGTTGCCAGGGGCTACTCCTCTGTGTTGTGTTCTTTGGAGTCTTAATTCTGACTCAAATCAATTTTCTGCACTTACTTGCTGTTGCATTCTCCATTCGTGTTTACTGGGGTCGCCACATGTGGTGTACTTTTCCTTTTATTTTGTAAGATTTGTGGTGAGTCGTATACCAGCACTTGTGAGAAGTGGCGTCCCTGGTGGATATAACAGGGCAATATTTCGCTGATCCCAATACACCCCCAGATGAAAGTAGTATTATCTGGATCCTTCTGCGCCACCTCCCTGTCGGTTCAACTGCGATGAAGATCCCTGGAATGCTTCTGCAAGTTCTCTCTTTTGCACTACTAAATAAAAGGCCACACTTCTCACGAACAAGGGTATCTTTTGATTATTATTTTTCACAACACAACCACCAATTGCTACGGTAATGCCACTCTCTTGAGTACATTCAAATGTCTGTACTGTAGGATCTGAGAGAAAACCAGAAAAATAACTACCACTCTTGAGTTATTCACTACACTGTTGGTGCGTCATTTACTCCATGGCTCTCGGATTCAGGCACTTGTTGCACCATGGTACAATTGACTACCGGATGACCAGTGGTTGTAATACCATTTTTACTCCTCCCCTTCTCGCCAGCTCCACCACTGCTCCACATTTACTGCATACAAGAAAGGAAAACATACAGTTTCCCTTTCCCACTACATTTATCCTTATTCAATTTAGTCCCGAGCATCCCTTGTCGAATACTTTCCAATGGTGTATTGGGATGTTTACAAATATCCCGAAACACTGGTGATCAAAATCGGATCCAAAATGTTATAGAAGACATGTACTGGCCAGCAGCTCATCATGGCCCTTATGATATTTGCAGGACATTTCATCTTTCACATCTATGCCAAATTTGAAGTTACTGTAAAAAGCAACTGTTTCTAGAGTGTTCGTTGATGCAACCTCATTGATTGTTATGCCAGAGTGTATAAACTAAGAATAAGCTTATTTTTCTTACTCTTTCCTTTGTAA
Source organism: Schistocerca piceifrons (assembly GCF_021461385.2). NCBI lineage: Eukaryota > Metazoa > Arthropoda > Insecta > Orthoptera > Acrididae > Schistocerca > Schistocerca piceifrons. The sequence continues at coordinate 297,749,284 of NC_060138.1, forward strand.
GACATTAGAGTGATGTCATCAGCTTTATAAACAACGCTTGAATGAAGTACGTCTTGGCCTTCCCTCACAGATGGTGGCATTTCCCTTCTACTCCTGTTCAAAGTGGCAACAATGCTTGTCACTCTTTTTCGACACTTTTGCCAGCTAGAGTGAAGTGAAGAAGCTGTTCATTGTAACATATCTCCCCTTTTGTAAGTAAGATTCATTGAGACATAGCATTATTTTCCCAGGCTATAATGGGCAGATCTCTTTTGGTCTTTGCCCAAGTAAGGAAAACGATTTAGAACATATCTAACTTTAGCATCTGTGAGCAACCAATACTTTATGCTGTACTTATCAGGTTTGCAGTCATGTATTGAATGAATGGGCATCAGCATTTCATCAAATACAACTGCTCATACACAGTTCAGAATTTAATTGGTTTCACGGTTAGGAATTTAATTGGTTTGTAACATACAGTACAGTTGTCTATAAACATGTACCAGATTTCAGATGCCAAGTCTGCTTCTTTACAGTGTTGATGCGTAGCTTTGATATCAAAATGAATAAATCACATGATTGCTAAAAGTCTTTTTCTTTCCATTCTTTAAGTAAAAAATGCAGGACCCCACTCAAGACTCCACAAATTTCTCCTACAAAGACTGCAAGTGCCAAATGCCCCTCGAGCATACAGTATGGCTATAAATGCTTCCAGCTCTTCCAAATTCAAGTTCCACAAATTATCATGGAGTACAATGTGTGTTCCTGTTTCAGTGCGCTTTTTTACCAGGCACAACATATTTTATCTAATGAGTGGACAGAGTGCACTATTTTGGGATACTTCCCTAACAGTGCACTCTGCATACGCTTTAGGTACAGCTGTCTCTTGAATCACATTTTGCTGACTCTTTCTTCCTGTAGAGTTTGTAGGAGAAATGTCTGTTCCATTAGAACTCGGCTCTCATTCCTATATTTTATTTTTTATTATTTATTTATTTATTTATTTTGTGACATCTGCAAAAAATTTGGAAGTCATGATGTAAAATCAATGTAAATATTATAAAAATAAATTGTATATATTTAGGTAAGACAAAAAAATAAACAAATAATATTTTACTAACTTCTTTTCTCCATCTGCGACAGTTCTCAATACTTGCATTTCACAAAGCAGTGCCAGACATATTTACACAAGTTAAAGCAGCATCATCATTGGATGAAACTCTTGGTTAGTTATCATCATTGTTAATTTCTGATGAATCGCTAGTTGAATGCACAGGTGGTGTTCATTGTGTAGTGCTCCACTTTCATTGTACTCACTCTCAGCCTCATCTGCTTCAGACTGAGGTGGAGGTGTTTGAAGAGCTTCTATAATTTCAACTTCAGAAAGGCCACAACCGTGATAGCAGTCCAGTACAGCTGCCAGTCGAACTGCTACTGACATAAACAGATATGTCCACAGCTCGTGGTATAGTGGCTAGCGTGGCTACCTCTTGATCACGGGGTCCTGGGTTCAATTCCCAGCCAGGTTGGGGATTTTCTCCGCCCAGGCCCTGGGTGTGTGTTTTGTCCTCGTCACTTCATCATCGTTTGGGAAAACGGCGAGACTGGACGGTGAAAAGATTGGGAATTTGTATGGGCTCTGGTAACCATGTAGTCGAGTGCCCCACAAACAAGATATCATCATCAAAAAAATGTATATAACTCATTATTTGCAACAATGTATGAAACTGATCATTGTTTGCTAACAAAAGCATTAATTAAACCAGGTAAACTTTACAGCTGTGAGAAGCGGTCAGTTGAGCGCCCTTGGGAACCAGCGGTAGGTATGTAATTATCCAAAAAGTTTGTAGTTACAGAGCAAAACTATTAAGGAAACTTAAAACATAGTCTAAAACTATGAAGTCAGAAAAATCACAGGAACAAAGTATTTTAAACACTAAAGACATTCGTATTTTAAAATAAAATAAAAAGTCAATTGACCCCTGCCGGGTGTTCTAGTGTTAAATCACTGTAGAATCCATTTGCTAGAAACTACCGTATGTACTCGAATCTAAGCCGCACCTGAAATTTGAGACTCGAAAATTCAAGGGGAGAAAAAAGTTTTAGGCCGCACCTCCAAATCGAAACAAAGTTGGTCCGTTGTAATATGAGACACAATTTAGTTCGAGTGAATGACGATACCACTACAGTAGTTTGGTTTGAGTCATAAGCTTAGCAGTTAAGCTTTACCAGGTACCCATTGCTATAAGTCAGGCGCTCCGTCTGTATTTATATAGATACCCTTCCTTTTTCACGTGCTTCGTCTGGTTTGAATCGATTGCTTATTGTTCTTTGATCTGATAAGTGCCGTTTTCTTTGTTAAAGGTGTTTACATCACTTTAAGCTGAAAATGCATTACTGTACTGTGTCATGCATTGTTTGACGCATTCTGATAGTGCGTGTTTACGGCCTGTCACCGCTCGCGGCATGGCTTGCTTTTGTCCACGCTACCGCCACTTACAATTAAAAGGAAAAAAATAGAGAGAAGAATCGTCTTATTAGCGAAACAATGGCAAGAGACTGCTATTTGTTGTTAGTTACACTGCTGCTTTCTTTGATATTGATCAGCAAGAACCAAATAATAGACTGCGTACGATAGAACATGTTCTGAACGAGAGTTAGGCGAAAATTTTTCTCCGTTTGAAAATCTTTGGACGCCTCTTTAGTACATTACATTCTGCACAGAAATTAGTCATCTTAGATTTAAAAATCTAGTCAATTGGCGTGCTTCATTTCTGACTGTATCACTATTAGGCATAAGAATAATACGAATATAAACATGACATGATATGTACATTCTTCCGCGTTTGCTGTTGTCTCACTCTAGTTTCGTACTTTATTAGGCAGACAGGATTTAAATGAGATAGCAGCAAACACGAAAGTATACGTGGCAAAATGTTTATATTTGTATTATTCTTATGGTGAAGAGAATACTAAATGTGATTCACAATTCATAAAAGTTCCTATTAGCAACAATCTCGTCTCATAGGTAGGAAAAAAATTCAGAACGTAGAGTTGGCCATATTGACAAACATCCCAAACAGTCTTGCCAGTTGGATTTTCGTAGTACATTGAAGTGCTGCTACGTTCGAAGATGAACAATACGGAATTTGTATTTACTTCGTTGGATAATGTATAAAAATGCTGTGGTCGAAACTCGGGGCAGAGAAAAAAAGCTCGTCTTCCACCTTTTCTTAAATTTATTTACTGACTCAGAGGTTTTGGCGCCACTATTTATCTGTGTGCCTGCAAAGAATGCCAGTGTAGCGCTACATATATTCGACGGCAGAAGTTAGTTGTGGCAGCACCTACCGACATTTTTCAGAACTTCCGCTTACTTTGCACTCGATTCTAAGCCGCAGGCGGTTTTTTTGGATTACAAAAAGCGGAAAAAAAGTGCGGCTTAGATTCGAGTAAATACGGTATGTAATTACACTTGGTTTACCATATGATTTTTGTTGATATTCTGGAGAGAATAAAAAATTCTAGAGGCCTGCTAAATGTACAGTATGAAATATGACAAATACTTGTCTGACTAATGAGCTAAAAGCTCTTTCCTTATTACGTAAACTACTAATTTTGGATAAGAAGTATAGTGCCATAATTAACTGTACGCCAACATAGCAGTAAATCCAGTACGGCCAGTGGAGTCAATGCAGAGCTTTCACAAGCTGTCAATTCATTACTCAGCTTGGATGTATCACCTAACAGTAAAATTATACTATTATATTTCATACTAGCAGAGCAGTATTGTTGCTTACTTTTTTTTTTTGGCAAGGTATACTTTGTCCTTTTTGTCTTCTTATTGAAAAGCATTTGTTTAGAGACAAAGTTTACAGTTAAATATGCTCTGAAGCATTACCAGACATCTTTACTTAGAAATGTGTTGGCGCTCTAAAACTGGTACTGGGACTCAAATCTTGGACAAGTGTTCCACAGACTTAGCTAGCCAATCTGTTAGAGTAATTGCTAGCAAGTATCTGTTTGGAATGATAAGATTTATGATACACACATTACCAAGTTAAAAACTGTTACACAAAATCTTGTACAATCCAGTACATGGAATAAAGACATTGTGTGTCCATAGCAACACAAACAATATTTACACTAATAGAATCTAATTTCTCACACTCCCACCAGACTTATGTCTGCAAAGAGTTAAAACATACAAAAAACTAAATTTTAAGCTGGAGATGATGGCAAGGCTTTCCCAGATGTCTACCAGCATTTTGTCTGAAAGTGTGTGCTCCAAAGTTACTTGGAATGACACTATTTTTTTTTCTCTCTCTCTCTTATAAAGCGGTGTCTGGGGCCTTTATGTAGCCACTAATCTTAGACAAGTCAGTTGCTGCGTTGTTGTCCCACAATAGTTTGACAGGATTTTTCTTGGAATTTGGAGATATCTCGCCGCCTAAACGTTGAAGCCATAGAGTAGAGCCTCATGTCATGCTGAGTTCAGGGATATACATTCTGCCACAGTTGTGGATTAGGGTACTGTTAGCTGTTTCTTATTCTGTCAGGATATCATTTCTCCTTGTAATATAAACAGATGTCCAGTTGTTGACTACCTGTCTTCAGAATCTCCGTTCCTGTCTGCATCGCACTAACCTACCATATGGCAGTCGTCTGCTTTAGAAAACAATAGCTTCAGATGCTTGGTGTCTTTGAGGTATCTCAAAATACTTTCGACAGCTTGCCAGTGTGGTATGCCCAGTTCTTTAGAAAGCAGTGGGATATTGCCACGTGGTGTAGATATCTGTTAACACCCTTTCGTATTAAACGTGTTGAGAAATTTGCTCCACATAGTGTGCCTGGAGTAATATTTTGGCACTATCTGATTAGAATGATAAGATTTATTATGCACACATTAATAGTTGAAAACCTGTTACATGAAATCTTATACAGCTTAGTACACAGAATAAAGACATTGTGCATCCATAGCAACGTGGAAGGTATATACCCAAGTGAGGCATAAGATTCAAAATTCTCACACGAACACAACTCGTGACCCACGTCACTGCTTTGTTTTGGCAGTAGCTCATCTCCAAACTTCACTGAACTTCTGTGAAGTTTCAAAGGTGGAGATAAAGCAGTGAGGCAGATCGCGAATTGTGCTTGGCTGGCTCTGTTGCTAGCGTCCTGGTCCAGCATACAGTTTTAATCTTCCAGCCTGTTTCAAATTGGTACACTTTCCGCAGTTGAGTGAAAATTTATTCTGAGTCATAACTCTCATTTTGAAGCTATTTTAATCACAGTGCTAAGAATATCTGTCCTGATACATTGTCCCCACTATTCATTCTGCATATTTCCACCCAAAAAAAAAGTTAATTTGTTTCGCTGGTGGTTTTCTGAATACTACTTTGTTTATGCGCCGTAAAGATGATCTGTTGCGTTGGAGACAGCTGCAACGAATGGACTGTTACATATTATAGCCTTCTTCAGCAAAGAAAACACATTCACACAAGCACACTCACCTCGTGCACATGTGATGACCACCACCAGCAACTCCGATTGGAATACGACTGTCACATGAATAGCAGTCTGGAGTGAGGTGAGGAAGGGGGGTGGGGGGAGGGATAGCATGGTAGCTGCCAGTGCTCACCCCTCACTCCCACTTTGCATGGGTGTGTGTGGAGTAGCTATCTGTACTTTTCCTAATGTTGTTGATATTATAATCTGGAGTTTCCATGTTTGTTTTTGCTTGAACTTTCTTTTGACAAATATCAAGTGATATATGAATGTTGAACAATGTTTTCCATTTAATTTATTTTTTTCAGTTGCATCCATAAATGTGTTTATCTATACTCCTGATGATGTAACTTGGTTCAGTTAGGCACTGAAACAATGTACTCTCTTCCTTATTTACAAATTGTACTTTCCAAACAGGCTCTTGCTTTCATAAATTGCTTCATAGTCTTTTCTGCTGTTGGCTTTTACCATATCCGCACTGGAAGAGAATTTTCCAAAACGAAAAGACTCTTTTGCCTTCCTCTCAGCTAATTGATTATTTTGTCTGTCAGCTATATCTACATCTATACTCTGCAAACCACCTCAAGTTGCGTGGCAGAGAATTCATCCCAATGTACCAGTTGCTAGGGTTTCTTCCCGTTTCATTCACTTATGGAATGTGGGTAAGAATGATTGTTTCAATGCCTTTGTGTATGCAGTGATTAGAATAATCATATTCTGCCAGGAATTTGTATGAGCCAGCTGATTCCAACAGTATTATAGTCATAGGACACTACAATTTCTCATTTTGTGAAGTGAAAAATTTTACATTTCTGGACATTTAAAGCACGTTGCCAATCTTTGCACCACTTTGAAATCTTGTCAAGAGCTGATTGAATATTTATGCAGCTTCTTTCAGGCAGTACTTCATTGCAGATAAGTGCATCATCTGCAAAAAGTCTAAGGTTACTAATAACATTGTCTGTTAGGTCGTAAATATATAACATGAACAATAAGGACCCAACACACTTCCCTGGGGCACACCTGAAGTTATTTCTACATCTGACAAGGATTGTCCATCCAGATAACATAGTGCATCCTCCCTACCAAAAAGTCCTCATTCCAGTCACAAATTTCACTTTATAAGTCATATGACTGTACTTCTTACAATAAGTGTAGGTGTGGTACTGACGGGAGACCTTCCGGCCTCAGAAAGTCATTTTGGGATGAGACTTCCCAGATTAGTAGTATATGTCAAGGGTGTCGACTCGTAGATCTCTTAAAGGACACTATCCAGAAAAGGGCTCTTTAGATTTAGACGTAACTCATTCAGTAGTGTGTTCTATGCCATGTGGCCAACCTGGTTTCAGTCCTACCTACCTGTTGGTACTGTTTCACAATGTTTTTTAATCATTTTAAAAATTATAACAACTGTTAGTTAATGGACTGAAGTATATCAATTAAATCACAAATAATATTATGTGTTTATGAAATGGTTGTCACAGCTACTTAAAATGTGAGTTACACTCATCAGTATTTTCTTTTTAAAAAGTTGAATAATTTTTAATGGAGGTAAATTAATTACCACTTTTAAAAAGAACGTATTGATGAGTGTAATTCACATTTTAAGTAGCCTGTGACAGCCATTTCACAAAGAAACTAAATTATTTGTGATTGAATTGATAATACTACAGGTCATTAACTGTATTTAAAAGTTGTTACAATTTTTAAAACAATTAAAAAAAACAAAAATTGAGCCTGCAAGTAGGATCAAATCCAGATCAGCCATATGATTACTCTGTTTGAGACTCCTCATTATGTTTGAGCTCAAAATATGTTCTGAGATTCTAAAACAAATTAATGTCAAGGATATTGAATGGTAGTTTTGTGGATCACTTCTACCACTCTTCTTGAAGACGTGTGTGACCTGTGTCTTTTTCCAAGAACTGCGCAACTTTTTGTTGGAGGGATCTACAATAGATTACAATTTGGGGGGCTAATTAAGCCACAAATTCAGGATAGAATCTGACAGGTATTCCATCGGGCCCTGGAACTTCGTTCAATTTTAATGATTTCAGCTGTTTCTCAACACCACTGATTGTAATACATATTTGATTCATCTTTTCATCGGTATGAGGATTAAACTGGGACAATTCTCCTGGGTTTTCCTTTGTAAAGGAACATTTGAAAATGGAGGTAAGTATTACAGCATTTTCTTTGTTACCCTCAATTTCTGTTCCTGTCTCATTTGCTAGGGACTGGACACTAACTTTGTTGGTAGTAAAAGCCTTTACATATGACCAGAATTTCCTTGGGTTCTGTGAAAGATCACTGGACAGTATTCTGCTACGGTAGTCATTGAAGGCATCGCGCATTGCTCTCTTGACAGCCAAACACATTTCATTCAGCATCTCTCTATCTATAGTCCTGCATTTTGGTTTACACCTATTGTGCAATAATCTGTTTCTTTAGAAGTTTCTTTAGAGTGACTATATACCATGGAGGTTCCCTCCAATTGTGAACTGTTCTACAGGGTACATATCTATCCAGTGCATGGTGAACTATTCTTTTAAACTAGAGGCAGAGTTACTCTATGTGCTCCTGCCCTGAGCCAAAAGTTTCAAGCCCCTTGCTAGGATATGACACTATTGATGTTCTATCTAGCTTACTGAACATATATATTTTTCTGCTTGATTTAGTTGTCCTTTGTACTTTTACAATCGTGTCATGGTCACTGATACCAGTTTTGATTTGGACATCCTCAAAGAGGTCAGGTTTATTTGTTACAATTAGATCCAGTATATTTCCTTCATGTGTGGGGTTCCTAACTATCTGTTCTAGATGGTTTTCAGAGAAGGCATTTACTAATGTTTCACAGGATGTCTTCTCACCAACCACTAACAAAACTGTAATTTTCCCAATTAAGTGTTGGATGATTAAAGTCTCCACCGAAGATTACAGTATGATAGGGGAAATCATGTACAAGTGAACTGAGGTTTTCTCTAAAGTTTTCGGTTACACCAGGAGATGAGTCTGGATGGCTATAGAAGTATCCAATAATCATTTTTTTATTTTTTTATTTATTTATTTGTTTTTTAAATTTTTTTTCTATTCCCAACCCTGAAACTGAGTCTTGCCCAAACAATCTCACATGCATCTTCAGTTTATACCACAGTGGATTTGAGTTTCTTGTCTACTGTGACAAATACACCATCTCCATTTCCCATATGCCTGTCCATTTGATATACACTTAAATTTTCCCCAAAAGTGTCGCTGCTATCAATTTCGGGTTTCAACCAGCTTTCTGTACCTAGTATTACGTGAGCTTCACCGCTTTTCATGAGCTCTTCAAGCTCTGGCACTCTAGTTCAGTTTACTGTTAGGATTTTAATACTTTCACCTGTGGGAGACATTTCTTACTATCTTACACTGGTACTTCAGGGTTTCCTACAGCTATTGTTATCTGGATTGGGTGGCAAGTCACCTAATCTGAAAAACCCTTGTGTGCGCCCGACGCAGTCAGCTACCTGAGAAGCAGCCTCTCTTTAGTGCACACCTGACCCATTTAGGGGCACTCCACTGTTTTCAACCCTATGGCACAAGTCCAGGAAGTCTTAGCCTAGCTTGTCACAGAACGTTTTGAAGTCTCTAGTTCAGTTCTTCCACTGTACTAAAAACCAAAGGTCCACCATCTGTTCTGGCAACAATGCTGCAAATCGTGAGTTTCGTTGAAACTCCATGCACAAGGCTGGTCTTCTCAAATTTCTCTGCCAGTTACCAGAATGACCCAAGAATAACATCAGAGCTCAGACAACAGGCATCATTTGTTCCAACCTGTGCCACAATTGGCAGTTGGTTGCACCCTGTTCCCTCAGTGGCTGCTGGAACAGCCTCTGCAGCATGTTGAATGAGGCCTCCAGGAATACATACGGAGTTCACATGGTGTCCTTTTCTGTCCCTTGCTGCATATCCCTAGAGGGCTAGAGGATACAATTGTTCGCTCTACATTTGAACTGCTAACGATTAATAGACTCCTTCCCTTTTGCATTTGCCATTTCCTGACAATGTACAAAGTTTCCCCAAAACAGGTGAAATGAGTCCCACTGGCTCAGTTTGAGTGAAAGACAGCACCTCAGACTTGTTGATTTGGGGGATCATTACAGCTCCAGAGTCCTCCCTGGTCCCTGTCCCCCCTGTACAGAATGCCTTGGTCTACCATTGACATGTCAGTCACAGTCAAGTGGACAAGTAATGGCAGATTTGTACTTTCTGCAGAGAAGACAAGATCCATGGGGGAGAATAATACTTGAGTTGCCACTGGTACAGGTAGCACAGGTACACACAGCTCTCTGGAGTTCTTCCAACACTTGTGATTTTCAGCAGCTGCCAATCATTTGACAGTAGTCAGGATGATTTCCAGGTACTTACGAATATTAGCCAACTCATTGCATGCTCGAGAACAGCATACACAGTGGTGCTACGTTTTGACTGGTGCAATATATTGCAAGACAATGAACAAATAACTTTAAGCTCACTGGTTATCTTGTAATTTGTTAAGCTAAGAAGTTGCTAATTCCCTGTACAAGAATTGAAGCAAATACACAAAATGAGATTTCTATTAAGGCAACACGAAGACATGTGGTAAAAACTATTACTTTCCTAAAATGATTTGATGTTAATTATAATTATTAGGAAACTGGAAAACAGAGTTAATTTATGATAAATGCTTGTAATATATAGGGCTACTCCTCTGCAAAGGAAAACTAGATGTAACATACAATGTTAGTCAAAAATCTGCTACATTAACTAAATCACAAACACCTGTTGGCTAGAAATTGCTCATATATTATAGATTATATTCTCAAAAGTACATGTTTATTTGCATTAATGTACACTGAAGCAGGGGTGATCTATTTTTTGGCGAAACTGTGAGCCACAAATGCTGATTTGCTACAAAATAAATTATGTACCGGTAACTTACGAAAGTTTAGCCTTTGCAGCATATGAAAATTTTCAAGATAACCTATTTCTCACATAATTGTAAAATTAAATTAGAGAAAGGTTGTTTAGGGAGGATGCGCCTACTGTTCTCAAAATTTTAAAAAGAGCGCTATTGAGTTTATGCCTACAATTAACGATAACAGTACAGCTTTATCATGGCACTCACAAATATTCAAAATTTCACGATGTGTGACAGAACAAAAGGGAATTGATACAATCAGTGAAAGATTACGCAGAAACGACGCATTGTGCGAATCTAGAACTTTACATTGGCGCACAATCTTGTACATGTGGTCTCACAGTGGGAAATTTCTAAATAGGCTTTTATATATAAATAAATGTGCATATTGCTTGGAACTTTCACTTAGTTGATTGTGTGCACACTTCTACACTGGTGTGCGGAAGAACAATACTGCAGTGTGAGTTTATCTCGATCAAAATCGCTGAAATGTTCCGCTTTCAGCTACGCAGTCATATGGGGAGTTGTGGGTCAGGAAGTGTGTCACACAAATTAATCTATAAATTTCACTCTCACTTTTTTGTACTTTTTTTCCACTTGCTTTTGGTAGCAGTGGGAGATGTTTTTGGTTTTGACGTAAGTTTCTCATAGAAATTTATAATCCTGTAATGCATTATTTTTGTTTGAAGGAAACCAAAATAACATGGAATATGTATTTTGCTTCCCAGGCAAGTCGTGCGCTTATCTTAAAGAAAGCTGCAGACTATATTCAGTTCATGAGAAGAAAAAATTCCGCCCATCAACAAGATATTGATGATCTGAAGAGACAGAATACACTCTTGGAGTCTCAGAGTAAGTTGTACACTGTGGTCTGTTACCTTTTGCGCATTTTTGTTGTTAGACTATTTATGGGCAAGTGAACAAATTGTTTGTTGTTAGAAGGTAGATTGCATTAATTTTTATTTTTGTTTATTTGTGAGACTATATTGGAGCAGAAGCAGGTGAGTCTATCTCAACATACCATCTTGGCTGATCTGATCCCTTCCTCAATTAATCCCTCTAGATTGCAAAGTCATTGTCTTGATCACATGCTACTTCATTGAAATTGATTACTGCTTTGAGCTTTGCAACCTTCAGATGACAGTGCAAAGCTGAAACCAATAATCAATATTAATAAAACAGCATGTGACCAAAACACTGTTCCTATAATCTATTACATAGGTCACAGATCTCCTCCACAAGTCCAAATGTCCTCATTTTGTGGATCCTCTTTTCTTTCCCAAGGAAGTAAAATGAAAGTTCAGAAAGTTATCATTATTGTCTTTTACTTGTAACTGTTCCTATTGAGAACAAGAGGTATTTCATCTCCTAGTGCCAAGTACATCTCTCCTTGTTTTTTGTTGTTATTTATAGTTATCAGATTACTGCATCCACTTACATTTTCTGCGTCCAGACTGGAGTTTTCATTTAGAACTATTTAAACGGGAAATTTTTGTCCTGTTGAAAGGCTTATCGTTGATTACCTCTTAGTAGCAAAAGTTTCATTCTGTTGTTACTCCATTAGAGAGTAATTTTAATGACTTGTAATTAGCAAATAAAATTAGATTGTTAATCCCTTTTCCCCTGGGTTACACAAATGTTCAAAATGCCTTTACTGCAAAAGACACCTAATTCTATATCAGCAAGCCACCTTATAGTATGTGGATAACATATTGAGTTCCATCTCCTAGGATGTCCTGAATCCAGCCATAAATTTGGTCCACCACAGGTAAGCTTGCACTTTGTTCACTGTATGGTATTCCTGAACGGTATCAAATGCCTTCCAAAAGGAACACAGCATCAGCCTGTGCACTAGCCTACAGCATTTTAGATGTCGTAGACGAAGAGAGCGAGCTGAGTTTTAAAAGAGCTCTGCTTTGTGAAATACATGTCTGTTTACGTATGAAAGCTATTCAAAAATCAGCCTCTGATTGGCTCTTAAAAAAATACAATTTTTTATTTACAATATGTACCTGCATATTGACATTACTGCTCCATATAGTCACTACCGAAGTTCAAACATTTGTCGTACGTTGACACCAGCTTCTTTATCACTTCATCAAAGAATGGTGGTGCTTCAGACAATAGTTGATGGCAACCTTCAGCTTGTTGTTGGTTGTGAAGTACTGAGTACCCAGCCAGCCCTACATGTTGAGGAAGAGTTGAAAGTCACTTGCTGCCATTTTAGGTTTATGATGGCATTGGAAAAATCTCCCAGACAGAAAGTCTTGAAGTTTTTTTTTTTTTCTTCCTTTGTTTCAGTCACAATATGTGGTTGTGCTGCTTTGTGAAGAAGAATGATCCCTTCAGTAATCAACCTGTGCTGATTGTTTTGAATTGACTTTCTATTACTTGTTGTCCTAAGTGACTAATATTTCATCATCTTGAACATATTTACATTGTGTGATGACTGTTTGTCACATCTTCACTGCAGCTTCTTTTAATATTTGGTACTCTTCTGATTGCATATCATTAATTCTGTAACGGTTTCTTGGTTCACCTCATTTGATGTAGAATACGGTGAGAAATACTTTTTGTTATGTTATTTAAAAGAAGCCTTCGTAATGCAGTTGTTGATTTTTGTTCATGGATCAGCCAGCCAATGAAAATATTTAATAGAGCACTCGACTATAGTTTGTGTATTGCCAGTGTTGTGCTATCGGTCAAATTAAAATTAAATGATTTCAGCATTAATACGCTTTGTTTACTTTCAACTAGTAAAACATCTGTCATCTTCATTTCATTAATAGCTCACTATTTCCTTAGCTGCTCTAGTTACTTTTTTGGGACTATATCTTGGTGAACTGTTTCAGAACTAGAGATACCCCTGCTCACAAGTTAGATCCTTATTCCATTATAAAAGATGCTATTATTTTGATGAAAGGCATGAAGTTAATCATATGACTTACCATGTAGGCGATGAAGTTCTTGGTGATACTGCACAAATTATATATCACTACGCTTCGGAGATTTATAAGACTCCCACGTAAAATGTCATGTCAGAGTATTCTCATGCATTATTTTCATGAAACCTGTTATCAGTTTCAGTAGCCACATCTACCACTTTCATCAACCACATGTGTGTGACCAGCCTAGAATTTTCTGCACCACTCTCTTGCATTATCATCACTTGTAACCCAATACCCATACACAGGCCACAGGCCGTGATGAACCTTGGTAGAATTGGCTTATTGCGCATGCTGGAAGTGAATGACAGAATGCACTTTGCGCAATGTGACCTTCAAAGTCTCTCTTTCCAACTACACAAATGTCATGAAGCTGTAATCATTTGCTTATTTTTAATACCCATTGGAAGCATTTTTATGATTCAACCTTGTAGAAGAGTTGTCATTCCACAAGAAGTCATATTTAAGCAGAATTCATTCTCCATATTTCTCCAAGAGATTTATTCCATAAGTATAAAAGATAAATTTTTGCAAATTTCTTGCTCCATATTGTACTGAATGTCATCAGTGTAAAGTGTGAAATGTATCTGTAAAAGACAAATGCATATTCAGATTTATCCAGAATAATCATGCCTATCATATAATGAGTCTACAATTTGTGAATGACTACATTCTCTTCAAATGTTTGATTAAATAGCCTACAACATACATTGTGTGCAAAAATATGTTGATTAGAGACTTACTAAATGACAGATTGATTTTGGAAGGACATATTGCTGCTAATTGTTGATTCTTTCATAAGTGCCAAAGTCTTTTTTTAACAGCAAGGGATTCCAGGCAAGCTTGCTTGCAAACAACTAGTCAGTGGTGGTTACTACCATTTAGGGAACATGTCATTTATCATGAAAGAGAAAACTTTTCTATGCATTAGTCTCTCCTTGTGATACAAATGCATATATTATTGCAAAACACCTGAAAAGTGTGCAGTGATTGAGAAATAAAGTGATTATGACTTGAAAGTTGGGTGAAGTGTTTCGCCACATGAGGGGATGATCATAAAGTTTCTGTCATTACATACAAAAACAGAGATGCAACCATGAAACTCAGTGATGTTTATTCTTCTGTGCATATTCATTCTGCACTGCGATATGTTTTTCTCACTGATGGATACCTTGGTTGTAGTAATCTACATTTTGGTTGTTTAGGAAACATTAGACCTTGAAAACCATTTGTCACTCTGGAAATGTCTCCCACACAATGCATGATGGTTTGCCTTTTATGAGCATAATCTAGTAGCATCGTACCATGACAGTCTGGAAAAACAATCAGCATCCCCTTGCCCTAAAGTAGTTGAGTGTCTTCTTCAGTGGGGATGTTTCCATGTTTCTACTGCTCATTTATCTCAGTGTCATAGTGATACAGCCAGCACTTCTCCGTGGTGATGAGGTGCTGAAGGAAATCGTCTGGTTTGGCTTGACACTGCTGCAACAGTTCTTATGTTGCCTCATTTCTGCAAACTTTTTCAATAATGTCAGCAGTTATGGAACCCATGGGATGGAAATTCAGTGAAACCTCTATATAACGTTTTTCAAGGGACTACAAACTCTGAACGCTGTATAGAGGAAAACACTATAAAGAGGAAGGCTTCCAAATAATAATTATAGGGCATTACTGAAGATTGGGATACCACTAATCAGCTTTGACAAATGGTGCCATAGGTGACATTTTAAATTTTCACAACACTGTAATATGATATTCATTGCAAATGATCTATGTATCAAATGATTAGCTTTTGTAATTAAAACATGGGGCCCGGTAGGTGGATGGGTGAAAGTAAATGCCGCCAAAAAGATCGCAAGCAGAATGTGCGTCACATGTCACGTGACCAGGTTCTGCCACCGACATATGAAATATGCTGAGCGTGCGCTTTCCGAGCCGGTGCAAACTGTGAATCCACAGAATGGAAAATGATGCGTCTACATCCAGTCATTTAAACGTTATAAAGATGTAAATAATTGACCAGGGTTCCAAAAATATGAGTGTTACATAGAGGAAATTGTAATGTAGAGGAAACGCAGTAAAGAGGAAAATTTAACATTGTTTATATTGGCTTTTAGTCGGGACCGAAAGAAACAGATGTAACAAAGAGGAAAACATTATATGGAGGAATGTTATAAAGAGGTTTCACTGTATTTGTCACATTCCAAATTGTCGTGCAGCATTTTGAGAACTGATCCATGATTGATTTTCAACTTTTTCCGCTGTCACCTAGATTGTAATGAGCTGATCTTGAAGCACTATGGTCTCCACTTCTCTTGAGATTCCAGTTTCTCCACAGGTGCTCTGTCACATTGTTCTGTTTCATTTCAGAAAATTTAACTATACTAGAATATTTCCTGCCACCTAACCATTGTATCATGTCTACCACATAATGGTGTATGGCTGCTTTTTACTTCCGCCAGCTTCGCATGGATCATTGCAGCACTGTTCCCCTCCAAATGCAGAAACTGATTATTGCACAATACTCCATGTTGTCAATGGTCTTTGCCGTTATGTTTAGGCTTCTCTAGTTTTATACTGTATGTGTAATGACACTGGATGGCAGACATGTAACTGCAAGTACAATGTTACATAATTAACACATTTGATGTGGTAGTTAATACTTTGATTACCCTTCATACAAGCTGCCTATTCTTGAAGATTTTCAAGCATGTCCTTCTTTCTTCTGGGTGGGCACTTCTAAACTTCATTCCTTTTGTGTATATCTTTCTTTCACTGTTTTGTGTCCATTTCACTCATAAAATCTTTATCGGGCAATTCCAATATCTTGGTGTTGACTTTTCTTGGATTCCATTTTTTTTTTTTTTTATTGTCGTGCTCCAGGTGAACAGTTTTTAAAAAAAATGCCTTAAATCACTTGAGTTTTGATACTAATAAATTCTGTTGTTGAAAAATGCACTGTCTGTGTGCACCATCTTTCATCTGATGGTGTATTTGCTTGAGCCATCTTGTGTAATTTTACTTCTTAAATAGCTGAAGTCTGCACCACCACCAAACAGTTTTTTGAAGTTAACAAAAATGTCAAATTTGGAGAAGGTAGTTTGAGAATTGTTTTGTTGTACATTTTTTCACTGCAGTATTCAGTCTTTGTGTACATGCGTACTATCCTGAGGCAACATTATCTTCATCATATCTACTTCACTCACCGGTAAAACCAGGAAAAACACGGGAAATTTTTCATCTGGGAAAAACCCAAGAATTTTTCATGTTTTGGTTTCCATTTAAATTTTTGTAATCAATTGGTAAGAACTGATACTCTTAACAAAAAATTTTACCTTGGCCCACTACTGCAGAATAATACTGCTTCAAGAAAATGTAAACAGGAGAATAACACAAAAAAATTTTATTGCAAAAAAAAAATGTGCTATTTGCAACAAAACATTATCCGCACACAAGCCTCTGCCAACAGCAACATGTGTCAAGGGCGGTAGGACAAAGACTGTGCAATACTTAGTAACAACAAACTGTTTTCGATGAGTGTGATGTTACAACTGTTTACATTTCTAGCAGGTCGTCTGAAAATATTGCGATTGATGGTTTGAGAAGTGTTACTTTCAAAATAAGTTTTCTTTTACGCAAGATGGAATTACATTGCATGTGAGAATGGGTGATTTATTTCGTAAATCACACATCATTTGGTTCTTATTCCAAACATTTTAAGGACCAGCTGCTTGGAAAAATGACTCTGAAGACCAGCCATTTGTGCCATTTCTTAAAACTCTTTGCCATGTTTGTGTTTGATAAAAAAGATCAAGCTTCAAGGTTTGTTTTTCGTATTCATTGTAATTCTTTCATAGATTACAAATTCTGCAATAATGATCGCAAAAAGTATAATTATGCTTCAAAATAAAGTGTCAGGTGAATTCTTGAGCAATTTCACATATATTTGACTTAAGTGCTCATCGGAACATTTATTCAGCCAAGGACCACACAAAATGTTCAGTGCCCAGCAGTGAAACTTACAATTGTTATTGTCCAAAATATTCACCTGCTGCAATTGAAACTATGCTCTGGGTCCTGCCTAAGCACAAATGTGGAATAATATATATATTTTTATGACTAATATTATAGGTGAAAGCTAGCTTTTTGTGTAGCTGTACTGGATGTGTACTAATTTAAACAATTAACTTTCCTATCTGTGTGTAAGTGCTAATTAGCAGCGATCTTGCTATTGGCATAAATCCTATGCTCTGAATATCTGTTGTCATTGGCTTCTTGCGAGTCACGTAAAATGAGCTATGATTGGCCGACAAAAGCAGATCACGATCTCAATTTCAGGGCGTCAAAAGCTACTGTGCTGTACTTGCAGAATTCACATTTGTACTTTCATAATATAAATATGTATTTTATCAATATTCTGTTGTATGTATTTTTATCTGTATGTTGTAAATGATTGTATTTATGAAAATTTAATGTTGCAGTTCGAACATTGGAGAAAGCCAAAGCAACTGGTAACTTTGCTGCAGAAACAAGTGAAGTTTCACTTGTTGGCAAACCAGATGCCATAGCAAACTTCCAGCAGGAGTCTGAGTCTGACACCTCTGATTCTGAGACATCCCACACAACACGTCGTCCTAAAAAACTCAAGGTTACTGGTTTGTAAAGGGTCTTACGAGATACCAACATGAAGCATTTACTGATGCTCCAATTTGACATGTATAAGCAGACCGTCAGTTAGCTGGCTTCTGTTTCTTCAGGGTAGAGATTTTATTACAGGTGAAACTCTGACTGGTACAGAATACATGTGCAAGAACTGTGAGGTTGCTTACTGTGTTATGCAAATGAAATTGTGGAATGTAAAAGCTGAAACATTTCCTGTCTCTGTACCTGAAACTTGTGCTTAGTTATGTAAGATATATCCTATGAAATGAATCTGAATACTGTAAAAGTGTAATCACTTGAAACCAATGATAAACTGCCTTTGTCCATCCAGTTCCTTCCTTCATTATGTTGTGACTTAATGTCATCAGAATATATTTAAATATTTTAGTATTTAATATAGTTTCTACTGTTGAATCATGGTGAGATGATTGAACCACAATTACTAGACATGGATTGATATTCCTGTCACATAGGAACAGTGCAGCTAAAATGTTAAATTTTTGGGAATACATAGTTAAAATTGGTGCTTAGCAGTAATATTATGGAATGCATTTGGGAGTTTTAACGGCATATTTTCTGCATTTTCAGTTTGTAGTAGATTTTAGTGTTTTCATGAAACACCACCCATGTTTTCTTACAAATTTTCTCTTCAGAGGTTTTCTGTTAATAACACAAATAAAGTATTATGAAAGTCTAGGGGTGTGTTAAACAGATACATTTCACTTTCATGATAAGTTTACTTTAAAAATAATTAAAATTATCAAGGTCAGTAATTTGCTGCAATTTTCTTTACAGGTTAATGTTGACATCCAAAATCATTCATGTCTTTCGCATTTTAAATAAGTTTGCATCGAAGTTCATTGATATTGAAATGGTGCTTATGGAGTTGGCGTAAATTTGTTTACCTGAAATGTCACAGTGTTGTATGAACTAAACACTGCAGTAATTTTGCAGGTAGCATGTGGTTATTTACTTTGTTCAGTAATTGTTATTTAATGAGCTATAATAATTTCCTCCTCATTTGCATGATGAATACCTTATTTGTGGTATGTGATTGTTTTTTAAAATCTGATTTGTGGTGCAACAATTTCAGTTGACCAGTTCCTCCCTTTTCCTGGAAAGTAGTGTGTGGTTATCCAATTGGAAAAGTGGACTATAACACCAAACATTAAGGACAGATGTTAGACTCATTTATTACTCATTCAAGCCACTTCCCCAGAACCGATGAACGATTTGGAAATATTTCCATAATAGTTCGTGCCCATTTCGCTTTCTATATGCCATAAGCATTATTTAACTATGTGTTCACTGGATAATATATCAGGAAAATGAAAGAATTTTTTGAGGAGTGAAATCTTTGGTAAAGGTTTCACATTTAGCTTCTGAATAAACCACCAATTTGCACCTTTGTAACTAAACATGTGCATCTACACTTTCTTGCCATATATGGTTTAAAGCAGTAGGCACTGGTACTGCATTGAGAGACAGGGCAGCATGAGAAGTGGTTTGTTTGGATGTGTTTCTCAGAGCTTGTTGACGCAACGGCCGGAGACAGTTGTGATTGAGTGATTGTGTGAATGTGTGTGCGCTCTCTTTTTCCGACAAAGGCTATGGCCAAAAATTTAGTTGTGGGAGTGTGATTGTCTTTCCTACGTCGTCCTCTGTGGCTCAGTGATCATCTTTACTGTGAGTTGCTACCAATCCTCACCAGTATTGATTCTCAGAGTATTTGCACAAGTTAGTGTGGGTGATCACGACGGTCTCATTTCATCAACATGGTGTCTGTGACACGTGAATAGCTGGCCACACGAGTGGACTTCCATGTTGGGCAAAAACCGCAGGCCATTTCTGTGGATTTCTTTAATGGATCGGGCCTGCTGATCTGAAGCCCATAGTTTCCCACTAATGTGCAGGCCCTTCCTGTTGGATCTAGTATCACTGGTCTGCCTGCAGGCTGGGTCTGCCTGTGTGTGGTGTAATGCGGCAGATTTTCATGGTTTATCCATGGAGCGAGGACTGTGGTGCTCCTCAGCAGGCCAGAGGCCACAGGCGATGGATTTCAGGAATTGCAACTGTGTCACATTTTGAGGACATTTTGTTTATTGTAATACATTTTGGAATTCCAAAATTAGGTTATATATTAGAAAGTATGGCCGATAAGAAGAAGAAAATTGTGGCAGTTGCTGGAAGTTTGTACACTGTGTACTTTTGTACTTCTTGAAAGAAAAATCGCACAATACCTTTAGAATAATAGATGTAACACAATGTGTAATAACTGACAATAACGATCATAGTAGAACCAACATTTTATTTGTGGTCACCTACAGTGTGGGTTTACACAATTCTTCCCCACCTTATACAGTTCTTTCAAGAAGCCTGCTTTTTTTCTGATGTTATTTCTGAAAGCAGTGAAGGTATTTTAAATCTGTCTTGCAACTCCAACAAAATGTGTATTTTTGTCACCAATTGTTTCGCTTTATTGAAATAAAATAACAGCAGTGGTCTTAATGAAACAAACATACCTTTTGGCTTGCTTTCTCCATCTAAAAGCAGTTCATTACACAAAATGTTGATGGTAGTACTTATATGTTTGCTCACACGTTTAGAAATACAGAAGTCCTTAATATTTTTTGTTAACTTATGTTTTAACTTGCCCTTTAAACCTCAGAATTTGTCAGGGAAAGATGCTAAAACTTACCTGGAAATTAGGGAAATATTAAGGAATTTCACTTGGGGAATCTTGTGGGAACCCTGGAATGGTAATTCTCTCATTTACAACTGTTTTTAGTTTTATTTCACTTTCTGTTGGATTGAGTCTGTCATTTTTATTTCCCTTTTTCTGTTATTTTGTTGCTAATGGATGTTTTACGAGGGGTGTTCGAAAAGTCCATGCAGAGTCCGAGAGGTGGCACCACAGGCGTGTATTGAGATCATGTTTAGTTAGTAGCATCTTTGGAAAGAACGCACACCAAGTTTCGGCCATATTGGTCTATTTCTTTGTGTTTGGCATTCCTGTGAATCAAGGAAGTTGAGTGATTGTCAAAAAGTGGACGAAAAAGAATTCCGTGTGGTGATTAAACATTACTTTATGAAAGACAAAACACCTCAGGAGACTAAAGAGAAGCTTGATAAACATTACAGTGACTCTGCACCTTCGATTAGAACAATTTATAAGTGGTTTCAAAATTTTCGGAGTGGCCATATGAGCACAAGTGATGCTGAACGTTCTGGATGCCCTGTGGCGGTTAAGACTCCAGAAATCATTGATAAAAGCCATGATATGATGATGGTTGACAGAAAGGTTAAGGTGTGTGGTATTGCTAGTGCTGTTGGCATCTCAAATGAATGGGTACACAATATTTTGCACAAACATTTGGACATGAGAAAGCTATCCACAAGATGGGTTCTGCAATTGCTCACACTTGACCAAAAACAGAATCGTGTGAAGTGTTGCAGGGATGGTTTGCACCTGTTCAGGAAGAATCCACAGGACTTTAAGTGTTGTTTCGTCACTGTGGATAAAACATGGATACATTACTATACTCCTGAGACCAGAGAACAATCTAAACAATGGGTTAACAAGGGAGAATCTGCACCAAAAAAAAGGCGAAGACCATTCCTTTGGCCGGAAAGGTTATGGCAACTGTTTTTTGAGATGCGCAAGGGATAATCCTCATAGACTATCAGGAAAAGGGTAAAACTGGTGCATATTATTCATCGTTATTGGACAGTTTGAAAACAGAGCTGCAAGAAATATGCTGGCAATTTGACTGTAAAAAAGTCCTTTCCCATCACGACAATGCACCAGCACACACCTCAGCAGTTGTGCTTGCAAAATTAATGGAAATAGGATTCCAACTTGTTTCGCATCCTCCCCTTCTGTTCTCCAGACTTGGCTCCCTCGGACTACTATTTGTTCCCCAATTTGAAGAAATGGCTGGTGGGACAAAGATATTCAAACGAGGAGATGATTGCAGCAAGTAATAGCTGTTTTGCAGACTTTGACAATTCCTATTATTCGCAAGGGATCAACAAATTAGAACTGTGTTGGACGAAGTATATAAGTCTAAAAGGAGACTGTCGAAAAATAAAAAATGTTTACCCCAAACACGTAAGTAGTTTTTATTTTTGCATGGAGTTTACAAACGCCACTCGTATTATTTTGATGTTATTCAATCTTGTATTGAAGGGAATTCTGCCCACTAATCCACTAGGCATAATGGATACTCCTTTCTCAGTTGAATGATAACATATTTCATCTCAGTCAGTCTACCTTCCATAATTTACAGTGTTAGTTGGTTCCTCCCTCCCCTTCATCGTTACGACAGAACTAATTTCATTGTAATTTCTGTCTTAAGTGAAAGCTGTTGCTGTGTAATTTATTAGTGTTAGTTATTGAAAGTGATCAGCTTCAGTCTTAAGAGTAAGAGGACAAATCATGGTTTATTGTTCAGCAGAAACTAATATGCTAGATGCGATTTCTGTTCTGAGAGGGAGAGCAAGCAAGTGCTGTTCTGCTCTGTAATTGTTAACATTTGAAGTCCTGTTTTCTTACACTTAAACTTCGTGAAAATTTGAAATGCTCTGAACTGTGAAGCTGCTGCTCCTTTTCCTGCTTTATGAAATGTTTCTTGTAATATGCGTGGCCTTGTCGAGTTTGTCATTTCCTTATTTCTTGGCACCCTACATATTTACTGCAGTTAAAAGTTTCCAGTTCACATTTTATCTGTAGCATGGTTTTGCACATTTCAGTTGTTACTTTAGGATTTTCCAATCACCAGTGCACTTTGTGTGCCAACTTTTTTTCCTCTTGCTGTTATTGACTAACCTCTTAACAATTCAGTATGTATTGCTGATGAATTCTCAATATACTTACATTTTTATTTGTGAGAACTGAAGTGCCTTAAATACCCTTACTTACTTCTGTGGTTGTTTATTTTCCCTCTGCATCCTTATTCACTTATTCAAATTGAATTTCACTAATTTACAACCTCTTAAAATAATGCCTTTCCACGCAAATGTGGTATTGTTGTCTTAAAACAGGACTTCCAAAAAGAGACTTTCATACATCATATCCAGTATGAAACTTGTCCTTGTTTCACTATAACTGGTTAGTGTAATAAATACTGCAGTATCATGTTTTCTTCCATGTCTAGTTCTGAAGAATTTTTGATGGCATTGGATTCGTTATTATGAAGACAAAATGTTTAGTTCCCAGAAGCAACTAGTTGGTGGATTGGATTTAGGCACATTTAAATGATGACCCATTTCTCTCCCTGAAATGTATAGTGGGAAAATATAGCAGCATTTCATTTTGCTGAGTGTAAGACATATTCATTTGTAACATCCCACCTACTTTTATATCGAGTGAAACTTTGTGGTATGACTTTGTTGCAATCTGGTAACATTTATTGTTGCCTGGAATATATGAGGGTTGGAACTTTAATAGTGGCAACTATTTGTTTACAGCTCGTACAAAATAGATACATATTTCAAAGTTTTACCGACCTTCAAAGTAGTCACCAGCATTGTGTATAACCCGTTGCCAACGATGTGGAATTTGTAGGATACTCTTAGCAGTGCTAGTTGTGTTGGCAGTTTGAGTGGGGCAGTCTATTGCCCGACGAATTTGTAGCAGTACTGAAGTGAATGTTGTGAAGTGTTTCCTTCAGTTTAGAAATAGTTTAACTTAAGAGGGCTTAAGTCTGGTGTGTGCAGTAGGTTGTATAGCACTTAGCAGCCCCATCAGTCAAACAAATCGGTAACAGCTTGCACTGTATGTGCTTGAGCATTGTCCTGCAAAATGATTGTGAGGTCATGCGAAAATGTCATCACTTCTGTCTCTAAGCTGGTCGTAGGTTGTGTTCCAAAAATGAACAGCATAAAGACAGAAGTGATGACCCTTTTTGCAGGACCTGACCATCATTTTGCATGACAATGCTCAAGCACGTACAATGCGAGCTATTACTGATTTGTTTGACTGACGGGGCTGCTAAGTGCTACACCACCTACTGCACTCCCATGACTTAAGCCCTCATGAGTTCAACTAAATTTCTAAACTAAAGGAAACACTTCATGACATTCTCTTCAGAAATGCTACAAATTCGTGAGGCAGTAGACCGTACCGCTCGAACTGTCAGCAGAACTGGCACTGCTAAGAGTATCCTACGACTTCCACATCACTGGCAATGGGTCATACACAATGCTGGTGACTACTTTGAAGGTCAGTAAAACTTTGAAACATGTATCTATTTTGTACAAGCTGTAAATAAATAGTTGCCACTATTAAATTTCTAGCCCTCGTACATTATGTCTTACTGTTCTTGGGTAATGGTCATTCAAATTTGACATATAACTGTTGAGTTATTTAGTCACAGAAAACACGTTGAGAATGTTCCACACGCCTCTGTATGTGCTGTCTGGCTAATGTGAATGGTCCAGTTCCAACACTCCAAACACTGTAAAACAGTTCAGTGTTGATTGGGTTAATCACAGGAGAGAGAAGAAAAAATCTGTATGTATTGGAAAACTATGTTAAACAATGGTTTCTGGCAAGACCAAATGATCTTCATGACCATGTAAACATTGTTTTAAGGTTGGATGTGGACAAACCAATCGTGTACATGTGCTGTGCAAATAATTGTTGAAAACTAAATGGTATGTGGCATTGCAAAGTGAGGGTATATCAGTATTCACTATATGGAGATGATCTTTAATAAGTGTTTAATCTCATTTTTTTCTATTTTTAATTTTTTTGTGAGCTTTTTGTGCGCCTTTAATAGCTCATTGTGTACTCAGTGTGTACCATTTGAAGCAATGACCAACACATTGTTGAGCTTGAATGTGGTAATGATAAATACCTTGCAGATATGTAGTTACAGGTTGGTTTCTGAGGAGTTTGGAAAGCAGGAGAATGTTAGTGCCAAATGGAATCTTCTGAGCAGGTCATGAGCTGTGCCCAATTAAAAACTGCTTCTGCTGGGAATTGTAAGGGTCAGTGTTCTAGTTCCATCCCAGCAAAAGGGGTCTAATCTTTTGACAGGTTCTGTGGTTTAGAACACCTAAAAATCTTGTATACACATGAATAATCCATGCACTCTTAGTGTTTTATTTACAATAAATAATACAACATAATGATTCTATTCATCATCACTTTCATCACTAGCGGAAGAATCGTTGTTGTCATTATCATCTTTCCATAGAGTGCCGTTCTCGGTTTTGTCCAATGAACTTGCGATACCACATACATTGAAAAATGTTTCCACCAGTGTAGCAAAGTGGAGTCCTATGCTCATTTCACCTACTCTCAAATAGGATAAAGCTGGCTGCTTGATTTTGCACTTGTTGTGGATTTCATTGGCCATTCGTTGCATTAGCGCCATTTAAGTGGAGCTTTGAATGGCTTATTTACACACACAGCTAGCGGTTGGAGCACAGATGTTAGGCCCTCAGGGATAATAAGTAAGTCAATTTTGCCTTTTTGTAACCTGTGTGGCACTTCCTCAGTTGCATGTTTGCAAAGCTGTTGAGCATCAACATGTTATGTAAGTTAAGCAACGCACAAGGGTGATATTGCCAAACATGCATCACCAATATTCCTGTCACTCATATTTTTGGAATTAGTTTTCCTCTTAAATATCACATAAGGTCCATTTTCCATTGCCAGTTACACACACAACTTCTATAAATAATTTGTACCATTGTTTTACAACAATTGTGTATCAAACTGATGGGTCAGTAGTATTCACACCTGTCTGCATCTGCCATCTTTAGAACTGGAATGGTTACATCCTTTTTGAAGTCTAAGGATATTTCGCCTGTCTCACATTTCTTGCACACCAGGAGGAATAATTTTGTCATGCCTGACTCTCCCAAGATCATTAGTTCTGAGGGTATGTAGTCTGCTCCAGGGGCCTTGTTTCACACTGGGTCATATAGTGCTCTTTCAAATTCTTCTCACAGCATCATCTCTCTCTTTCATCATAATATACTTCCTCATCCCTTTCTGTAATATTGCCTTAAGTTTGTTCCCTTGTATACTCTTTCTCTATATTTCTTCCACCTTTCAGTTTTCACTTCTTTGTTTACATGAACTCTTGATTGTCATAAAGCTACTTCTGTTTTCTTCAAAGGTCTCTGTAATTTTCCTGTGTTGCGTCTATCTTTCCAATAGTCAAGCATATTGTAATCCTTGCATTTCTTGTGTAGCCATTCCTGCTTCAGAACTTGTTCTTCATGTCGATCTCATTTTTTAGAGGGCTGTATTCCATTTCGCCTGTTTCATTCACTGCATTCTCATATTTTCTCCTTTCGGCAATTAGATTCAGTATCTCGTGTTAGCCAAGGATTTTCTCCGGAGCTTCATCTTTTGCCTATTTGATCATCTGCTGCATTCAGTATTTCATCTTCCAAGGCTACCCATTTGTTGTCTCCTGTATTCCTTCTCCTGTTTCAGTAAATCCTTTGCTCCATTTGAAACTGTCTTCAATCTCCTCTTCTTTCAGCTTACTCAGTTCCTGTTAACTCCTTAATTTTGTACTTTATTTTCCCACTCCAGTTTTAATCTGCAGTTCATAACCAATAAGCTATGCTCTGGAAATGTTTCTCTGTTCAAAACCTGATTTCAAAGTCTCTTACCATTGTGTAATGTGTTTGAAAAATTCTTGTCGCCCATATCTCTTCCAAATAAATAGTGTTCTTTCTTGATTTTTGAACTAAGTAATAAATAGTGCAATCTGCAAAATTCTATCAAGTTCCTCCCCTTTTGTTCTTTCTCCTAGTCCAGCTTCTCTTACTAGTTTTCCTTCTCGCCCTTTTCATGCCATCAAATTCCATTCCCCCATCACAATTAAATTTTTGTGTCCCTTAATTATGTGAATAATCTCCTTTTATCTCTTGAAATTTTATTTCTGTCTCTTCATTTGTTTAGCATATAAACTTGTACCACAGTGTTGGATGCAGACTTAATGTGTATGCTGTTAAAAGTAGCTTACCTGCACTCCTGTTGTATTATTCATTATTAGATGCATTCCATCAGTACCCTTACTTGATTTCGTGTTGTTGAACATGTACTTACCTATCCAAAAGTCCTGTTCTTTATGCCATTATACTTCACTACTCTCACTGTAACTTCAATCTATACATTACCATTTTAAATTTTGTACCCTACCTGATAGTATGCTTCGTAAACAGTAAATTTGGGAGTCGGAGTCAACATCATAGTGGCTCAGTCAGTTAAATGCAGTTATGTGGTGACAGTGATCCCATGTGCAAAACCTCTGAGAGACAAAATTAAAAAAAAAAATTTTTTTTTATGCGCAAAAATTGCCGCCATGTAGCAGCGTGGTATGGAGTCCACGTTAAACTCATCACAAATAGGGAATTACCTTTGGAAATGATTCAATTGTTAAAGTTAAAGACTGAAATGACTAATGCCCAAGCATATCCTCCATATTGTCAACAAATTACAAATATGATTGAAGAACTGCATCACTGTGTCTAAAGTTGTTCCAGTACCATTAGTTTATTAGTAAGGATTATTGAATCTGACCTCCAAGCACACTTCTGAGATTTTTAATCTTACCAGGGAGAAAAACTGGTACTAGTCTGACTTATTTGCTGTGAGACATCAGTGAAGTCATTAGTCACATCTGATGCTAAATTTATCTTCCTATCTTGTTTCTGTGTACATGATAGGTATATTATGATAGTACAGCATTTTTACTGAAAATGGCTGACCAAAGAACTTTTGTTAAATACCAGTTTCAAGTGGCTATAGGGAACTGACAAAAAATGCAAAGTTAATATCACTCATTTGTCTCTTACTTTCAACACATTTTAAAATTTCCAGCAGTGCTTTCATTGCAGTTTCCAAATAATGATGATGAATACTGGATTGGACAATCATATTTTCAAATAAAATAGGATGAAGATACTAAACTACCTGGAAAAAGAATCTGAGATGTTATGCTCTTCTACATCTATATTTTGTGTCGGAGCACTACAGTACTTTTCTTACATTGTCATTACTCATGCCTTAAACTTGTAGGAAGGCAATCGTGCTGACTGATGCCTCCCTGACGGCTAAAGAACATTTACTTGTAACATTTTGTAATTTGCATCTGGACAGTTATTTAGGGTGGTAAAGATAAATGGGACACCCTGTGTGTGTGTGTGTGTGTGTGTGTGTGTGTGTGTGTGTGTCATCCTAAACATCCTAAATTATTTACTCACTTACTGAGACAGGATTCACATTATTATTGATCAGGAAACACATTACTCAATAATTCAATGCAGTTCAGTCAGTAAGCTGCACCGTGTTAATATTTTCTTGTAAGGCATGGAATATGTTGAACAGTGTCAAATAGTATACGCTAGGATCCTTCATTGTCTTTGTAGTCAGTGACTGGTTAAATGCCAAGAGGTAGTATTCGAGGATGGGAAGAAATCCAATGTGTAGTGGGATAATGCATACAAACCACTTGCGACTAAATGGCAAGCACACGTTTGTGAAATACACTCAGGTCCACAGTTTCTTCTTTGTTGCCAACAACATGCATCAAAAGTATTTAGAACAGCCCTCTTAGACTTACACCAAAAAATGATACAGCTCAGGTTAAATGATTGAATTTTATTCGCTGTGAAAAGGCCACATGTTTGATTATGACAGGGCATATTGGATCACTGCCCAAGAGTCTGGGCGTGTTGTTGGAAGCATGTTTTACAATAGCCAAAAGTCTTATGGAGAAAAATTTGTCGAATGTATCAAGAAGTTCCATATTTTTAGTGGAGAGAGTGCCCACGGGAGGGGGGTTATTGCTGTTCTTTGCAAAGTTCGTGCTTGGCTACCACAGGACCCATTCCATGCTGCATGTCTATCCTCTTGCTATTCTTTTTCTCCTACCTTAGAGCATGTGTGGAATGTTTTTGGAAATGTGTCCTGCAGTTTCATTACCCGATACCAGAACAGTCTCTCCATTGTTTTTCTTTCCTTTTTTCTTTCTCCATTCCCTTCTCCTTTCCTTCCTCTGCTTTGATGTTGTGAGGTTTCTCTTCTTCCTCCCTTTGTGCTCCTGAAGGCCGGCCCATACATCTGGCACTTAACAGGTAACTGGGTAACACACAATTCCCAGCCCCAGTTCAACAGGTAGGGTTCATACGTACCCCTTGGTACAGGCTAGGCCCAAGGAGGGGTGACAGCCTGAGCTCCTACATTCCCAAATTGCTGATTGGTCCCTCTGTCAGGTATTCGGGAGGTGTAACATGAGGTGTGAACAATCATGTAAGGAGGGTGCACCCCCATGTTGGCCCCCATGTTGGAAGGAGCGCACCATTGGAGACACTGGCAATCACGGAGGATTTTCTTGCAATGAGCCAGTCACCATCTTCACAGTCAATGTCTACCGTATGTAAATGGAATGAGGCTAATGATTCATAGACCCTCCCAGTTGCACCATGGTTCCTTGTGATTTCACACACTGAAGGTGGTCAGTCCTTTGCTTCGGTAAATCTGTTTATTATTTGGAAAGGTGTTGATGCAGTTGCTGGCCCTATGAAGTCCTGCTCTCATTTACGCAATGGCACTTTACTTTTGGAGACTACTACTGATTCTCAAGTAGAACAACTGCTTGCAGCTTCACTCCTCCACAGCTATCCTGTTTGTGCCAAGGCCCATCAAATTCTGAGTTCTTCCACTGCACCGTGTGGATTTAGAGCGTGTCTTTCTGCAGTAGACCATCTTTTCACTTTGTCAAGCCATGTCATGAATGGCTTTCTGTGTGGAAATATGAGACTGTGGCTGTGTTTTTCAATTTGGAGAAAGCCTATGACACCTACTGGATAACTGATATCCTCATACACTCTACACGTGAGACTTCAATGGCCGCATGCCCTGTTCCCTTCAGAAATTTTTAAAAGACTGAGTTTTTAAGGAACATGTGGGTTCTGCCTTGTTGGAGAGCTTTATCCAGGAAAACGGTATGCCCCAGGGTTCTGTTCTGAGGATCATCCTTTTTGCTGTTGCCATGAACCCTATAATGGCCTTTATCTTGCCGGGCATCTCTGGTTCCCTTTTCTTTGATAATTTTGTGTTATATTGCAGTTCTCCAAGGACTTGTCTGTCTGATTGGTGTCTTAAGCAGTGTCTTGACCGTCTTTACTCCTGGAGCATCGACTATGGCTTTCATTTTTTCACTGACAAAACCATTGTATGAATTTCTGGCAGCGCAGTTGGTTTCTTCCACTGTCTTTACATCTTGGGCCTGTTGTTCTTCCATTCATTGAAACTACAAAATTCCTGGGGCTCATCCTTGATAGGAAACTTTCTTGGTCCTCCCATATATCTTACCTGGCTGTCCTCTGTACACGGTCCTTCAATGTCTTGTGTGTCCGTAGCGGTACTTCCTGGGGAGCAAATCGGACCATCTTCCTCCATTTGTACCGGGTGTTTCGTTTATCCAGCTGCGTATCCATCCCTCTTACACCCTTTCAATTCTATCCACAATTCTGGCATCCGTTTGGCCACTGGCGCCTTTTACCCTAGGCCAGTTGAGAGTCTGTAAGCAAAAGCTGCCAAACTACCTCTGTCATACCACTGTGACTTTCTCCCCAGCAGATATGCATGGTGTTTGTCTGCCGTGCATGACCACCCATCCTGCGCTGCCTCCTTCGATGACTTCTTTGATCTCCAATATGAGGCACGTCCCTCTTCTGTTACCTCCTGGAGTTCACCATCGGCTCTTGCGCGGACAGCTTAACTTCGCACTACTCGTCACTTTCCTGATGGGTGTGGACTTAGGACTTCATTTGCTTCTTAAGGACACTATTCTAGCCTTGATCTATTGCCATAAGTTTCCCAACCTTCACACGGATTTTTTTTGATAGTAGCTTTGTGTTCACTGATGCCTCTCTGACTGACCGTGGTGTCAGGCGTGCCTTCGTGATTGGCATGGACGTTTTTCAGTGTCAGCTTCCGGAACACTGCTCAGTATTTAAAGCAGAACTCTCTGCTCTGTATCAGGCCATGCTGTACATCTGGCGACACGGGCTTTTCAATTGTCATCTGCTCTGTCTCTTTCAGTACCGTTCAGGGCCTTTGTGTGCTGTACACTGTCCATCCCTTAGTGCAATGGCTCCAGGACAGTTGTCACTTGTTCAGTCTTGATGAAGCCACTGTCTTGATGTGTGGATTCCTGGTCACATCAGTCTTACGGGAAACAAGGCTGCTGATGCTGCTGCTAAGGCCGCAGTCCTCATACCTCGGCCAGCTAGTTCTTCCGTTTCCTCCAATGATCTTTGTGTTGCCATCTGTCACTTTGGTATCACCACCGGTCCTCCATTCAAGGGAACAAGCTCCAGGGAATTAAACCTCTCAGTCCTCTCATCACAAAATCATTTTAGCTAGGTTATGTATTGTGCATTGTATTTCTAGCCATTACCATTTATTAAGTAATGATCCCCCACCACTTTGTGCTCATTGTCAGCAACCTTTGACAGTTTGTCATTTCCTGTCAGACTGCAATTTTTTTAACCATTTACATTCTCATTTATGTTTGCCATCTGAGTTAACGGCTTTTTTAGCGAACGGTGCATGGGCTGTTGTCCACATGTTACTTTTAATCCGAAATAGCAATGTGGCAAAGGACGTTTTATCCTTAGTTCAGGACCTCGGCTTCTCTATGGCATATTTTGTTGACCTTTAACTCATTTTTCATCCTAGTGTTATACAGTTCAAACATGGATACCTGTGACACTAGTTGTTTTTGCACCCTACAACAAATTGAAGAAGGAAAAGCCTCGTATCGACTTACATCCAGAAAAAAAAAAAAAATACATTTTGAGGTAGGAGAGATTTTAATTGTGTTATAAATGGTCACTAGCAAGTGGTGTAGGCTGTCTTCATTTTGATAAGCTTAATTATTTCATATTGGTGATGTGTGTTCCTATGTTTTGACTGTGATGTTGCACACAGTACTCACATGTCCCCTTCATCGGCCATTCTATGCATGTGTTTTGTGAGTGTGCTGGCATCAGAACAAGATTAGTAATTCCATCAAATGAGAACCACGGAGAGAGTGAAATTGTATCCTTTTATTCAATGAAAGATGGCAGACACACTATTCTGCTGTGATTTAGCCAATAGTATTAATATGCTGGCTCATGCCATGAACTCCAAATGATATACTTAACACTGCAGCCCAGCTGAAAAATGGCCAGCAGGTGGTTCCAGCAACTTGTAAATACAATATCATTGACAACAAAGAAAAGTGATCACAGTAGACAGCACAGTATGCTCACTTGATGGATAGGAAATGTTTCAGCGAGATGATTTGATGATTCTGCAACAAGTATAGGAAGAAGTGGAACTGCTGAAGGCATAAACTTTGCTCTTTTGTGGTTAATTCTGCCTCAGCTGTTCCTCTGTCCTTGTACACTATTAATGCATGGAAACTATCAGATCATAAGACAACATGTCAGATTATAGCTCTGCAAATGGACCATAAAATGGAGTGCTGAAGATCCACAGTTAACAACCTCTATTTTCTTTATAGATGATGTGGGATTCACCTAGTGAGACAGTAAATTACCACAACCACTTTGTGGGGACAGATGCAAATCAAATGGTCATGGAAGCAATGCATAAGGTTCATTGTATCAATTGTTGTGTGTGCAGGAATTGAGGATGGCACTCACATGCTTGTACTGTTTTAAATATTATTGCATTTTCCAGAAAACAATACTTCTTACAGTGGTAGGGCAAAAAACAGGAACACTGGTGTTAACACAGCTTCAAAGGAGTTTTTCTCAGATATCAGTAACACACTGATGTTTCTGACAAGCCAGTTAGGGGTATCTAGAGGTGCTACATCTTGTTTCGTAACAGCATGCAGACTTACTATGAAAATCGCATCAAATCTCTTACACGTGTGTGCAAAAAATATAGAATACAAATCACTATGGCCCTGAGCACTATGGGACTCAACTGCTGAGGTCATTAGTCCCCTAGAACTTAGAACTAGTTAAACCTAACTAACCTAAGGACATCACAAACATCCATGCCCAAGGCAGGATTCGAACCTGCGGCCGTAGTGGTCTTGCGGTTCCAGACTGCAGCGCCTTTAACCACACGGCCACTTCGGCCGGCTACAAATCACTATGTTTGCAAAAAATATGGAATACAAATCACTGACCAACGAAAATAAGAACAGTTTCAGGGAGGCTATATATGGGTTGTCTCAGTGGGTTCTGCAGTCATTTTAGAAGGAAATACACTGCTGGCCATTTAAATTGCAACACCAGGAAGAGTAGCAAATCATGAAATTTTGCATATAATCAGTATGGTAGGAAGTAAGAATAATACATGATTAAATATTTAAGTAATTTGAGATTGCACAGAACTGACACTTCTGGCAGGAATGACAGCTCTAATCGGGCTGGGCATTGAGCTTAACTGAGCATAATGAAAGACATGGGTATGCCATCCCATGCTACTTCAGCTCTGTGCCACAGTTCAGAATTCCTAATGGCTTGTGAATGCAGGCATGCCATTCTCTCCGCAACGTATGACCTCATGATTACACTGTTTTGGAGATCTGTAGAATGTGCTGGGCCTATGCCAACCATTAATGACAGAGCAGTGATCATTGAAATATCTATTGTGTATGACAGTGAGGGGGTCAACAAGAGTTAGATAAGAGCCCTTGTCTCAGTTACAGCTATCCATTGAGAAGAGAGGCTATGGGAGTCCACCCTTGCCACACCTAGCCATCTTCGATCGTCTATAGAAACCATATGTCCCACTGGAAGTACTCGATCACTGCCAGGTGCAGTGGCAAATTCTGAGACAATGCTGATGGGTTGTGGAGGACACCATCATGCTGCAGGGTCTTTATATCTTGGAGTTGTTACTCTTCCATTCATTAAAACTACGCTATGCTTGGGGCTCATGTTCTAAAGGGAACTTTCTTGTTCCTCCATCTGCCTTAGAGAGGGAGGGCCACTTGCTGCTGCTCGTCGCAGTTTCTGTGGCAGACATTGATGCTGCTGGCTCCTGTCTCCTAAACATGGGTTGAGGGCTGACCCCTGCTTGAAAATAAGTGCTCCAGGTGCACCTGAATGCAGACATGTCTGCCGAGTACATCTTCACCATCGACGAGAGCACTTTGGAGATCGAAACATGGAGCTGGAGGCCACTAGTGACCACATTGACATAATAGCTGCCACTTGACACTTCACTGTACTGGCAGAATTGCAAGTTGAGTGCATACCAGCCTCCCCCTGCTGACGAGGCTACCGCTCAACAGGCCTGATGGTGGTGTGGTGTCTTGGGAGACAATCCTGTATTATTGTACATCCTGCCTGGCTCTCTCCTGATGAGTGTAGGGGTCTGGGGCCAGATCTAACCATGAGAGAGTGCTGTGTTGGTAATGTAATGGTGCAGAATGAAATTCTGTTCAATACTTTTCGTAGGGAATGCTGGATACTGTCCTTAAAACTCTATCAATGTTTGCAGAATAGCTTGTTAAAAAATGCTGTCTTCACAGATTGAGAGATGTGGTGTCTTCCGAAGAAGGAGGTCATGTGGCAGAGTTGGTACCTAGCAATGAAACCACAAGTAAGAATAACCGCTGGCAGATGCTGCAATGAATGAGCGAATCTGGTGTAGACACGCCCTTAAAAATTCCATACATTACCACTGCAGTGTGTCTGCTTATGTCAGAGTGGAGTGACTCTCAGTCCACTCTGCAATCATTGCCGAAGATTGCAACATCATCTCACTACAGAGCCAGCATTGCAGGAGTTGTGTAGGACAGAACTATGCATTAGAGTTTATATTCAGTCATGCTTTGAGAGAACAGACAATCCTGTACTGTATTGGGTGATAAGATGGTGTTCATTGATAGTCACAAATGCACGATGTTCTTGTGGCCATGGATTATTACAATGTTAAGTATTGTGTCTCACCTTTTCAAGTTATAATGAAGTGATCTAATATTTTATGTTGTTTGTAGTGTCAACTCAGCTTCCCCCAGAAGTAAATCTAAGAGCCCACGACTGTGCCGACTGTTAGTTCGTCTGGCGCATTACCAGAATGCAAATAAAATTCCTGTCCTGCTGTGGTGTGTCGTCTTGTGACCAAAAAGACACTGAAATTTCTAGACCATTTTGGAGTAGGATGTAGAAGTCGATTATGTCGATTTGGTAAGCATAGATATGGTTTTAAGTTTAAAGTGGACAACTGTCTACCTATGTGTTTTGTGTGACAGGTTGTCTGTTTATAAATTTTCTCTCTAAGTAATGTAATCATTGGCCCTTACACTTATCAAACTAACCTTTGAAATAGTTCTCATTTTGACACACGAGACAATAGATGTCAGTTTCCAGTCGTAACACCGTACATAGAAACAGCATATTTCACTGTCTCTGTTCTGCGCTAAATAACATGGAAAATAGATCAGTATAGTGCCAGACGAAATCTCAGTGCATGTGTGTTCTCTTCATGCGATTGCTTCTTGTTCAAGGCAGCTTGGTGTAATACTAGCTTCTGACTTCCAATTTCTTCAGTGATAAACCTTTTTAAAAAAATCATCCATCTTGTAATTCTTGTCTCTTGTTTTTTTTCTTCTTCTTTCCTTCAAAATTCTTCAACACTTGCAAAATCATCTTCTGTGTCAAATTTTGGAATTAGTCCTCTTTTCAAAATCTCAATCAGTTATTTCAGCAATAATGAAGGAGTTATGTTCTAGAAAGTTCTGAGTTGTACTCATCTCTTTATGTAATTACTGTGTTCCCCATCTCCATGCGCTGTCTCCATGATGATCTTAAACTCCTCCACTTCATCACACTACTAAAACTGTTTTGCTGTCCTTAAAATAATCAGTTTACTGTTAACTCTGTACTCATGTCCGTCCACTCACGCGTATCCGAATCCCAACCAAGACTGAATGAACATCAACACTTTGAATACTGTCTTCCTGATTTTTGCCTTTCACTCATTATTACAGAGAGAACAACTTATTCATACAAAATGTAACTGATTCTCTGTCAATAATCACACATGCTTAATCAGTGTGTTATTAACACTTCACAGTCCCACATTAGGCTCACTCTACTTCATTTGTTCCCGCCGTGCTGACAAATTTTTACATAGATAAAAAATTCTGGGCTATACCAAAGCTTCAGAATATACAGAGGTTTAACATAATATAACAGCATCAACAAATGAATATTACATACTCATACAATATTCTTATTTACATTCACATAAAGACTTGGTAAAAAGACTAAATAGACACAATTTTATAATGCATTCTTTCTAGACATTAAACTGGTAAGAGGCTTTGTATAGTGTTAAAAGGGGCTGAAAATATGCCCATTACATATGCCCCCCAATTTAAGAATAATTTATTATTATTACAGTTGCCCATCGTTACATGGATACATACATAGTGTAATTACAGAGAGGAATTGAATCTCTCATACCTGCATACTCATTTGTTCATTCACTCCTATCATAATGGAAGCTGTTGTGCCATGCCCATCACTTCTTAGCAGTCAGCTATTTTGTGTATAAACATTGTGTGCTGAAACTACTTTCAGTTGTTCCTACTTCCCACATCAACAAGTGCCTTACAGGCCACATCCCCTCCTTTCTCAAAATTTTCCCCATTGCATATTCTGGTGGTTCAAATGGCTCTGAGCACTATGGGACTTAACATCTTAGGTCATCAGTCCCCTAGAACTTAGAACTACTTAAACCTAACTAACCTAAGGACATCACACACAGCCATGCCCGAGGCAGCATTTGAACCTGCAACCGTAGCAGTCCCGCAGTTCCGGACTGCAGTGCCTAGAACCGCACGGCTACCGCGGCCAGCATATTCTGGTGCTTCAGTGCACCTGTAAACCAGCCTCTCCTCTTCAACAATCAAGTCTGGTGCTTCTAAAAAATAACAAGTATTCGTTGTTGGGCCAACTGTTTGAACTGCAGTGGTGGCTCCAATCTCGCAGGGCTTCACTCATTATCTTGCATAAATGTTACAGCACTGATTCCCTGCAGCACACGTGGAACAAACTAACGAAACGAACTGGTGAAGTAGCATTGTAAAACTCTTCTTTGCTAACAAATTCTCCTGATACATTGTCTGCATCATTAATGGGCGGCCCTCGTGGTAGGTTGTTAATGGTTGGGTTAGATAAGTCCACAGGTTCCTTATCTAATAAGGACCAACTCCGTAATCCACTCTTCCTTCTTCTTCATTCATCCTTTCTGTCAGGTCTGATCCAGTTACGAGTAACATCAAATTTTCATCTTCTTTTGGCTCAGTCTGTGGTATGTTGAAAGGTTCTTCCTTCTCCCAGCTGGACCAATTGTCAAATTCTTCTTGCTCTGTATCTTCTAAACTGTTGTGCCTCCCTTGTCCCCCCCCCCCCCCTCCTCCTCCTCCTCGTCTGAAATTTCCATCTTTTGACTTTTTTCGTATTCCTTCTCACAATTATCTCTTCTGCCCCTTCTTCTGTTCCTCTTCTCTTCCCTCTTCGACTATTTCCTCTTCTCCCTCTTCATCTAACTTTTCTTTTTCATTTTTGGGACTGCTTCTCTTCACCACCATTCATCCTCTTGTTAGCACCCACAAGGGCTGCTTCTCTTCACCACCATTCATCCTCTTGTTAGCACCCAGAAGGGCTGCTTCTGTATTTGCCCTTGCCTTTGCCTTTTCCTCGTCTTCCTCTTTGTGAAACTCATTGTCTTCATCCCCTGGTTCGTCAACTTCATTCCTTTTGGTGGTGTGATATGTTGCACGTTTGTGTAATTATTATGTAACAGTGATAGCTGGCTAGGTAACTATATGTTTGATAGTGTGATGTTGTATGTGATCCCATAATTGTTTGGACCAGTGTAACAATAGATAGTTATAAGTTTGGTGGTGTTTCAGAATTGTACAGGTGCAACAAGTATTATATGAACAAGAGTAGTAGTGAAACAACTGTGTTAGTACCAATTTGAAACCCTAGTAGTTGTCATTATGCTAGCTCAATTTTCATTTCATAGCAGACAGATGGAATGGAAATATTGGTTAGTGGAAAATTATCCTTGGCAAGTTAATTTCCAAAGTTTGATTTTTCTCTTAGCTTGTTTGAGAAACTTAATCAAATTGCCAGCAAGAAGGCATTGAGAGCGCTTTGAGAGAATAAAGTTTCTATTATAAGAGAGAAATGTTGTTGAGGGGAAATTGTCTTTAGTCTGCAAAGAATATTGGAATCGCTGGAAAACTTCAGTGGCTAGTATCCAACTAGCTGAACAGTGATCCCTCAGTCTTTCTTTGTAGCGGTGATACAGGTCCCCAAGATCAGAAAAAAATAAAGAATTGTATGGCCTGGCTCTTTGTTGAGATAATACTGTTAGAAAATATGGATAGGAAACTGAAACAAACTGAAGAATATGAAGAATCATAATAACGTTCTGATTGTGAGTATGGTGTCATTAGCACTAAAGTAACGTAGCAAAGAAGAGCCAAGTATAATGTAGTTGTGAGACTTTTTTTTCTTCTAGCAACTAAAAAATAATGGGGTAAAATTAAAGATGAAGAGGAAATCGGTACAAATAATTAATTGGAGTAGCTGTCTCGTAGACCAAGGTTTCAGTTTGTTTCGTTCATGCTGAAATTCATTCCTGTCTTTCAGCCAGAGAATAAAATATTTGTAGGGCATCAGATATCAATACTATATGACCAAATTGGACGAAAGTATGTGCAAGAGAATGGAAGTGATCAGATTTTTCTGGGTTTCATTTAAAATGGTTTTTAGTCATCTTTATTTGTGGGGGAAGATACCAAGTATTTGATACTATATGTAACTCAACTGTTGTAGATTTATTCTGTTCCAGGTTTATTATACTTTTCCAGAAGCGGGAAACCAATTATATGGCACTGTAAAAATGTTTCATAATTGTTAAGATGTAAATCTAATAAAGCATGTCTTATTTATATTTTTATGCATTTATTTCAACTAACAAGACTGGGACCTTGGGGCCGCCTCTTACATTTAACCAGACATCTCGAGTGAGTTAACATTACAAAATGCATATAATAGGAGCAGTAGATGATGATTCATGATGATGATGATGATGATGATGATGCTCATGATGCTCATGATGCTCATAAGAATGAATATACCGAATTTCAGAAATATCCATCGTACAACATTGTGTTAAGCAAATTTCTCATTATGAATTTGTTGAATGCAATGCCATCCAACAGAAATGAAATGTCAGTCATCTTAACATTCTGTTAAGCAAATTTCTCATTGTTTTACTGTCAAATGTGAGTAACAGCATCAACTGAGTTGTATGGTAGCAGTAAGGATGGAATGAAATGTCGCGAGGAAGTTGACTTGTTGGAGAAGAGCAAGAAATAATAGGGGAAAGATACAAATTTTAAAAAAATCTGACTACGCCACAGTTTTCATGCCATCTAGGGTCCAAACAATATGGTCATGAACCCATGAGAGGCTGTGCAGGCGATGCCATGCTGTTGGCAAAGGCTCTTGCACTGGTCGTCTGCTGCCATAACCCGTTGATGCCAAGTATCACTGCAATGTCCTAACAGATACATTTGTCGTACGTCCCACATTGATTTCTGCAGTTATTTCACTTAGTGTTGCTTGTCTGTTAGCACTGACAACTCTATGCAAACACTGCTGCTCATGGTCGTTAAGTGAATACCGTTGGCCACTGCATTGCCTGTGGTAAGAGGTATATTCAAGATAGTATGGAAATTTTCCACACTGCAAATAAAGGGCCTGTGATAAGTGTTTTGGAAGAACTGGAAATTTTCGTAGGTAGAAAAGAAGAAAAACTTGCAAAATGTATTAAATGAGCAAAACTAATTCAATTTATGTGGGTTCTTCTAGCTTTTTGATGAAGTGCTGTAGGTAAGCACCTGAAATATAACATCTGCCATATTATCCCAACAGAAATGTTTTTAAGAAACAGTAATTTTGAATGCATTTTGGTAACGGAATTTTAATTTGTACAGATGCACTCGTAATTTTTTTTTTTATCTACATCTACATCTACATGACTACTCTGCAATTCACATTTAAGTGCTTGGCAGAGGGTTCATCGAACCACAATCATACTATCTCTGTACCATTCCACTCCCGAACTGCGCGTGGGAAAAACGAACACCTAAACCTTTCTGTTCGAGCTCTGATTTCTCTTATTTTATTTTGATGAACATTCCTACCTATGTAGGTTGGGCTCAACAAAATATTTTCGCATTCAGAAGAGAAAGTTGGTGACTAAAATTTCGTAAATAGATCTCGCCGCAACGAAAAACGTCTTTGCTTTAATGACTTCCATCCCAACTCGCGTATCATTTCTGCCACTGTGTCTCCCCTATTGCGTGATAATACAAAACGAGCTGCCGTTTTTTGCCCCCTTTCGATGTCCTCCGTCAATCCCACCTGGTAAGGATCCCACACCGCGCAGCAATATTCTAACAGAGGACGAACGAGTGTAGTGTAAGCTGTTTCTTTAGTGGACTTGTTGCATCTTCTAAGTGTCCTGCCAATGAAACGCAACCTTTAAGAGATGAGGAGTCAGCAGATATCTAAAGATGTGAGATGTCAACACACGCCCATAAAAGAGCCAACAAGGTTGCAGTCATAGTGGCTCCAATATCGGTGTATTCCGCCCACGATCGACATTGGCTGGAGACACCCAACCTACAGACTTCGGACATCAACCGGTAAAATTCATATCGGTTTGTTTTCTTCAGTCAAATCACGCGACGTTCTCCTGCATCAAATATCGAGCATGAGAATCTGAGAAGTTTAGTTCAAGAAAGAATGCGTTGGTGTCATCCTGAGGATGAAAATATAATTGGGATGTAGTTCGGAATCTATGGGCTGACATTGCAGTTTTATTCGAAACCTCAAATAGGCAAAATCTTTATTGGAAATTTTAGGATTACAACCTCAGAAAATAATTTGTTCAAGTGAAAAGGATGGCATTTCATTACCCCTATTCAGCACAGAAGCGTCGCGTCATTCACTCCACTCTACAAAGTTAAAATCTAACTTAGTTCGTACTTAGAACACTATTCTAACCTAACCTTGACACTGCCAAAACCTGATGAAGGAGATGGGCCACGCTATGCCCACGCTGTCGACCGATGTTACTGGGCTACCTTTGGCAACGGTGTCTAATGACGGTTGTCGGTGCCGCTTTGAATGCAGCCTAAAATGTAAATTTCGTTTTCTGTAGTTGTAAATTATCTTTAGATACAATATGTCATGGGTGTCACAAGGACTGTTGTACAGCCAATTTAATCTTTGGCAATGTCAACGTCATCATTTATGACTGCACTTTAAACGGAACTTAAAGTGCAATAGTACAGTCAGATTAATCTATAGGTCTGTCAACCGAGTTTAAACGTAGATCACCAAATTGAAAATAGAATATTACTTTACGTAACGTCAGTGTAAGTTTTCAGTATTATCTCAATTTATAAAATAGAAAGAGTGGCTTGTGGCTGTTTTCAAAAACTTAGTAGGAGCAATGCCTGAAAATTGGTATTCTCAGCACACTGCTGATAGTGTGGATCTCGGGATACTGAATCGTCTAACGATTTGCGAAATGGAATGTCCCATGTGTGTAGCCCCAAATATCATTCCACGTTCACAGTCTGTTAATTCCCATCGTGCAGCAGTAATTACGTCGGAAACCTTTTCATATGAGTCACCTGAGTACGAATCACAGCTCCACCACTGCCCTGGGCTTATATACTTTGTGTATGTGATACTTCCGCCATCTGTATAAGTGCCTATCGCATGACCGTCACCTCAGCGTATAATATCACTTAGTTTCATAACCTTTGTGTTAGATACTAGTTAATGTTGGTATTAGTATAATACATGTTGTCATTTCTGTACTGAAATTCTCAGTGATGCCATTGACATCTATTTCATTTGAACCTTTCCTTCAGTTGATAAAATGAAGAAGCTACTCATTCTTGATTCATCATACAGTGGAGGTAATACTTTATTAGTTTGTTTAGAGAAACTTCTCTTGCATGGTGCGACTGAGGCACAAATGTTCAACAAGAATTGGATTTATAAATGATGTTCAGCATAATGATTGATTGAAGTCCCATTTAATTATAAACTGAAGGATTTCTTGGGCTGCCCACCCAACAGCATCGTTCATATGTCGATTGCATGTAGATGCCTATGACACCTACTTGTTTCTTGCAGCACCTGCTCCTTTTCAAACTTACCGCAAATTTCTACCAGAATCTCCAGTGCAACAGCCAAAGCCTTAATGGAAATTTCAAGCATAAATTTTCTGTCAGTAATTTGAAAAATTTTGGCAATGCTGTTACGGTGTGAAGTCGGCACCGGCACGCCAGTCAGGAACGACGAGGCCATCCAATCGCTCGCTGACAGACCTCCCTCCAGAACAACAAAGCGACAGCAGTGGCCTCTTAAGTGAAGACGACATAAGCGCTGCGTCCGACTGGTGGTAGCCCACTTCGATAGCAGCTTCAACGTTTGCCACTTTGTTAGTCGACACATCGTAGCCTCTTCATTAGCAAGCTCTACGTAGCACAGAGATCAGCTGTCACTGCAGTTCATTTGACAGACTTCTGTTAGCAGCAGTTGCTAGGACCAGAAGTGTTACTTGTGTTTGTCTGTTCTGAAGAAGACGATAATTTTGTATGTAGCCCATTGCTTGCGACACATCCATGTGATTGCACTTGTGGCTGTTCATGTATAAAGGACTACAAGAGTTCTCAAATCAAAGGTAAGTATTTGTACTTGTCTTGTTGTAATAAAACTCATTAATACGAGTTCCTTGATTGATTATCTATACCCTCTTCCTCCTTGTCAGCCAATTTATTTTCCATACCATTGCATTTTTAGTGCCTAAAGCAACAGCATAGTCTATAGTCGTAGTGTGTTCCGTCCCTAAAAACTCATTTTGACGACTCCTTAATCTAGTCATTTTTGGAAACTGTAGATAATTGTTGGACTAAATTTGCTTCCAGTATCGTGTGCCAAAAGTTGGTGAAGGTTTGAAAGATAAGGCTTAGCTGGAGTGCTGCAAGAAGCAAGCTTGCAGCAGATTTAGTGTAAAGGTTTATCGTAGATATTGTTGCGTACCTTCCTAATGCTTGCAATTTATTACCACGCTTCCTTTTATGACTAACTGAATTGTGATGTGCACTCCAGCGAGTGTCAAACAATCATTTCAAACTTTTCCTGTTTTTTCTACAAGTAATTTCCATCTAAAGGGTGTTTCACAATTCATGTTACCCACTTCTAGAGGTTGTAGAGGGGACGTAGTAGATAAAGTTTTACATAGTAACCCATTTCCGGAAACATCAGAACATCAGTCATGGGTGCCAGCCACCCGTAAATGTATGCATGTACAGGACGGTGTTACATACTTTTAAAGTTGATGGAGAGGAATAAACGTATCAATTTGAAATAAGGGTCCCTGTACTGGTAACGAAAGAGTCGAAAGTAAAAAAGCGAAAATCACTCTGATACCTCTGACAGTGGAGTATGCATCAGAGGTGGTTGTATGGACCAAGACAAGAAAAAGTATCGAGTAAACATAGGCTCTAAAATGCATACCAGAGAAGCTATGAGCACTTGTTCATCTTCGCTAGTGTGAAACGCATCTCCTCTAGTGAACAAGTGCTCATAGCTCTTAAGGTACGCATTTTAGAGCCCATGTTTTGTGGACATTTTTTTCTTTTTATGGCCCATACTGCCACCTCTGAAAGTTGCCTACCCTACAATTTTAGCAACAACAGTACAGCTAAGTGTATTCCTTCGCCAGAGGTATCAGAACAGTATTCGCTTATAACTTTCGACTCGTTCGTTCCCGGTACAGGGACCCTTACCACGAATCGAAAAATTTATCCTTCTCCATCATCCCTGAAAGTTTGTAAGATCACGGAATCAACCTGTATACACATACATTTACAGGCGCTGGCGCCTATAACTTCGACGGTCTGTAGCGTCGCAGGATGATGTTTCCACGCATGAGTTTCTATGTTACACTTAATCTTCTAAGTCCCCTCTACAACCTCCTGAAATGTGTAACATGAGTTGTGGAATAGCCTGTGTATGTAGAAGACGAGAAGAATGAATACAACTTCTCTACAGTTCCAAAACAGGTGACGTCGTAGGAAACACATGAGCATGTATGAACAATGCAAAGATATGAGGAAGAATTGGCTCAGGGATTATACAGAGGTTTTGGATTGATTTTTCGTTGTAGTCCCCAATGTACAACCGACACTGATGCGGCATTGTCACAACATCGAGCCCTACACCTCCGCCATATCCTTTCTTCCAGGAATGCTATTTCTGCAAGGTATGCGGGAGAGCTGCGAAGTTTGGAAGGTAGGAGACGAGGTACTGGCAGAACTAAAGCTATGAGGAAGGGGCGTGAGTCGTGCTTGGGTAGCTCAGTTGGTAGAGCACTTACCTGCGAAAGGCAGAGGTTTGAGTCTCGGCCCGGCACACAGTTTTAATCTATCAGGAAGTTTCATATTAGCGCACACTCCGCTGCAGAGTGAAAATTTCATTCTGGCAAATGGTTATTTACAGGTACTTACATACTTCGCAAACCACTGTATGGTGCAAGGCGGAGGGTATCTTTTATCACTACGAGCTATTTCACTGCGTGTTCCACTCGTAAATAGAGAGCGGAAAACGAATGTGTATACGGCTCCATTCGACCCCTAATTTCTCTTACCTT
Source organism: Schistocerca piceifrons (assembly GCF_021461385.2). Classification (NCBI taxonomy): domain Eukaryota; kingdom Metazoa; phylum Arthropoda; class Insecta; order Orthoptera; family Acrididae; genus Schistocerca; species Schistocerca piceifrons. The sequence goes on from NC_060138.1 coordinate 297,794,093, forward strand.
ATATTCTTGATTCTTACGCGAAATATACGTTGGCGGCAGTAGAATCGGTCTGCTGCCAGCTTCAAACGCTTATAATTCTACAGTTTTTAAATGAAATGTTGTGTGGCTAGACTTTTTGGGTAGACCAGTCTCCTGGTGCAAATCTTTTTAGCTGACGCCACTTCGGCGACTTGCGTGTCGATGCGGATGAAGTGATGATATATGAAGACAATGCGACACCCAGTTCCTGAGCCGAGAAAATCTCCGACCCAGCCGGGAATCGAACCCAGGCCCCTTTGCATGGCATTCCGTCAGGCTGACCTCTCAGCTCTCGAGGCGGATTACAGAATTTAAGTTGTGCAGTTTGTAAGTTTCATGGAACGTTTTGCAATAATTAAAAAAAATTCTGTTCACACACATTGACAATTGCCGTCACCAGATAATGTGGCCTCTTAACTTGAAACTGACTCGTATTTACTAAACATATTTTGGCCTTGTTTGGGATTTGATTAAAAATGGTCTTATCCTGGGTGGACCAGATGTCTGGAACAGGTCACCTCCTTCACCTCCTCCATCCCCTTACAATTAGTCCGTCACTGGTCTGTACATGCGTTACCCTGACAATTGGAGGGTCCGACAGAGAAACCGCGGTGTAATAAGGGAATGAGAAAGATAGTATTGGTGCCACGTGTGAGAATGTTAGAGATAAAATTTTAGTTTCACATCGAAGCGGTCAAATTTTTGAAGCAACATTGAGCTGAAATAAGATATGTACGCTGTGGACTTGCTGCTGCGGAACAACGTGTAAGCGTGTTTCAGAGCCCACAGTTCGTCGATATTAATTGCTTGGAGATGTCAGTGGGTAAGTTGTCGAGTAACCATATTCCAAAGATTTTACTATTATCCGTAGACCACATCCTTCAGTACTACTCGATCTTAAAATACAGGAGCATTATACAGGGTGAGTCACTAAGTATTGCCACGAAGAATAACTTCGAAAGTATGGTAGAAGCTGAAAAGTTTGTGGGGCAAAAGTTGCGTGGGCCATGATATGACGTTTTTTGTTGCTAGGTGGGGACACTTCAGAGATATGAAGGTCAACTTTTTTTTTTAATGGAATGCTATAGTTTGGTGCGGCTATCGAGACAAATCCAATGATGTGGAACACTAAGGTCTTTGAAGGTCAAAAAGGTGGCATGAACGTCCATTTACAGAAGGTGTTCGAAGTGATGACCATTGGTATCAATGCAGTGCTGCAATCTTCTTATCATGGATTGAGTGGTATTCCATATCACATGGAGACTTATCGAAGCACATGCGCCGGCCGGGGTGGCCGAGCCATTCTAGGCGCTACAGTCTGGAACCGCGCGACCGCTACGGTTGCAGGTTCGAATCCTGGCTCGGGCATGGATGTGTGTGATGTCCTTAGGTTTCAGTAGTTCTAAGTTCTAGGGGACTGATGACCTCAGATGTTAAGTCCCACAGTGCTCAGAGCCATTTGAACCATTTTTGAAGCACATGCTCTGACAATTCTCTCTCGTATGTCTTGCAAATAGTAAATATTCGCCGAATATGTGCCATTGACATGTAAACACCATTCAACGGTTTTGCAATACAACACTAATAGGAACTATAAGATTAGTATCGTCGAATCAAGCGAATGGGAATGATGTATTCCTTCGGAGAACAACTCCATACGCTTCTCATATACGGAGGATGCCAACGAAATTCAGTGAGAGCTAGAGACTTACACGCTGAAAGATATCCTCAACGAAGTCTCCCTAGACGTCGTATATTTAAATATGCGTATGATAAATTGAGAACAACTGGATCTTTAACGCATCGGAAACATGTCCAACAAAGGAAAATTACTTACGAGGAAACGGAAATTGGTACTCTTGCCACTGTGGTTCGAGATCCTTGTGTTAGTTCGCGTCAAATCGCCAGGGAATCTGGCATGAGCCAGAGTATTGTTGTTCGTGTTCTGCATCGCCATAAATATCATCCTTACCGTATCAGTCTCCACCAAGAATTAACTGGTACGGATTGTATGCGTTGCGTTGAATTCTGCCAATGGGCTCAACTTCAGATTCAGAGGGGTGACACATTTATTAATTTGATTTTATTTACTGATGAGACTACATTCACGAACAATGTAATGTTACTTTGCATGACATGCATTATTAGCCAACTGAAAATCCATGTTGGCTGCGGGCAAGTTGCACACCAAAAACCATGGTCGGTGAATGCATGGTGTGGGATTCTGGAGGACAGAATTGTATAACCCTGTTTCACCGAAGGAAATTTTACTGGTAGGAAGTACACCACATTTACCAAGCGAAGTGGCGCAGTGGCTAGCACACTGGACTTGCATTGGGGAGGACGAGGATTCAATCCTGCGTCCGGCTATCCCGGTTTAAGTTTTCCGTGATTTCCCTAAATCGCTCCAAGCAAATGCTGGGATGGTCCCTTTGAAAGGGCACGACCGACTTCCTTCCCCGTCCTTCCCTAACCTGATGAGACCGATAACCTCGCTGTCTGGTCTCCTTCCCTAAACAACCCAACCCAACACCACATTCCTGCAAGAAACATTACGTCTGTTCCTAAATGTACACTCCTGGAAATGGAAAAAAGAACACATTGACACCGGTGCGTCAGACCCACCATACTTTCTCCGGACACTGCGAGAGGGCTGTACAAACAATGATCACACGCACGGCACAGCGGACACACCAGGAACCGCGGTGTTGGCCGTCGAATGGCGCTAGCTGCGCAGCATTTGTGCACCGCCGCCGTCAGTGTCAGCCAGTTTGCCGTGGCATACGGAGCTCCATCGCAGTCCTTAACACTGGTAGCAAGCCGCGACAGCGTGGACGTGAACCGTATGTGCAGTTGACGGACTTTGAGCGAGGGCATATAGTGGGCATGCGGGAGGCCGGGTGGACGTACCGCCGAATTGCTCAACACGTGGGGCGTGAGGTCTCCACAGTACATCGATGTTGTCGCCAGTGGTCGGTGGAAGGTGCACGTGCCCGTCGACCTGGGACCGGACCGCAGCGACGCACGGATGCACACCAAGACCGTAGGATCCTACGCAGTGCCGTAGGGGACCGCACCGCCACTTCCCAGCAAATTAGGGACACTGTTGCTCCTGGGGTATCGGCGAGGACCATTCGCAACCGTCTCCATGAAGCTGGGCTACGGTCCCGCACACCGTTAGGCCGTCTTCCGCTCACGCCCCAACATCGTGCAGCCCGCCTCCAGTGGTGTCGCGACAGGCGTGAATGGAGGGACGAATGGAGACGTGTCGTCTTCAGCGATGAGAGTCGCTTCTACCTTGGTGCCAATGATGGTCGTATGCGTGTTTGGCGCCGTGCAGGTGAGCGCCACAATCAGGACTGCATACGACTGAGGCACACAGGGCCAACACCCGGCATCATGGTGTGGGGAGCGATCTCCTACACTGGCCGTACACCACTGGTGATCGTCGAGGGGACACTGAATAGTGCACGGTACATCCAAAGCGTCATCGAACCCATCGTTCTACCATTCCTAGACCGGCAAGGGAACTTGCTGTTCCAACAGGACAATGCACGTCCGCATGTATCCCGTGCCACCCAATGTGCTCTAGAAGGTGTAAGTCAACTACCCTGGCCAGCAAGATCTCCGGATCTGTCCCCCATTGAGCATGTTTGGGACTGGATGAAGCGTCGTCTCACGCGGTCTGCACGTCCAGCACGAACGCTGGTCCAACTGAGGCGCCAGGTGGAAATGGCATGGCAAGCCGTTCCACAGGAATACATCCAGCATCTCTACGATCGTCTCCATGGGAGAATAGCAGCCTGCATTGCTGCGAAAGGTGGATATACACTGTACTAGTGCCGACATTGTGCATGCTCTGTTGCCTGTGTCTATGTGCCTGTGGTTCTGTCAATGTGATCATGTGATGTATCTGACCCCAGGAATGTGTCAATAAAGTTTCCCCTTCCTGGGACAATGAATTCACGGTGTTCTTATTTCAATTTCCAGGAGTGTATTTCTTCCAACAACAAGGAACAGAATGTGGTATCAACACGATGGGTGCCCAGCACATTTTTCGCTGATGGCTAGAAATGAGTTGCAGAGACAATCCCCAAATTGTTGGATTGGGCGTGGAGGAGATGTGTCGTGGCCGGCTCGTTCGCCAGACTTGACGCCTCTGGATTTTTTCTTGTGGGGCTCGTAGAAGACATTGTTTATAAAGACGTTCCAACTACACCTGAAGATATGGAGAGACAATTGTCAGAGAATGCGCTTCGATAAGTGCCGATGTGATAAGGAATACCACTCAATCCATAATAAAAAGATTATAGCACTGCATTGATACCAATGGTCATCACTTAGAATTCCTCCTGTAAATGGACGTTCATGCCACCTTTGTGACCTTCGTTGACCTTCAAAGACCTTACTGTTACACATCATTGGATTCGTCTCGATAGCCGTTACCAGAAAATAAGTACCAAACTATAGCATCCCATTAAAAAAAAATGTTTACCTTCATATTTCTGAAGCGATCCCACCTAGAAACAAAAAAAACGTCATATCATGGCCCCTGTTGTTCCATGTAAGTTTTGCCCCACAAAGTTTTCAGCTCCTATCATACTTTCGGAGTTATTATTGGTCGCAATAGTTAGTGACTCACCCTGCATATTACCTGAGAATATTGAGCGAATACTAAAATATATGTACAGTTCATAACCGTTCAAACGATTCTGTTCAAGGGAGCGTGTCAGGAGGATGTCTATAGTTTCATCCTGATAATCATCGGATGGAACACACCTTTCCGTAACTGAAAGCTATTGAATTTATACAAAACATAACGGTACTACTATTTTAGGACGCGGTAGAAAAGATATTGATGACAGATATGTACCTACCACGTAAAAATGATGGAGTCGCACTTCAGGCGCATTCTCGCTATTTAATACGATGTTAATGATATGAAAACAAAGTTTTTGTCTAGTGATAGTATAAAAAAGAGCAATTGAGTATATTTTTGTGCATGGATGATAATTTTAATTTTTTTGTCTACTGAAACAGTGAAAAATGATCGATTTTTAAATGGAATTGTTTATTTACTTATAGTTTCACTGTCGCTTTCGAAATTTCATCACAGAATGCAATGGCGCAGAGATTAAAATATTCGCTACTTCTCCCGATATTAGCCGATCAAGGAACTTAAAGTAATGCCGAAAATTACTGGCCAAGCGAAGTTCCAGTTCCTTTAAGTTTATGTGACGATAGAAATGAAATATTGGTACTCACGACATTATGAGAGTTTCTCAGCTTCGTTTGCGAGTAAGCAAATGGTTTTGTTGTTACGCTAGACGTGTTCAATTTTGCTAGTCAGAGGTGTTTGCAGTGTGTAGATGTGCGTGCGTTCGTCCACTTGGTCCAGTTGTTACAGCATATCGGGGCTTTGGTGGCAGCCTCTTAGCTTACAGGCACTCTAGCCAGCTCGGAACCGATAATGCCTTGGAGAAAGGCACTTAATACCACAAGACGGAAAATTGTAACTGAAGTATCATCTTAGGAAACTGTGCGTTTCTGTTTATATTATTTCATGTTGTGTAAATATTGAAATTTCATATTCGTTATCAATGTATTCGTTGGACTGAGCGTTTGCTTAAAAACTCCGTGTCGAAACAACTTTCGAACACACAACACAGCTTTCTTCAGATAGTCCTGCCATTGTTATTGCCTCCGCAGATTATTCATATCAAAGAGCACGTCCTATCAAAGGCGGAATTTCTGCTTAATCTCTCACGAAGCTTATTTCAATGGACTATCCTCTCTCTCTCTCTCTCTCTCTCTCTCTCTCTCTCTCTCTCTCTAGAAATACCTGACCGTGACGCATAAATACGAATTTTTCATCACTATTTTAGAATGTCAGGGCGAACTGTAGTTAGTCGTATGAGGCCAGATTCCAGGGAATGACACTAAACTATCGAAACTTTAATCTAGAATACCGCGGTAAAACAGCGAATGCTATGTGATTTGCACGGAGTTATGAAAGTTAGGTGGTCAGTGCATTTGTGGTTGAGCATGGCATCTCATCAGTAACATACAGGGCGATCAGATAAGCCACCTTACTCTCGCAGTGATGCGATTAATATAAAATTCAGTCAGCGTACGACCGGAGAACTGGTCGAAAAGTTGACCCAGTTTATTCCTTAGCCATGACTGGTTGATCTACCGTGTAACATGTGCAAGGTTGTCCACAGGCAGTGTTTTATGAAACTGTGAAGTCATGAATCTAGTTTTATATTTTTTAGGGGTAATAAATCGAACCTACTTGTATTCCTTTTTACACGCCTAAATCGAAGTAGCAAAAAATGCTTGTGAAATATCCTGCTTCTTCATTGTGGAACAAGTCGAGCCATTGTGAGATTAATTCTAGCATCCTTGTCTGGCTGAGTTAGGAGCTCGTCTCCGATGATCTAAATTTATACGGAATCTTAGACTACAACTTTTCTATCTTTTTGTTATGTGATCCGCTCAGTGAGTTGTTATAAAGCATAAAATTTCTCAACAACGAAGAAATGAAAACACGTGTTTGAGGTTGCGACAAACTGAAAGCCAAGATTTTTTTCTGCCCCGTTGAGGGGCAGAGAGATACGAAAAATTTTTAACGGCATGGACGATAGATAAATTGAATGCCTGTATTTATGATGTGCTTTAAAAATGAAAAAAATATATTTGGCTCATCATTTACTGAATAGCAACCGCAATAACGATTCATTATTCCTGTCATAGCTTCCCTCTGCATTCCAGTGTAACTGCTGTCTCACAGGCTACTGACGACCTCCCTTCTCTGTAAGTATGCATATGATCAAATAGTTACTGCATTTCCAATATTTCCATTTTTAGGAATTAATGTTGCTCAGCGGGTGAAATATGTTGTTTTTGTTAGGTAGGTATTTGGGCTGCTGTGGACCATCCTTTCCGTTGTCAAGTGTTTCCTTAAGTTAGGAACTAATAGGAAACCAGTCAGGTGTGAATCTGATAAGTGAGAAAGAACAACCAGTAACGAAGTATATTTTTAATGAACGGAAGTGTAAAGCTATTTACTAAGTTTTCCATGCGATGTGGAAGCAAGTCAAGGTATCGAAACAAGGTTTTCGGAAAAAATATCCTATTTTGCTGTAGGTCTTACACTCTAATCTTTTTATCTGATATCGTATAGAAACATCCGTGGCTTTCAATTTTTGAAAGCATTTTATACATTGTTTAAAACGTACAGTGAAATAACATATTTCAGTGTTAGTAGGGAAAGTTTTCGCAAATATAGCCTAGAAACGTGCTAAATGCGATGCTGTAATGTATCGGCAAACAACAGTTACAGGCTATGTTTATAACGGAATTGAGCCGTAACTGCTCCTTGCCGAGAGATTTGCGGAAAGTTTAACGGCAAATATTGGCACGTCACTTCTCTGTTCATAAATTGTCGGGTGTTTCCGTACCTCTTCACATAAAAAGTTTTGTGTCCTACCATTACAGTTGAAAAACTCACCCTTTGCGTTCAAACGCCACAGACATTATTTCAGTATCTCGAGCCGTTTATGGAATAATCGGGATGTGCAAATTAGGTGGGATGTGTTTCCCGAAGGCGACAACGATGACGACAACGATGACGACAACGATGACGACAAAGTGGCGTGCAGTTGGCAGGAGATTTATTACAACGGTTTCTTTTGTGAAAGAAAGACAGATTTTGTGGTGTCTCTTGGACTCTGGGATTAGTCTTCATCCGCCGCTCATGCGAAAATGAGAGACACCTCCGGAGAAAAAGAGAAGGATCTGTGTAAATATTAACAACCCATAAGACAATTCAGTGCTGAAATAAGAAGGGAAGGCTGAAAGGCAGAAGAAATATATGTAAGCGCTATACGCAGGAAACGGTCTTAAAGACAGTATCATTGCAAGAAAAAAATGGTTCAAATGGCTCTGAGCACTATGGGACTTAACATCTGAGGTCATCAGTCCCCTAGAACTTAGAACTACTTAAACCTAATCACACACATCCACGCCCGAGGCAGGATTCGAACCTGCAACCGTAGCTGTCCCGTGGTTCTAAACTGAAGCGCCTAGAACCGCTCGGCCACCTCGGCCAGCTGCAAGAAAAAAGAAGTGAATGTACACTATGTGGTCAAAAGTATCCGGACAACTGGCTCAAAATGACTTACAAGTTGGTGGCGCCTTCCATCGGTAATGCTGGAATTCAGTATGGTGATGGCCCACCCCTAGCCTTTATGACAGCTTCCACTCTCGCAGGCATACGTTCAATCACGTGCTAGAAGTTTTCTTGGGAAATGGCAGCCCATTCTTCACGGAGTGCTGCACTGAGGATAGGTATCGATGTCGGTCTGTGAGGCCTGGCACGAAGTCGGCGTTCCCAGACATCCCAAAGGAGTTCTATAGCATTCAGGTCAGGACTCACTGCAGGCCAGTCCATTACAGGGATGTTATTGTCGTGTAACCACTCCGCCACAGGCCGTTCTTTATGAACAGGTGCTCGATTGTGTTGAAAGATGCAGTCGCCATCGCCGAATTGCTCTTCAACAGTGGGAAGCAAGGAGGCGCTTAAAACATCAATGTAGGCCTGTGTTGTGATAGTGCCACGCAAAATAACTAGGCGTGCAAGCCCCCTCCACGAAAAACACTACCACGCCATAACACCACCGTCTTCAAATTTTACTGTTTGCACTACACACGCTGGCAGATGACGTTCACCGGGCATTCGCCATACCCACACACTGCCATCAGATCGGCACAGTGTGTACCGTGATTCGTCACTCCACACGACGTTTTTCCATTGTTCAATAGTCGAATGTTTACGCTCCTTACACCAAGCGAGGCGTCGTTTGTCATTAACCGGCGTTGATGTGTGGCTTATGAGCAGCTGCTCGACCATGAAATCCAAGTTTTCTCACCTCCTTACTAACTGTCATAGCACTTGCAGTGGATCCTGATGCTGAGACCGAGCGGTTCTAGGCGCTACAGTCTGGAACCGCGCGACCGCTACGGTCGCAGGTTCGATTCGGCCTCGGGCATGGATGTGTGTGATGTCCTTAGGTTAGTTAGGTTTAAGTAGTTCTAAGTTCTAGGGGACTGATGACCTCAGACGTTAAGCCCCATAGTGCTCAGAGCCATTTGACCCATTTTGGATCCTGATGCAGTTTGGAATTCCTGTGTGACGGTCTGGCTAGTTGTCTGCCTATTACCCATTACAACCCTCTTCAACTGTCGGCGGTCTCTATCAGGCAGCAGACAAGGTCGGCCTGTACACGTTTGTGCTGTACGTGTCCCTTCACGTTTCCACTTCACCGTCACATCGGAAGCAGTGGACCTAGGTATGTTTAAGGAGTATGGAAATCTCACGTACCGACATATGACACAGTCAGAGCACTGAAAGATGTAAGTGGAAACAAGGCGCCAGGAGTAGATAATTTTCCCTCAGAATTATTGAAATCGCGAGAACACAACCTGACAAAACTGTTCCGCCGTGTATGCAACATGAGAGTGCAAAATACCGTCAGACATTCAAGAAGAATGTAATAATTCCAATAACAAACTAGATAGTGGTTGACAGTTATGAATATTATCGAAAAGAGAGTTTAATAAGTCATGGCTGCAAAACACTATCACAAATTTGGAGAAGAATACAAGAACTGTGAGAGGGGGGGGGGGGGGGGGGGGGCGCAGCCGCCTTTGGGAAGATCATGTTGGGCCCCACAGAAATGTAGGGGCACGCGAGACAATACTGATCCTACAACTTCTTAGTATATAGACAGAAGAAAGGCAAACCTACGTTTACAGTGCTTGTTGATTTAGAGCACTCTTTTGCCAATGGTTAACGGACTATTCCGATGACTTGTAATGCTCACGAAGTCTACGTGCTGCTCCCTAAACCGAATTTCGTAAACCAATTTCCCAACTCCTCTTCTGGTTGGTCTTGTAAACGCTCCAAATTGATTCCGGTCACTACGTTAACATGCGGCACATCTTCCGGAAGACGAAAACGCATTTCGGAAACCGCCGTGTTTACATGTCAAGTCCTGAAGCGCATTTGATAGCCCAGTTAAATATGGCTTCTGGAAAATAGGTGTTCTGATTTAGCCAACACAATCGCTATTTCTCTTCAAGTTCTTTTTTTCAAAAACGGTTGTGCGTTTACATGGGAACGAAAATCAGTTGTGGAAGTGGAAATCTGGCTGGTAGAACCGGATTTCCAGAATCGATTTTGAGGTGTCCACGTAAGCAACGAGAAGCATTATTGGGAAATCGGTTTACGAAATGCTGTTTTGGGAGCTCCATGTAAATGTAGTGGGTTTTCCACATCCACAGTCGATTTCCGCTCCTATTTAAACGCACAATCGCTTTTGAAACGTGCTTGGATTGTCAGGTTACATCTTGTTTCTAAAATTTTTCGGCGGATATGAACGGATTCACGTTCTGTACAATGAAGGAGAAAGAGAACCATTAGGGCGAGCATGAAGCTAACTACCTGTAATATTTAACTAGTGAGAAATAGCGATTGTGCTGACAAAGTGGAAAACTGAAACAGCTGTTTTCCAAACGCCATATTTGACTGACCTAGCAAATCTGCCTCAGACCTAAACAAGTAAACACGATAGCGAAAAACGGCTTACGAAACTCGGTTTTCGTGTTTCAGAACTTCTTTCGCGTGTAAACGCAGTGACTGTCAGAAATCGCAAAGGACCTGGAACATCAATTGAAGGGAATGGTTAGTGAATTCAAAAGAGTACCATTATGGAACAATAGTCAAATCAGATAATAATGAGGTACTAGACTGGGAAATGAGACACTACAAGTTTTCCTGTTTGAGCAATTCTACGCTATATCTGAGGAACATTTCCCTTCAAATACTGACATATCTCATTCGACTATAGACTTTAAATAAGGTAGACAATTCTGTCGAAAATTCAAAGTCACGGGTGCTTCTATATGGTATCAGATAACAAGATTCATGAGTGTAAGAAATACAGTAAAATACACACATAAAAAAAAGTTTTACATTACCCCGGTTCCCAGAACTCCTGAAGATTGACTGTGGATATTGTATCACAGACACAGTCCCTTTGACTGTTCAAAGAAGTCACTAAATCCGCACAAAGATGTAAAGAACCATGCATGAACAGCACCTGTTAGACGGTGGGGGTTCGACAGCCGATCAGTTCCAGTCATTTCACCAGGTAGGAGGCACAAGGCTCTTGTTGTCTGTGGTTCAACCATACCTAGACGGTCAATACCGCGGTTCGATCGCGTCCGCATTGTTACGTTGTACCAGGAAGGGCTCTTAACAAGGGAAGTGTCCGGGCGTTTCGGAGTGAACCAAAGCGATGTTGTTCGGACATGGAGGAGATACAGAGAGATAGGAACTGTCGATGACATGCCTCGCGCAGGCCGCCCAAGAGCTACTACTACAGTGCATGACCGCTACCTACGGATTATGGCTCGGAGGAATCCTGGCAGCAATGCCACCATCGCTCGACTAGTGGCCAGCACGTTCTCCGGACATGAACCCTATCGAACACGCCTGGGATTGACTGAAAAGGGCTGTTTCTGGACGACGTGACCCACCAACCACTGAGGGATTTCTCCCGAATCGCCTTTGAGGAGTGGGACAATCTGTACCAACAATGCCTTGATGAACTTGTGGATGGTATGCCAAGACGAATACAGGCATGCATCAATGCAAGAGGACGTGCTACTGGCTATTAGAGGTATTGGTGTGTACAGCAGTCTGGACCATCACCTCTAAGGTCTCGCTGTATGGTGGTACGAAATGCAATGTGTGGTTTACATGAGCAATAAACAGGATGGAAATGATGTTTATGTTGATCTGTATTCCAATTTGTTGTACAGGTTCCGGAACTCTCGGAACCGAGGTGATGTAGAACTTCTTTTGAAGTGTGTAGTATCATTTTATTCGGAACCCTTTATTCGATACCTCGAACTGTTTGTCAAATATTGAGAACTCTACATCATGTGAGACAATAAATAGTTGTATGTACATCCATATATACATTTCGCTGATGATCCTTGCTTTATGTATTATCGAATTCACAGCGAACTGTTCCCCTGTGAATTTCTAATTTCAGCAAATGTAGCCAGGCAAAAGGAATAACAACTTCTAAGATAGGGAAATTTGCTAACATCAAAGATAAAGTTAAGTATTAGGGAATATTTTCTGAAGGTATATGCCTGGCTTTTAGCCTTGTGCGGAAGTGAGACGTGGACGATAAAAATTCAGACAAGAAGAGTGAAAAAGCTTTTGAAATGTAATGTTACAAAAGAATGCTGAGGATTAGGATAGAAATTTACAGAACCCAAAAACTAAACGAAGGGACCGGTTTATAGGACACTTTCCGAGGCATCAGTGGATCGTATATGTGGAAGTGAAAGGAATGCCTGACTACCGTAAGCAAGTTCAAGTGGGTGCAGGTTGCAGTAGTTACGCAGATATGAAGAGATTTGCGCAAGATGAGTTAGTGAGGAGAGCTGCACGAAGCGAGTCTTGCAGACTGAAGACGGCAGCAGTAGCAGCAACAAAAGCAAGAGGAAACAACAGCGCTGCACGCTTTGCCGTTAAGACACAGATGGCCGTGAGGCGGCTGCACGCTCGCCGAGCAGCTGGCAGGCGCGACTGCGGCTGCGGCCGTAATCGCATTCGACTGCCGGCTCCACGTAACCGCAAATAGCCGCTATCGACCAATCCTGCTAACACCTATCGGGGCAACTCGACGCGGTGTAGCGTGGCGTGGCCCAGCGTAGTTTGTAAACAGCATGCGCACGCAAAACGCGCGTGCGGTGCCAGCAAAACGCACTGCCTGCACGCTCTCTGTATCACAGAAATAATTCGCCATTATCGTCACGCGACACCTCACCAGCACTCGCTTTACACTAGTAATGAAGCCTACTGCCACTTCTATGTAATTACTTATCTGAACTTTCACACACACGTTGCTCTAGTATCGAACTATTCATAACAGGACGTTTTTTTTCATACATTCCACCAACACCAAGTTAAGGTAAAGGGGTGATTGAATGTAGTAAAGTTGCATCAGATACTGCTGAGGGAATTAGATTCGTAAATGAAATATTAAAAATAGTAGATGCGTTTTGATATTTGTTCAGCAAAATACTACGAACTTCCAGCATGCTGAAGTAATTTCAGGGCAACAACGGAAAAAACAGCCAAAGTTGCAAATTTCACTATTATTTACTCAATGACTGGTTTCGGGTCGGGACGCATTTTCAAAAATCTTCAAATGTGTGTGAAATCTTATGGGACTTAACTACTAAGGTCATCGGTCTCCAAGCTTACACACTACTTAACCTAAAGACAAACACACACAACCATGCCCGAGGGAGGACTCGAACCTCCGCTGGGACCAGCCGCACAGTCCATGACTGCAGCGCCCTAGACCGCTCGGCTAATCGAGCGCGGCACGCATTTTCAAATCAACCAGAAGTCAAAATAGTGTTTCCCAAACGTAAGAACCGCGTCAAGATAACAGACATATATGTATGTGCACTTTGTTATAGGTTTACGTATACGTTTGTTATCTTGACATTTTTCCTATATTTTGGGAAGTACCATTCTGATTATTTAAATGATTTGAAAATGTGTTCCGATCCGAAACCAGTCATCGAGTAAATAAAAGTTATATTAGCAACTTCGGCTGTTTTTCCGTTGTACCGAGCAACATAGCTGACTATAGCCGAAGTGAGAGGTTACAAAATGTAGACTGGCAACACAAAGAAAAGAGTTCCTAAAAAAGTGACATTTTGTTAACATTGAATATAAATTTAAGTGTTAGGAGGTCCTTTCTGAAGGTATCTGTATGGAGTATAGCCTTGTATGCAAGTGAAGGGTGGACGATCAACAGTTCAGGTAAGAAACGCGGTGTTACAGAAGACTGCTCATGGTTAGAGCAGTAAATCGGGTAATTATCGAAGAGGCACTGAATCATATTTCGGAGAAAATATATTGGTGCCACAACGTGACTAAAAGAAGGAACCAGTTGATTATACACATCCTGAGGCATCGAGGAACCGGCTATATGGTAGGGGAGGGAAGTGGTGGGGGTAAGAATTGCTGTGGCATGACTACAATAAGCAGGTGCAAGTCGATGTAAGCTACAATAGCAAGGCTGAGGTGAAGAGAGGAGCGTGGGGAGCTGCATCAAACAGTTATTCGAAATGGAGACCGTAAAAACAAAAACCATCAAAAGACGCTATAAAACTATTTTTTTTCCAACTAGGTCCGCCTTCTCGTCAACATCTGGCGGAAGTGTCTATGATTCCATGTACGTTAAACATATAGTCAAATCTGTGGAAGCAAGCTGGTCTTTGCATTGATTCCAGCAAAATACTTTTATTACTTTCTGTTCAAAATGGTTCAAATGGCTCTGAGCACTATGGGACTTAACATCTATGGTCATCAGTCCCCTAGAACTTAGAACTACTTAAACCTAACTAACCTAAGGACAACATACAACACCCAGTCATCACGAGGCAGAGAAAATCCCTGACCCCGCCGAGAATCGAACCCGGGAACCCGGGCGTGGGAAGCGAGAACGCTACCGCACGACCACGAGCTGCGGACTTACTTTCTGTTCCAGGCATTTCTTGTTCGAGTGTATTGCCGAAAGCACACCATTAATCAGTCACGCTGAGAAAACCTGAGGATCAATAAGGTTGCTCTCTCTCCGCATTTTCGTATCTTCGCTATTCGATAAGCAGTCGCATGTTTGTTACTTTTGTCTAATAGTCGTATTAATTTATGAGAAAAAAATATATGTTAGTTGTGTGAAAGTAGCCGTACACACTTCTGTGAGGTAATATTGGCACCAAGACGAGATGAACCATCCGAACTCATAAATAGGCCAAGTACTTCCTGTGGTAAGGATCTGACAAATAAGCATTAAGTTTTTCAATACAACACTAGAACTCATTTGGGCCATTCTCTGTGAGTATCGCCGATCTACAGGAAGGATTGGTGCATGATGCAGGTAGTATCTTAGCCGTACTGCAGTGGTAATAGTTACCGGGATACTACACGAATAACAACTCTGTTTGTACCATGAGTGCAGGACCTTGCGCCGAAAGATTATCCTGGACGTGTTGAAATCTGTGGTTGGCTTCATACGCATTCCATACCCATAACGGTTTTATGGAGGCTACAGATGTGACTGGCTACAGCGATGAGTGCATAACTAACGTCTAAAAATAACCATGTGTGTTTGCATGAAAACTCTTATAGTTCCTTTAACGCAGTTCTTCAGCATCCGATTCCCGTCAAGTTGTGGACAGGGTGTCACACAGAAGGGCCATACGGAGAGAACACCATTTCGCATATTACACACCTTTAAGCTGTCAAGGACTGCGTAATTCCTGTGGTTGAAGCAATTTCATATGACACGTTAGAAATCACTTTGCAAAATGAAATAAAAGTCATCACATTTATAATATCTGTAATTCGTCCCACTTAATCAGAACTCGAACATTGCAGTTGTTGAGTGTTACGAGGGAGCTGAATTTTTTTCTCATTAGTTGAGGTGTCACACATAGAAATAACTACTATGGTAAGTTTATTTACCGTTAAAGTATTCAGCTCAACTTCGTTAACGGAAATCGTTCTTTGTTAGCTGTTCAGAACAGCATCTGGGAGACGAAAAGCGGTAAAATTATCACACTGTATCTTCCATGAAAGAACAAAAGTATGTGAAGCAACATCTTGGAGTTTTACTGGTACTGAAATGCATCTTACGTCAACTTATGAAGTTGTGTCTTATTTATTCCCGATATTGGAAGCTCAAAGAACGTTTCATTCGCACATTAGTTCCAGGAATTTACATTCTGCACGGAATGGCTTGTAGAGACTTGAAACATTTAAAGTTCTACGTTCTGTGTTGCGAACTTCATGTCGTACACAAACGTTAAGCTTCATTGATGTCTCGTATTCAGTTGAATTTTCCCTAGCAATTCGTAAACGTCGTAACTCATTGCAGTGTGAAACAGCGAGTGTAGTTTTTGTCGTACATTCCTCAAAGCCAGTTGTCAGATAAGCAGTTTTTTGGCATTCCAAAACCGTAGCTTCTTTCCTAATATCATCAGGGTAACTATCCTTCGCCTGAGTTCGCCAGAGTGTCAAGATAATTATGCTGTCGTGTTTTGGCTTTGGAAAAAATGTCTCCAAGAAATGTTCATTTAATATGAAAGTGATAGATCGATAAAACATTTATCACTTCATTCTGTCAGAAGTGAAAGACATAGGTCTTTCCATGTGAGACACTCTTCTGTAATATAGTAGTTAAGCTTTTCCGCTCGGTAAGCCTTACCTGTTACGTCGAACGCCACCGTCTGTGAGGCTCTTTGAACGCTTTCTTTTGTCATGTGTGGATATGGAATTCAAATTCTAATAGTTGTTACAAATGACATGTTACGAATATATATCATTTAAACCTCTGTAATACTACTGTATAACGTGAAGTTTCGTCACAATAATTAATTTGTATTTTGTCGGAAGAAATATACCACTAAGTTATAATGTATAAAATCTGATTAATATTTTATCTCACGAGTCTAATTGTCCAATATGGTGCAGAAATCAACTGCGTTGAAGTATTCTGGCTGTTAAATCAAACTCAGATGTGACACATCCAAAGACGATGCAGAACTGCATCAACTAAGACAACATCAGAATTAACTTGCAAAGAAAGCGAGCAATAGACTTCCACTCGCAAGGGCAATACCCTAGCTCGAGCGGCCAAAACCTAAATAAAAATGATTTTAAAATGCGGAGATGTGTTGGCTGCACCAGGTGAGGGATATCCATAAAGTTTTAGTTATCACCTCGAAAAAAAGTTAAGTTGATAACTCTGTCTGTAGATTCATGTCAACACTCCTGGTAGACTGTAAGGGAAAAAAAAGAAAGGAAAACGACGCATCACTAAGGTATTATCCGGCTGTGCCCTCTTACGCACGACTTTCCGGAGTGGGACGGAGCGCCTGGTCCCCTGCACGACTTGTGTCGAGGTCCGGTGAGCCGACCAGTCTGTGGGCGGTTTTTAGGCGGTTTTCCATCTGCCTCGGCGAATGCGGGCTCGTTCCCATTATTCCGTCTCAGCTAAACCATGTCGGCGATTGCTGCGCAAACAAATTCTCCACATTCTCGTATGCCACCATTACCCTACCACGCAAACATAGAGGTCACACTCGTCTGGTGTGAGACGTTCCCTGGGGAGGTCCACCGGGGGCCGAGCCGCACAATAACCCTGAAAGAGTGGTTCGGTGTGGGATGGCGGAGGGGTGAAGTGGACTGCGGTAGTCGTCGTGGGGTTGTGGACCACTGCAGCTGCGGCGGGGACGGAGCCTCTCTGTCGTTTCTAGGCCTCCGGTTAACATACAATACAATAGAATACAAGGTATTATCCGAATGAGATGGAAATAGGTAGGTGTGATGTACATATACATACAAACAAATGAGTACAGTTTCTGAAAAATTTGATAGTTCATTCAACAGAAAGAGCTTCACAAACTGAGCAAGTCAATAACTCATTGGTACGCCTCTGGCCCTTATGAAAGCAGTTATTCAACTTGGCGTTAATTGATGCAGTTGTTGGATGTCCTCCCGAGGGATATCGCGTCAATTTTGTCCAACTGGCGCGTCAGATCGTCAAAATTCCGAGATGGTTAGAGGGCCCTGTCCATAATGCTCCAAATGTTCTCAATTGAGGAGACATCTGGCGACCTTGCTGGTAAACATAAGGTTTGGCAAGCACAAAGATAGGCAGTAGAAACCCTTACCATGTGCGTGCGGGCATTATATTGCTAGAATGGCTTGCCATGAAGGGCAACAAAACGGAGCGTACAATGTAGTCGACCTAACGCTGTGCTGTAAGAGTGACGCGGATGACAACCATAGGGGTCCTGTTATGAAAAGAAATGGTACCCCAGACCATCACTCCCGGCTGTCGGGCCACATGGCTGGCGACAGATTGGCATCACACCGGTGTCTGGGACGTGTCCAGAATCGTCTTTGCAGGTCATCGGGGCACAATTCGAAGCAGGACTCATCACTGGAGACAATTCTACTCCAGCTCCAGATATGGAGATTCCAGGTCGAAGACGTGAGTGGAGAGGCGAACCTGACTGTCACCCACCATACTGCCCAACAAGAAAGAGTAATGGACTGGGCTGCAATTTCTTTTCATAGCATTGCTATCATTAATAGCACACTTATAGCACAGCGATACGTCGACAATATTCTGTGCCGTTTTCTTGCCCGTCATGGAAGCCATCCTGGACTTACATTTCGTCAAGATAATGCCCACCCGCATACGGCGACAGTTTCTACTGCGTGCCTTCGTACTTGCCAAACCATAGCACGGCCAGCAACGCTCCCGATCTCTCCACAACGGAGAACGTTTGGAGTATTATGCGCTGGGCCCTCCAACCACCTCGCAATTTTGACGATCTGACGTGCCAGTTGGACAAAATTTGGCACGACATCCCTCAGGAGGACATCAAACAACTCTTTCAAGCAGTGCCAAACCGAATAACTGCCTGCATAGGGACCAGTGGTTGACCAATGCGCTATTAACTTGCTCGGTTTGTGAAGATCTTCCTCCAGAATAAATCATCCAACTTTTCTGATGTAGTAATCATTTGTTTTTCTGTAGTTATACATCACATCTACAGGTTTTCGTCTCATACAGATAGTTCCTCAGTGGTGCGTTGTTTCTTTTATTTTTGTCTTAGAGTGTACAGATTGAAATCCACAAGTCACAGTACATTAGTACGCCGCTAGAGGAGCCAAAACAAAATGGCGCAGCCCACTGATAAAATGTAGTATCGTGTGGTAACTCATTTTCTGAATTTGAAGGGGAACATTGCTCAACAGTCCGTGCTGAGCTCGTGGAAGTCGGGAAGAGTACGCCGTCATATGAAACAGTGGTTAGGTGGTGCAAGCGCTTGCAGCGTACGATGAAAAAACAGCTACAAACAAATTTAAAGACTACACATTTTATTGATCCATCCGTTGACGAGTTCGAACATTTGTTCAACATCAGAGAGCTGCATTACAGGATTAACTGCTAATCAAACGTTGGTAGTTTTGTTTGCCATGACGTCAGTGAAAGTGTCTTTAATAGCTTTAAAACCACATTTCCTGGCACCGTGGCAAGCAAAACAACCAAAGCCTCATTAACGATTCAGTCTGTAATGCAGCCATCTAATGAGAAACAAAAGTTCGAGGGCAGTAATGGCATGGATCAATAAAATGTATTAAATAAAAACACCTCTAGATTAGTGGTTGGTTGCCGTTTTTATACCATATCTTTTAATACAACCGCGGAGCCTTCACAATGTCAACTACTGACAAAATACACTGAGGTGACAGAAGTCACAGGATGCTTCCTGATATCTTGTCGAACCTCCTTTGCCGGCCGTTGTGGCTGAGCGGTTCTAGGCGCTTCAGTCCGGAACCGCGCTGCTGCTGCGGTTGCAGGTTGCAGGTTCGAATCCCGCCTCGGGCATGGATGTGTGTGATGTCCTTAGGTTAGTTAGGTTTAAGTAGTTCTAAGTCGAAGAGACTGGTGACCTCAGAGACGTGCGGGATTAGCCGAGCGATCTAAGGCGTGGCAATCATGGACTGTGCGGCTGGTCCCGGCGGAGGTTCGAATCCTCCCTCGGGCATGGGTGTGGATAATTTAGGTTAAGTAGTGTGTAACCTTAGGGACTGATGACCTTAGCAGTTAAGTCCCATAAGATTTCACACACATCTGTGACCTCAGATGTTAAGTCCCATAGTGCTCAGAGCCATTTGAACCATTTTGGACCTCCTTTTTCCCGGTATATTGCAGCAAATCGATGTGGCATTGACTCGATAAGTTGCTGGAAGTCCACTGCAGAAATATTGAGTCATTCTGGTTGGTTGGTAGATTCGGGGAAGGGGATCTGACAGCGAGGTCATCGATCCCATCGCCGGCCGGTGTGGCCGTGCGGTTAAAGGCGCTTCAGTCTGGAACCGCGTGACCGCTGCGGTCGCAGGTTCGAATCCTGCCTCAGGCATGGATGTGTGTGATGTCCTTAGGTTAGTTAGGTTTACTTAGTTCTAAGTTCTAGGCGACTGATGACCTCAGAAGTTAAGTCGCATAGTGCTCAGAACCGTCATCGATCCCGTCGGATAAGGGAAGAATGGGGAAGGAAGTCGGACGCGCCCTTTCAAAGGAACCATCCCAGCATTTGCCTGAAGCGATTTAGGGAAATCATGGAAAACCTAAATTAGGATGGCCTGACGCGGGTTTGAACCGTCGTGCTCCCGAATGCAAGTCCTGTGTGCTAACCACTGCGCCACCTCGCTCGGTGAGACATTCTGCCTCTACAGCCAACCATAATTGCGAAAGTGTTGGCGGTACAGCATTTTGTGCAGGAATTGACCTCTCGATTAAGTCCCATAAACGTTCGACTGGATTCATGTCGGACGTTCTAATCACTTGATCGAATTGTCCAGTATGTTCCTCAAACCAGTCTTGAATAATTGCGCCATGGTGACATAGAGCACTGTCATTCATGAAAATTTCGTCGTTGTTTGGGAATCTTAAGTCCATGATGGGCTGCATATGGTCTTCAGTTAGCGGAACGTAACCATTTCCAGGCATCATCGGTTCAGTTGGACCAGAGGACCCTGCTCATTCACTGTAAACATAGCTTGCATTAATACGGAGTCACCACCAGGTTGCACTGTGCCTGTTGACAACTTGGATCCGTGGCTTCGACGGGTCTGCG